>NC_065530.1:72889540-73216870 GCF_020184175.1 Aphis gossypii
GGAAACGCTGTTCACCCACGACTTACTAGTATATTGTTTACATCGTTAACCTATCATATTACCAGTGAATGGTTAACTGTTATGTTTAACTAAAATGATTAGTTGCAACGCCTGAAACTTTGACTAAATATATACTTTCGATGTTAATTATTATAGGTAGTTAGTTATTAATTTTTTAATAAATTAGTTGAACTATAGTCAAAAAATATGATTATAAAATTAATTTAGGTACTAATCTAAAACCGTATAAAATACATAAATTCCATAAGATTTATATCGAATTATACAGCTTTTATTAAGATTAGGAATTAATTTAATAATTAAAAATATAGGTTTACACAACGAGTTTTTATATTGATTTAATTTTACAGGTAGGGTATACCTACCATCTTACATTAGAAAAAAATAATAATTTCTCATAATTATTATTGTACTGACCGTATGTTTTTAACGAGTCAAGTACATAATAAAAATTGCATAATGTGTAAAATTTGCTTACCATATAATATTTTAGACATATACCTAAGTAAAAATTATTATTATTTTCACTAAGTTTGTTCTTTTTAAGTTTATATCTTAGTATAGCCAGCCAAAAATCGGAAGGATAAAAAATCATTGTCCAACAAGCTAGCAAACTACACGCATCGATGCATCTATACACGGTTGTTGTCTGACCGCCTACAATTTCAGTCGCCCGCGATTCCGGTCGCCCAGGCTACAGTGTTGTCGTCGGCACTGACCGTGCACTCAGGCCTGACACACAGAACGAATCAGTTAAGATCAAACATACTACACTATAGTTAACACAAAAGCGAAATAAAATGTATTATAGTGAAAAAATCTACAGCATAAACTATAAAATTTATTTTTGTTTTGAGACGTGAGAAATATTGAAATATTTAGCTACTATATAATACAATTAATATGTGTATACGTTATTTTATTTTGTATGAACTGGTTTATAAAAACTTCAAAAATCTGCTTCTTAAATAGGTACGTAAAATAATTTATAATCTTTCCAAATATTTAAAATCAATGATCAAGACTTAATTTACCTACCTAATAATTTTTAAGAGTGCTTAATTTTATACTTATAATAAGGTTTTAATAATAAATAACACAATCTTTAGGTATTATCACCATTTGAATAATACTACTAAATACAGGAGTACCTACACAAAAATTAAAATGGTACAAGGTGGTTACAACCTATAGGCAGCCTAAAAAACTAAAACTTCAAGTAAAGGGTTTTATAAAAACTAACAATATACGCTAGAAAACCTTATTTAATCTACTTACATTTTTGGTAAATTATTTCGTCAATAAATATTAAATATAAAGAAAACATTATGTACAATTCTTGTAAATCAATACATGCACAATACCGTTAACTCGATGATGGTTAAAGTTGTATGGCATGTTATAAACTATACCTATTTAGAAATTTTGAAAACGAAAAGTATCTGCATATGCTTTTATATTGTGAGCGGAGTAATGAATTATTGATATTACAATAATGATATAATGTGTGTTTTTTTTTTCATGTGTGCATAATTTTATACAGTAAGTAGTTACAAAAATGTTTAGAATAGGTTTGTGATTGAGGGTGATTTTTGATGAAAAATTGGATCTAAATATTAATTTAGAAAGGTCAAAATTTGTGTAATTAATAAAATAAAATTGGTGTTTTTTTACATACAAATTTCTTTATACATATAGAATAATTTTTTAAATATTTGTTAAATCATTTTTTGTATACAACAATATATCATTGAATTCAAATTTAACTCAGCCATTACAGTGACCTACTCAACACTAACCGTATAGCAGAGAGCAGTACCAACTTACCCACCTTTTTTCAATATGAAAATATTATTTTCACCTAATCAGTCATGATATTATTAATTTGGAAAAAAATATATTATCTGTCAGTGTTCATCAAGAAAAATGTCAAGTTGTTTAAACTCAAGCGATGGACATTGTAAATTATTAATGTATAACTTACTACGTAAAGATTAACAAGCATTTTTATTAAATACAATAGCGATATTTACTCAGATTTAGTGTTCATTAGAAATTATCATTATACTTCAACGTCATGCCAACCACGGTTATTGTGGCAGCATACCAACATGTGTATTACGTTAAATAAGGTGGTAAGCAGTTAAATTTTGGCTTATTATTTCCGAGGTCGCAGGCGTTCCAATTGTACGTAAACACAATTACATATAATACAAGTGCAATACTGCAATGATGTGGTGTGGTTGTTATCGAGTAAAATTGGAATTTTTCAGACACAAACAAATAGCATTATCTTTTGTTTAAACAAATACGGTACAAACATAGTACAACTGACAAAACAACTGACAAAAAACAAACAGAACTTTTATCTTTATAACTGAAATTTGAATTCATATTATTTTTACAAAATATACCTACAAAAACATAAATTAAAAATGGATTATTGAAAACAATCATTTTTCGCATGCATGTCAAGTATAAGTATTTTAACTTTAAGTATTCGTATAAATTTAAAAAAAATACCATGAAATACATTTTTAGACAAAACTTGTATAGTACGTGACACGCAACAGAATTTACCACCAGCAGAAAATAGAAGTAGCTCCAACACTGTCATCAGCACACAATACCATTTTTAAAAACGGATACACTGCCGGTAAAAACGAGTTGAAATTCCGATCCGATCCGATGCGCGCTAGTTGTACATGAGCGACTTTCATCTCGGATCCTGTCAAAGATAATTTCTAACGAAGGTGGCTGTCGTGTGAACCGAAGAAACGTATATAACATACAAGTCATCGTTGAAACGTATTATATACAATATGTGTATATGTATAAGTAAGATGAATAATAATAATATAAGTTAAACACAGAAGCGGCATAAACACGCAACAGATTGATACATACATATATAGTCGCAAATCAATTCACGGAACTATAGAAGACGTTGCATATGAAGAATCACGAGCCACGTTTTATTTTTAACAACCTCATTCATTCTACATCAAAATGAGAATAATATTATCCGAGTTAAATCTTTGACAATAAAATAAAATTTCTATTATTAAAATTTAAACCTTATACTTTAAGGATAAGTCTATGGAGTCTGAAAATAAATAAACGTCTAAGTGCTCGCCTATGGTACATTTTTATAGCATCAAAATAAAATAACAATACTATAAGAATAAGTATTCTAAAATATAATCTTCCTATAAGGCTATTTTAGTAGTAAGTCTAACTTAAAGTGAGCATGTTCCCAGTTTCCACGCAACATACAAAAATGAGAAAATATGGTTTTACAAAATCTAAGTTAAAGAAAACTATAAGATAATTTCATTCGTGCTCGGCAATATATAATGGAAAATTATACACGTCACGTTATATTCAATATACGAGCATAAACCCGGTTCTAAACTACAGACAAAGTTAACTTCGTCCTTGGCCACCGTACCATTCGTACCACAGAACTAACAAGAACCATATACGTACGACTGCTAAATGAAAAAAAAATCGTGACGTAGTGACGTAGCCCACGCACAATGGTTCTTGTACGACATATACCTGTTCAATATCGATATTCGATCACATTGTTATATTTAAGATTATCATATTATTTAAATTTTAGATTAAAATCTAAAATTAACTCTCATAAATGTGTCCTTACTAACTTTAAAAATGTTTGTGTAAAAATGAATCAACTATTAATATTATAAATCACTATTTAGAATATGATAACAATAAATCTGACTACAAAGTACAAATTATAATATATATAATTATATTACCTTTTTATTATTTAATTTATGTAAAATATTTAAGGAAAAAATTAAAACATGTTCAGTATTTATTATTATAATATTTAAGCATTTGGTAAAGATTAATTCCATACAAAATATCCGAGACTATTAAGATACTTTTTTGAAATAATCTTAAATGACAATACAATTTCTATAGTTCAGCTAAGTATTATATACATAATATATTTCATATACTATATTAATAATACGATATAGGTATAATAATAACAATATAGACAATTTTTATTATTTGAAACTTTTAATTAATTATATTAAATATGATACTCCAGGTACTTACACGTATATATACGACATACGTATACTACTTAATTCCTAATGTATACCTATAATAAATCATAATATATACTATATAGTGTATATTTAAATAATGAACGGTTAATATATATAAACTCAATATACTAAAATACTGTAGAGTAATATAAATGAACTGTCAAAAAACTTTTTTCAAACCGTCACAATTTACGACAACTCGTTGACACTTCATACTACGCCCAAGAGAGAACCATTCCCCCTAGTAAACTATTGTTATCGAACATCATTCAAGCTCCCTGGGATGTTAATCCACAAGATGACGATCATAAAATTCTAGATCAAAGTTCTAGTCAGTAGTTATACACTATACAGAACAAATAAAAACAAGAGCCAGTTTATTTTCTATAATTCGATAGTGGCAAATATAATCAATGCACTTTCATTAAGATGAGTTTATTAGAAAATACATACTCCCCCTAAATAAAAAAAATATATAATCTTTCTCTGTACGGAACTTCACGATTAGTCATCCAAAACCCTCTTTGGAGGGTTCCAACGGTTGCCATGTGACTCACGGCTGCGATTGCGCAATATATTCTCGAAAGCACACCCTTTGAAACTCGATTTATACTACAACATGACATTCAAAAATGGTCAATGAAATTTTGAAACATATTAAATAGTTCAAGACTTAAAATAATTTATGATGTGTATTAAAATTACCTACTCTAACAAAAATATAAATAATAATTATATTATAAATCATTTATTTATTTTATGAAACCATAATCAAATTGTTATAAAACTAATTACGAGCAAAATGTTGAGTGTAAATTAGATTAAATGTTAGTTGAAATTAATTTTGGATTATTTTTACCAAATATCAACATGGTTTTGAAATTAGAAAAATTGAAATCATAATGTTTGATAATAAATTAAAATTATATAAATGTAGGTACCTGCATGATTATAATATATATATATAATAACATAAAAAGTATTTACCTACTTTTAGATGTTATTACTTATTATTCTAACAATATTAATTAGTTATTTTGTTACGTCAAAATAAGTGAAAGTAAAATATTATCGCTGAACTAAAAATATTAATTGTTAAAAAAAATATTAACAAAATAGATAATAATTAATAAACATTAAGACTTTAAATAAGTAAGTTTTTTATTGATAATAAAAATATAAAACAATTAATTGTACCACTTCAAATTATAATAGAATTGTACTAAAACAAAAAAATCACTAAAACTGCATCTTATTGTAATAAAAAAAAAATATATTTAAATTAAAAGTTTTACAAGAAACACATTTTAAACTCATTTAGCAATAAATATGAGTTTTCGATAAAAAAAAAATGCAAATGAAATAACTTCATTACCCTAATTATAATAAGTCTAGTGTTTAAGTCACCAAAATTTAAATTTAAAAAAAAAAAATTAAATTAAAATTATAAACCCAAAATACTAAACTAACAAAATAGAAAACTTTTTTAAAAACACATTATCATAAAGTTTAAGCTAATAACATTAAGTCGAGCATTAAGTATAGTATATAATAATAATTCATTGCATTCAAATATAACCCATTTCAAGATTTTAAAATATCTGCAGTCGTAATTTATAAGTAGTTAAGAGTGACTTTATGGAGGATATAATTAAATAAATACCTAAATATCACAACCATTGGAACACTAGAGAAAATATCCACTGAAACAAATTTAAAAATGTGTATAATAATACAGAAATTTTCATATTTACTACCTAGAAGTATTTACCAAGTATCACGTTAAAGAAACCACCATAATATAATATATGTAGCATACAATTTGTTTAACCATATACCTACATTTTTAAACTAAAATATTTTTTTCCACTTAAAGTAAAAACTTACATTTTTCCTCCTTCTCTGAACTAAATGAAAAACAGTACTTATACAATTTTTTTTTACAGTAGATAGTTATAAAACAAAAGACAATAATTTTAAATATATCTTTTTTTAATACTAAATATTAAAATAGTATGAATATTTTATACAAAAGCTGAAAATTGTAAGCATTGAGAGTCGTATAGGTAAGGTTTTATGTATATTACGAGTATAGGTAATTAAGTATAGGTAAAACAAAATGAAATTTCGACACGGATTTCTTAAATTCAATTTTATATTTTTTAAGTCTCTTTCAACATTAAAGGGCGCACTATACAATATACTTCACTCATTCATTCTTTCTGTCCCCATAAATTATACTTTGTTCTATTTTTGTATAGTTAAACTAGTGTAGCTATTAATGAATACAACAGGCCTGACCGTGAAATTACCGAAACCTATTCACATTTATGTCTCTGCTCACACCATATGATCGCAATAAGGGGCCAAGCATGATATTTCTTTGACAGTCTGCAAAACTGACATCAAAATGCACATAAATTACATGCGATTCGAACTGTACATTAATTTACATTCTATCATAAATAATCGACACGCATACAAAGTTTTCAAATAAACCGAACATTGACGAAAAACACCAAATGGTTCTTATGACAAAACGTTTATAAAAACAAACATTAAAAACACTTTAAATAAATATTATAAGTGTACTTGTACTTGTAACAATATAAATTAATTTATTTCCCAAACGTTTTTTTCTTTATTGAAATATACAATCTGTATAAATAAGCCTCAAAATTAGTACAATAAGTACGTTATGATGACGTTAGGTATATAATATATATGTGATGATATTGATGAATACAAACGCAGATTAGTAACCGATCATTAATGGTATAACTACACTTTCTTAAAATAATATTATTTTCAATCCAACACGTCATAATTTGAAATTATTTTAGAATAAAAAATAAAAATGTTAGCAATAGCTTTATAAAATATGTTAAACTTAAAGTTTACTAACCAATAAATATAATTGATCAGTTAGTTCATTGATACAATATTATTACCATGAAGTGCAAAAAAGTGGGCATATTTAAAAAAATAACTAAAACTTTAAAAAAAATTGCATTCATAATTATTAGATTTTTAAATAATACCTACTATACATTCGACATTGATCAAGAATAAATTATTTTAAAACTTTTTTGTTAATCAACAATTCATAAGTACTCCCACGTTGTAGAATGTATATTTTGGCAAAGCAATATGTAGTTACACATTCAAATAAAAAACAAAAAAAAATATTCGCACATACTTTATAATTACAAACCTTAAAAATCATTCATAAAAATAGTTCTAATGTAAGTACCTATTTAGTTAAAATTAATAACCTACAGTTTAACAAGTACTATTTTATGAAACGAGCTGTGATTTTTTTTGATTTTTTATAATATGAGTAATGAGTATTTATATAATTCAGTTGAAAATTAAAATAACACTATATAAAAATTAAATAATCTCCGAAATAATCTGAAACATGTTAATAATTATTTTTTTATTACTTTGGAGTATAAACCCTGCAGCCTGCTATATAATGTGACCTTGATGTTTTCTTTTACGATATACTTTATTCTTGTTGTATTATTCCCATGACTTAACCGTCATTTAAAAACGGTTCATACAATAGTTACCAAATTGTAAAAAAATATTTATACGTAAAATATAATATACAAACAATATTTTATTTATCATACACAGCCGTCAGTCGAGATAAATAATTTTTTTAAATTTTGATCACAATATTGTTGCGGCACAATTACAAATAATAAAAAAATTGACGAAAAAATATCATAACAACATATTTTGATTATTATATCTAAAATACATAATCTAAGAACATTATTGACAATAATAACTTGTAAAGAACATTATTCTATTTATATCCAACTTGTCAGATAATAATATAAGAGTATAATATTGATAAACCTCTGGATAAACCTAATGAATAATATCGAATATGTCATGAATTTTGATATAACTATAAAAATACAATTACTAAGTACTTATTATCACTTATTACGGCCTGACTATACTGCAGATTAATGAACTTATAAATCCTCGTACAACCCATTCACTATATTTCTTATGTGAAAAACAACAATTAACGCGATAATATTGCTCAAGGGAGAGTGAAATTCTACATAAATACATTAACCCCACATGCTGTAAATCGTGTTGTATAAAAGAAAACCTATAGACCTAATATTGTATTGTAAACTATGTATAACTGTATTGATGAGATACGCACCATTGCTACAGAAGAACGAAAACACCTCTGGCTCCTGGCGATCAATGTTAATAAGACTAATTATTAATAGGATTATAATAATGTAACGAGTTATTATATTATTTCATATGACAAAAAGTGACAAAAAACGCCTGAGGTTTAAATGTAAATCTATAATATAAAAAGTATTGCCTCGAGTAAACGAATTCATTATATAGATACATCGTATATGTACATTATATACATTATACACTAGAATAACTATACGTACCTACGTAATTTAAATAAATCATATTCAGTCAAATGAAGTGAACTACACATATTGTAATCATATGTCAAATGATATGAGATTTTACTCTGGATTTTATTTTTGATATATAGTTCTTGTTCTTAATATTAAGTTTTAAAAATTCAAAACTTTCAAATTTAAGCTATAGACATATTTCATATAAAAGCCTTACAAAATATTGTTTCTTAAAGAAGCTTTAGTGAAATAAGTAAGAATAGGTTGTTAACAACATAGTTATATCGTTACATCTAACAAAAAAAGCGTTTTAAAAAAAATTGTGTTGAAATCTAGAAATAAAAGTCACATTTTGGCACGTCGTTAAAAATAAAATTAAGATAAGTCATAAACTCAGAAATAAAAAAAGTTAACGTAACTACAACATTATTTATCAGCAAATATTTCGAGGTCATTTGTATAGCATATTACAGATATTATAGATATTGTTGTTCCATCAGCGTATTGTTACCTGGATACTTGATAAAACATTAAAACTACTTAAAATATTATATATATTTATTTTTTTAAAGAAAGAGCGTTTCTCAGAGATTTAGGTCTAACGATAATATACGAGTATACTATTTTATTAGGTATATTGTTAGTGCAATACACATATCATAGTTTACGTTTTTTATAATGTATAAATTATTAACGAAATATGATAAACAGATATCGCATAGATATTATTAGATATTGCATTTCAATAAGAACGAAATAAGTTTGTATTATAAAAGTATACCTATAATACGAAATGAATAATTCTTATTATCATACCTACATCCTATACTTGACGTAAATTTCTCCAGCTTCCCCGGCAATTCAAAATTATGCATTAAAACATAACACTATGTTTATAAGTCTATATCGAAAGAAAACCAAAAAGTAATTACAAGTAAGCATTTGAATTTGCTGATGCTGTCATAGTTTGGTAAATAACCAAACCGTCCTAACCTACAACTCTGCTATTTAGCCTTATCATACATAAATCTCAAATAACATACAAAGGTAAGACTGATTTAGAATTTTTATATGCAAAATTATTTTTATAGTTTCTAAATTCATATAATACTTAATTTAATTTTTTGATCAACATTTAAACAGATGAGATAAAATCGAGAATAAAATTATAATAGTTTAATATAAATTCATAAATCTGTATAATTTTTCTGTTTATTATTACACTTAATTGTTAAATTGAAAAATGATTACAATTTATGTAGGTAGTATGTGAACTTGATTACTATTTACATTCTTAATTTATAAGTATATAAAATATATAGATATATTAATAAATTCTATATAATATGTGTCACAAACATTTTATATAAATTGTATATTATCCTAGAATTCTAGATATGGGCAACTCGAAGTTACTAGAGAGCCAATTTTTATAATTCTAATATCTAGCGAGCCAGAGAGTATAGAAAACAAATTTAAAATAAGTCAATAAAATATACAATTTACTTTTTATATTAATTAATTTATATTTACAGTATGTTTTAATGTTAAAAAAACAAAATAAAACACGGAAAAGATAACCCCCGAAAAACGCTAAAATTGTATACAGAAATATAATACTGGCCAGATAAAAAAAGGTACGCGGGCCACCAGTTGCCCATCCCTATTATACATGCTGGCTATAAGCTTATTAATTTATTTTCTAATTAAAGTCATACGATAAAATGCGTATGCGAAATATCATAACAGTTAAGGTATACACATCACAATGTTTTACGACAGATATATTGTACCTAAGAACTGATTGACAACAATAAAAAATACTTGCGTATAATATGTATCGTATAATAATACGACAATCACGAAGTGTCACACCTATAGAGCTATATTATATATTATAATTGTGCACATACGTCATATTATTATAATATGATGTATGGCCGTAAAGGTAATAACTAATAACTATTAATTAATAACATTTACATAAATGGAAATGATTGTGGATCATAATATGCTTTCACGATGTCGTGAAATTCTTAAGCAGCGCGACAACGCTTTAACATTAACAATATACCTGTAGTTTACATTATATATCTATCCTATACACGTGTTAGTATATTAGTATATGTATAATATAATAATATGTTAAATTACAAGTATAGTATTATATTATAAAACCTGTATATTGTATAATAGTAATATTTTGGACGGGCCTAATAATAATTAGTAATTACTGTGGATAATCAAAAAATACAGTTTTCGCATACTTGTAATTAGTTGTAGGTAAGTGTAACAATGATGACTTCTAAATACAGAAGATACGAAGATACATGTATACATAATGTATTGTGCTGTAGTATAAAACATTCAATGGCTTCTTGACCTCAACCACAAATAGTTATCTCGATTTATAACATATAATATTATGTAATGTACACACGCGCACTATATTATAATATAATAAACTCCTATTCATAAATAGTAACATAGAAGTCTCGTCACACGTGTACCTACACACACAACACACGTACATTAACACGTTCGCTAATAGACTTCCGGTGTGCGAAATCGACTGAGATATCAAAACAACACGTTATAGGTGTACGAATTAATACATGACACAATAACATATTATATTCTGATAATGATTATCAGATAGATAATGTACGTATGAACACAATACACGCGTATATTTATACCCTAGTTTATATACTATACAGCTAGGAAGTCTCATAAAAATTGAGACGATTTTGCCGGCAAACATGATGTTTTAAATGCGTATATGCAATACGATAAGACTTAAACCTACTAAACGGAGAAAAGATTCGATCGAAGAGAACGAAAACTACGTACTCGAGGGGAAAAAATGAATAACTGCACAATAAAGAATTCCAATGATTTTCCGATGCCCGGCGACTTTATTATACGATTTAATGTATAGATGATATTATACGAGTATATACATAATATAAGGTATATGACATATGTACGTTGAAAGACGAAAGTATACGCGCCGGCTGGTCCTACCGTATTATTATGGCGCAATGCGTCATTGGGATGGGACATCACGTGCTGCTCCCTTGCAGTCGCCCGAGCTGTATTTATATAGGATTTATGGGTATGTATATACCTGCTGTACGTAATATTTATTTAATATATTAAAATTCGCATGGCCACTGTATGAAAGGTCCTGTGACGGTGTAACACTGCACGGTTTGAAAAACGTCCGTGTAAGTATAAAAGTATTGGACGAAAAAAATATCATTATTCATTATACTCAGTATTACTAAGTATTAGGTACCTACTACCGTTTCACGGCACAATTATACAATGATAATATAATAATATGTAGGTAATATAATACTATCACGACAATAATATATAATGTTATTATTCGACGATGTAATGTATTACAATAACACTGATATTTTTGTTGTTGAACCCGAGGCATGGTTTAGCCATGACTCCTGTCCGTGAATTCGAATGAGCCGACACCGAAATTCCCAGCGATGTTCGGCGAAATGATAGCGTATAAAAAATAAAAAATGAAATAAACAACCAATGGCAATATAAAAAATGTATACCACACGGCACGAATTACAAACCGATCCTCTTATATGCCTCGTCTTACGTACGCAGTGCGTGCTATAATAGATACTGTCAAAGAGTAAGTATACCATATACTTCGGTATACTAGGTATTTCGCATTAATATACGTAACACTATAACACGCTAAATGTGATCAAACAGTATTTTACTGAAGTTTTTTTATGATATTTTTAAATTAATAAAAACGATTCCGTGCCTCATTTGTAGTACAATTATTTCGAACGCGATTGCAAAATTAAATTATAGTTCTGCATAATGTAATAATAATAATACGTCTGCGTACCTAATATTATTTTACTTTTACCTCGACTTTTACTTTTCTTTTTAAAAACAATAATACCAAAAACTTTTGATAAACATATTTTAGTTACATTGAACTACGTTTTTGTAGACATTATGTTTGTATAAGTACTAAATAAAAAATGAAAAATGACTAAAAGTAAGGTAAGAAAATAATACAATCTGTAAATTAATTCCCAAAGTTCAGGTCTAAGTACCTACGTCACTGACTGCATAGTATATTATACTTTAGCATCATTATATTTTAATGAGTGAAAAGATTCTTCTACAAATAATATTGTTATTATATCAATATAAAAATAAACAAATTTGATATCTTTGCAATTCAAAAATAATCTTGAATTCACTCATTTTAGTAAAAACCTCGGAAAAAACGATTCATTATTTAGACCTTAAGATAATTATCATTGTTATCGTACGTCTAATGACGAAGTCACTTAATGTCATAAGCTCATAAATAGTTATAGATGTCTATCTACTTAATTGTAACTTAGATATTAATAATTATCGTTCATCAGTTATTATATAATTTTTAAAATAGCTCATGTCGTGAGCATCCAATTACGAGTTGCGTGGGAAATAAAAGTGATAAAGTTATAGTTTTATGATGTGATAAAAATAATATATAACTTGTTAATTACTAATATACCTAGTTAATATTTTCAAAAGCCATACGGCTAAATTATGAACATTTACCAGTTGCTAATTTTTTGTCAAATTAAAATGAATTATACATTTGTAGATGCATGCAATGGAAAAAAACCTAATATTTTTTAAACAAATAGCCAATACATACATTTTACTATGAAATATGTTTTATCTTTTCTTGGCTGTAAAAACGTTTGAACGTAATAGAACGATAGAAAGCGAATCAGTGAATTAGTAAAATTCCGCGAACTTCGATATTCACATTATTATGCTGCGTTCTAGTTAAAAACGAAACGAAAAGTCATCGAAAAAATAACAGTGCAACCACCGACTATAATAATATCGCCGTATCAATAATAATCGAAAAGAAAATAATCTGTGCGGCGTATTAAAATCCCGTGATGAATTAATAACAAATAATAATTTTTCGAGACAAAAATCGTTGTTTTTGTGCTAGTTGACGATTATTAAAAAAATATACACGAACATGTGGTGATACCTATATATTATATATATCCAATAATTTCCAGTAAATAATATTATTGTTTCACGTCAATCGGTTTCCACGAAACGCGGGCGGGCGTACCTCAACGACACTGTGCCCGAAGAAACTCGTAATGTAAAATTTGACGTTTATCTCGTTCACCGAAAGAATAAAAGAACGTTGCGCCGCCCGCGTATCTACCTACCTACGGGTTACGACGATAGAATCGTTTTTCTACGTTACAAATCGGATCATAAAAACGAGAGAAAAAAACGCGTAAAAACGCGTCGGAGGCCGAATTTTATTGTTCGGTTCCGCGAGTCGCGACGTCGTTATCGTCGTCATTATATTATTTACTACACAAACGCGCACGGGCGATAGACTCCGTTCACAGACTCCCAGTAAAAAACGGAAAATATAATATTCATTATTATTGTTATTACATCGGCCGGATTATTCGTCGTCGTCGTAATAATAATAAAAAACATTCGGTGAGATCTCTTTTGAAAATCTCCGGTGGTCGCGACCAGACGCGCAATCCGACGACATAATGAAAAGAACCTCGAATACTACACAATACTTAATACAATAAAAATAAATACGACGCGTACGGTACGATATTATACGCTATATGGGAGAACGTCTACACAGTCTACACACGTCGTATCGTGTCCATAGCCATTCAGTCGGCGTCGGCGGTTTGTTGTGGTCGCTAAAACCAGTTTACTCCGGTCTGTGACCGAGCTACCGTATGGTCGTCTTAGTGTCTGCGCGTGGGGTTCACGCATTAACCGAACGCTATGATTTTCCAAAAAAAAAATTGACATTCGGCCCGTGTACCCATGTGTTGTGGTATTACACTGACTATAATATTATATTATTGGAATCGCGACTAGATAATCGGTGACGATTCGATTTTCGACCGTTTCTAGGAACGAAACGATTACAGTGACAGTCGGATAAATATTAGCCTATACGTTATACGGTTTACTATTAAAGTTATTATCGTTTCCCAGCCTACGACCCGTGCAATCTGCAACGCCTGAGCTATAATCATACATATTATTCAAAGTAGGTGCATAATAACGATATCACGTCGAATACGTCATAATATCGTATCCACTGTACGGGGCGATGGAGTGTGCGACGCATTTCGAGACTTGGCGTAAAAAAGAACAACGCACAGAATGCGTTGTGACGATATCAATATTGAGTAGGTACCTACATCGACGACGACGGCTGCTTCGGCGGATCCGGTTCGGGTCGTCCATAGAAACTCGGCAAAAACTCGCGGGCGATCGGGTTTTTTTTTCTCGACTCTCCTCCACACCCGAGTCTCGACGATCTGTCGGATCACTCGCACGGCGCGCAGTTACGGAACGATCGACGACGCGAATCGTATACGACTAAAAAATACGACGATATCGGTGGTTATCACCGTTTACCGCATTAGACTTTCGAACGGAACGCGAAAACGACGAGCGACGTGACGCGCGACACACTCGACAGACGCGCACACGACGAACGCGAACGCGGCACTGACGAAAAACACGCGCGCTCGACGGCAGCCGGTCGACCGGTAGGTAACGGCAACGCTACACACACGTTTCGGCCAATACCGGCACGGCGTTCGACGGCGGCGGTCGTGACTGCGGCACCGCTGTCGGTCGGTGGTGGGGAGCACGCGCGCTTCGTCGTCGGCGGCCGACCGACCGACCGGTCGCACGCGATATTTTGTATATAGTGTTATTGTTATTATTAAATTATTATTATTATTATTATATTATTATTATTACTATTACTATTAAACCGCGGTATACGGTCGCGTCGCCGTTGTCCCGTGCGGTGCGGTAGTCGTAGTGTGGACGGCGTCGCGCGGGGGTGGCGGCGGAACCGCAGTGGTGCCAACGTGGACGTTGGCGGGGCGCGGGGCCCGATCGATTAGGGTGTCTGTCCGCCGTGCCGACGGTGACTCCCGAAGGGTTGTGTGTGCCAGAGATGCGAGCGGGCGACGGAGCGGAGAGCGGCGCGTCGCACTCGCTCGCCTCTCGCTTCGCATGTGACTGCCGACACCGCACTGACGGGACCTTGAACGCGGGCAAGGAACGACTTACGGTTCCGAATTCGAAACGCGTTCGGCTAGAAAAAGCTAATGGATGGACGAAAACATATTCTCAAAATGAACTCTGTCCTCCCGCTGCATCCTCGAAACAAAACATTCGTACCCGATCCACAGACCGTGGCGGCGACGAAGGCCTGACTCCCGAAAAATCCGAACCGTAAAAATCGTATTTTATCTTACAAACGTAACGGACGCAGCAGGTCGAATGACGACTTTTTTTCTACAAAAAAAAAAAAACAAATACTAATTTTTACCGTTGAACACGGAAAACGAATAACGTTACAAATTATCTAAAAGATCCTGCAATTCAATGAGCAAGATAACAATAATAATAATAATTTATGAAATTTAATGATATACCTATTTTATCAAAGGTTTATTTACTATCCGATTGCTTATGTATTTTACCATATTGCAAAGCGGATATTTTGTCCGACCGTACAGATATGTAAATGTAACAATATACACCTACAACATAATATTATATTATTACAATATCTTGTTAAATGCCTATTGGTTTAATGTGTTTATATAATACGTATACGTTGATGTAATAACGCATGTGTCACTGTAGAATTTAACATGAATGCAATTAGCAACAAATCACTAATTAGTAATTTACCACTGTACACCTACTTGAAAGCTTCGTTTTAAGTGATACGTCAATTGTTATAGCAATTTATGTTCATCACATTTGTAATTTTTAAAAATATGTTAAAAGTCCTATATGAAATAAAAACGAACATGTCTGCGTATTATTCAATGAATTAATAATAATAATGATGAAGTTGTCTGATTCTGAATTTGAGTATACAAAGACAGCTTCTTTTATTTTAATCCTTAGTATAATTAAACGTTTTCATATAGTTAAATAACATTTGTTTTAATTAAATCAAAAAAGTTTTTTTTAATTTGTTTTAAATTAAATATATATATATATTGCAAATGGTGCAACAACCAGATAATTCCAAGTAGTTATCAACTTTAAGAATTTAATTTCAGTTGTTGGAAACAATAATTAAGGTCTTATATTTATTTATTATTATTTTTCATATTATAGAAATAAATTATAAAATTATAATAATAAATTCTGTATGCTGGGAATTTCTAATAAACTGTGAGTAATTTTTTTATTGATCTTGTAAATTTATGAAAATAGAGCTGTTCTGTTACTACAACTGCAGACCCTTCAATTGAATCTAAGAAAAAACGGAATTACAATCCTAGTATATTTGTTACGTAGAATAAATCGGTCGATTGATTTTAAATATTTTACATTAAGTACTTCAATGCAAGATTGTAGGAAAAACAAAATTTTCAAAAAATAAAAGAACTTCAAATACATCTTTTTATAACTTATTTACCTTTATACCCATTTATTTGATCTTCTTATCTGGATTCAAACATTTCAGTATCTTGTAAAAAACGTATAAACTCCGTATACATCGTTCAAAATACAAAAAATTTACAACATCAAAATAGTTTTTTTTATATTGTATGAAAAGGAAAATGTAATTTTACTTGTATATTGCAAAATATACTACCGTTCACAACTAACGATATCCTAATTTTACTTACTTATGTTTACTTTTTAGACCTTTTAGATAAACCTAACCGACAACTCACAAGCTATTCAGTTTATCTAAATTTAAATGAATTATTGATTATTTTAAAAAAGACTGCAATTATCTTTGTAGAAAGCTTAAAGTTTAATTCTCTGATATATATATATATATATATATACATACCGCTGTGTACGATGTAGCCATGATTCATGAAGGTATGTCATAGAGTGTATATGTTTTATGATCAATTAGTTTTATTATATATATGTATTCTATTAAGGTTTTGATATCATATTATTATTAAATACTAATAGGTATGAAGTTGTTTTAACATTATATTTAGGTAATTATTTTTATGTTATAATAACTTTATACTTACGAAAAATCTTTCAAATATTTTTCCTTAAAGGATGTATGTTGTTTTAAGTAGATCAATTCTTTAAAATATATAAATTTAATAAATATAGGCACTAAAAAAATCAATACTTATAGTATGAAAAAAATAATTCTTCAAGTTTTAAACAAAACTAAGTTCACATAATATCATAATTCCACAGAATAATAATATAATAATTATAAAAATAATACTACATAATATTACAACATCACATATATTTTATGGAACTGTTAAATTATATTATATATATATATTATTACTGATAATATTTTATTTTACCCAGTCATGAAATTAAGTTTTAATTAAGCTTTTTAATAGGTACATAATCACAACTACTAACTGTGTACCAATTAGATATCAAATAGATTGGATAATTATAGGTAGGTATATTTTTTCTTTATCAATAATTTAGCAAATAAATTAAAATGTAGGTGTATACCCAATAATAAACTATTGTTATTCACTTTTATATCACAACATTCGCTATATGAAATTAAGAACGATAATGTAGGTATAAATAAATATCACGCATAGTAAGCATACTTACATTTTAAAGGCATTTTTATAAGCCTTATGCTAAAATTATTTGATGCCAAGTAAGTTTATAATAACTTGCTGCTTATAGGTAAAATAAATATGTATCTTTTTTCGAGGTCACAATAACTATGTTTTGTCAAAGGACATTTTTATTCGTTATCGTTAAATTAATAAAAAATAGTATAAGAACTAAGTAGCTCAATTATTATCACACAAACGATATTTTTATAACAAGTAAACCTCATAAAAAATATATTTACCTCTCTACGCAGTTAATTTAATTGTATAAATAAATAACTGTTTTGGAAACTTGTACATTTTATAAAAATAAATTTAAAAAAACTGTTGTCAATTTTATTTGTTTTGATTAAAAATTTTATATTTTTAAATTATTAACCAAAAACAACTACTCATACATGTATGTATTAATTGTAGTATAAACTTTATAGAAATAACATTATTATACAATATTAACATAAAAACATTTATAATACTCACCTAATTAGTATTGTTTAAATTAGTATTTGCTTATAATTAATAATCGTTTATTAGTTATATTTAAATTATATTTAGATTTAAATTATGATTATAGTTATTGTCATTGAAAGACAATCCGCAACTCATCGCCTTGATCTTTGAATCTAATTGGCACGAGGTGACATAATATAAATAAGATCTATGAATATAACTTAAAAACATATTTTACATTAATTTATTATTCATTTACTATTTAAACAAATCATCATACTGCCAGCAATTTTTTATTTTTAAATTGTATGTATTTTATGATTTAATAATTATTTATAAAATAATAAATCATAAATAGATAGGTATACTATACAATAAGAAACCAATATTATCCCAGTTAATTTAATAGCAGGTCAATCAATCAACTTATTTTCAAAGTAACTACTCCTCCATTTCAATTTATGATAGATTAAAACAGTATTTTAGGTGCCTACTTGTCTATACGGCCTAAATATTATGTACACGCGCGTAGTGCGTACAATTTATTATAGTTATTTAAATGAAACAGGTAGCTTAAGTAAATAATTAAACACGAAAATGTATTGTTAAACTGAAGCTTGATAAATGATAATATAATCAACGACCATGTATTATATATATATATATTATATATGTTTTCACACGAATGTGTTTGCTGAGTATAGATTTTCGAATTTCTTCAACATCACGCGTACAACAAATGACTATATATTCTATACATTTTGTCTTTTGTTTCAAGCTATTTTCCATACCCTTACACTGTTTACGTCTGTATCAGAAATGTGCTCATTCAATTATTATTTACGATACGGGAAAACTTTTGTCCGCCTACAAATCTTCTTCAATTCGTTTACGGTTCACTCTGCCGGCTGCCGCAGATTCCAGAATTCGCGTTTTATATCGAATTATAGTTACAAATGACTCAACACACACATTTTTATTTAACATATTATAGGTACTCGGTATTTTGGCATGGTATAATTTCGCATTACAAATTATACAATTTATCACCATTATATTTTATAACATTTTTAACACAGATTTTTGACGATCAGAAATAATATTTGGTACACGCATTGCATAACGTATTATAACTAGTAATTATATTATCATCATTCATCATCAAACGACAGTATTTGGTGACAATTGTTATTATGCTCACGTTTACTCCCCGTTGACCAATTAGTAAGTCAGACACCTGTGTGCTTTTCACATTTTTTGTACCTGCCACTGAGATTATATTTATATATATATTTACACATATACAATTTACAGATGTTGCAAATTATACTACAGATGAAAAGGCATCGCAAATAAAGTAATCGATAAACGTTTTAAGAGTTCCACTATAAAAATGCTTTTACTTTATTACATATAAATTTATAAAAAATTATCAAAAACCTCACATAATAATGCATGTATTTAAATATATAGTATATCCACAAAATTCATACCTGCACGTCAAAATAGTATGTATATTATATTTTACGAGTATTACAAAATATTAGAATAATAATAATAAATAAAGTGTTTACGTGCAACAAGTTATTAATAATAATATAATATAGCTTAATATTTATGACGTTAAAATAAATAAAACAAATATACAAAAGTTATCGACTATACTCAATGCTATTGTTTCGTTCGTGGATTTTATGACTTAACATAATAATCATTGCTTACCTTTGGCTTGTGCAAGGATTTCATTATAGCCGAATTTCCTTTGCCCTAAAATCACAAAAAAAATATTATTTTAATTAACTTATATAATTATTTTTTTTTAATACACATATAGATACATATAATATATATTAAGTATGTTTAAAATATTAATACTATTGTCTATCAATAATTCCACAATATTGTAATTCATATCATTAAACTTAAAAAAAAATATATTATTATAAAACCACTAAAGCTGCATCATATAATACGATCTATATCAGCTGTATTATATTATATTTACATAATAATGAAAATTGCAAAACCATTGATCTAGTAAATTTAATATTGTTTTTTAAAACAATACAACCCACTAGTGTATATTAACACGTATAATAGTTAACCAATATTTTAAGTACTCCTTGTCACGCTGCAAACACTTGACTTTGCAGCAATATCGTTATTGTGGTATAATATAAAATTCTTCCCATCACTTATAAACAACGTGCTATTGTATCTATAAATACATAAACCCCATAATTGGCTGTCAAGAAATCGTCATGTTTTCGAAACAACACTATTTTTTTATAATATTTTAAGATCAAATTGAAATTTTGCGCACCTGTGGTAGCTGGTATATATTGTTATATCTGTTGTAATATATTTTATTAAATCCTATTATTCAAGATCAAAAAATAAAAGATGATGACAAAATAATTGTGCAACTAAATGTAAAAAAATAACAAAAATATACTTTATATATATATCAAAATAAATTATGTTTTAAATACATTTATTAACAAATAAGTATGAAGTGCTATAATTATTCAACATAATATATATATATATGTATACATAGGTATGCATTATATTTAGAAATAAGTCTGTTGTTTTTTTACACATTTCTCAGAAAGATGATTTTATTACGAATAACTTTATAAATTTCTTTTATATTCATAAATTTCTATTAAATAAAATTACACTTAAAACTTGATAAATACAAATATTCTGTTTCTGTTTAAAAATATTAAAACAGTTACTTGTTTTAATACATGATTCAGCATTTTCCAGTTTTGCAGGTTAATCTTTTTTTTATTTCGAGTAACTCAATATTTCCTTAGCAGATAAATTACAACCCTTCTTCCCGTGATTTATTACTGAATATGCTTTAATATAATTAACGCTTTGCTATTACATTTTTCTTTAAGCCATAATACAACGTTTTTAATCGCTTCAGACTTTCAATCTCTACTCCTAGCAATTTACTCCAACCCCATTAACCACTCCGCCATATCTCTTATAAAAAACTTTCTATATTAAACTCCCATTTCACATAGTCTTGAACTAAAAAAGAAAAGTGGTTGTATGGTCACATCAACATCGCTGAAATAGTAATGAGATCGTCTTGCATATTATATTCCAGAAAATCTTGTATATACAGCGAACTTCTCCCTTCTGCAGTTCTGTCGACCATGTTCTTACTCAAATACCGCGTGGAACTTCCGGTATGTATCCCAAACGATCGTCATTAATCCTCACTGCTTAACCTTCTAACCCGACATTTATACATATATTATATATATATACATATATAAGTATATAAAGTATATTTTATCACCCGAAATGTATCGTGGCTCTGCAAAAAGCCAGCTACTATCTTAAAAAGTATATCCTATCATAACTTCCTCTTGACTTTACACATATCTTTGTCATGAACCATAATCGAATTCCTAGTGACTATACAGGCTATTTCTTATCGCAATCTTACGAAACGTCTCCTCTGTACACTAAATATAAAATAAAAACTTGTCACTTGCAAACCACTGCAGTTATCACTTTATAATGGCATTGATAAATATAAATTACAACTATTTACAGTTTTTAACGTATGTACTCTGTACAATAATACAACTAAAAACATAATTATTTCTATTCCTAATAATTAAATACATTTTAAATTTTATTATAACTAACAAAATATATTTTTTTAATGTATTATATCTATAATAACTACTATGTTTATTCTTATTTGTTCAGCAATCAAGTGTTTTTTAAACTAAAATCTTCTTTATAAATTATAGCATAGTAAATTAAAACTGATTGATTTTTCACGACAACATATAAATATTAATTAATTAATTCATATAATTAATATTGAAATTATAATTTGTTAATTGATCCTGTATTTATTTATATTACTATATTGTTCTTAACGCATCATATTTTAGAATATAGGTATAATGAGTTGTATACATACACATATGAATTCTTAGCTTTAAACCATACTAAACATTTAACTAGAAATGAAAACTTTAAATATTTCTCATTATTAATATAAATACATTTATATAGACTCCTATTATTTTAATAAAAAAATATATTATTGCATAAAATATTATTCTGTGCGCATTGATTAATGATTTACGAATTATCATTATTTTTGTCTATTATACTACCTATCAAAACTAAGGTATTTACATACAATACAGTAAATCTCGTTGTTTAATTTAAATATTCTGAATATGTAATTACTAATAGGAAATGGAATTTAAAGATGTTTTAATTTCACATTTGTGTAAATGTTCAACTAATCTAATCAATTTATTCATGTTATCCTGACAATACAATTATGTGTATAGTCTAGATTTGGCTAAACTATCTATATGTATTTCGTTGGTGTGAGTTTGACTAAAACAGATGAATGAGTCACATTTAAAACATCAACCCAACAAGAAGCTTTGCATTTAAAATTAATTCATGACAATAGTTTCATCTATATATTATAGTATTCGTTTAGTAAATACTAAATACATATCTATATATTCTAAATAATATAGTATAATATATACACTAAAAAACATTAATACGTAATTTATTTAGTAAATAATTTATTTTTATTTCACAAATTCGAATAAAATTGTTCACAAAAAAAAGGGTGAACTTACCACACGATTAAGCTGTTTCCGTTTTTCATTTGTACACCATTTCCGGAACTAATTTGGTATGAAATAAAATAATTACGAATGTATGTTTACAACGATTCAGTTTATCGTACTACTGTGATCTGTATTATACTGCAGCTATATATAAACTAATTTATCATATGCTAAGCATACAATATATAATTTTTATTATTGCCTATTACCTATACCGTCACACAAAATCAAGTTTATAATATGATAAGTTATTTTAATACCACCTAATATTTATACTATGTAAAATTTATTATAGGTAGGCTTGACAAAATTTTAAATTACTTGAAATTAGATAATACATGAAATGTAACAAATCATGAAAAATAATATGAAAAAATGCATATATTATAATATACAGTATACAATATACATATATTCGTAATTGGATTTGTGAGAAAATTCTCATTTTTTCTTAGTTTTTTGTTTGTTTTTCTCAATCGTAAAAATAAATAGTAGGAGTTTTATAAGTTTGACCATCACTTTTTCAAATTAAAACTATATCCAATTATTTTACATCTAAATCCAACCCCATTTATGAAAATCAAAGCATTCTATTGACAACTTATTGTGTACAAATACACAAAAATCACATAATAAAATCAATACATTTATAGCTCTGCTCTAAATATTCCTACAACATTTTTAATATTTTGATAATAATTCTAGAAAGTTAATATAAAAGTTGACTAGATGTAATATTGTTATGAGTTTACCTTCAAAGTTTTAAAAATAACTCAATATCATTATTACTCTACGTGTATTTTATATAGTATATAAAATGTTTTTTTAAAAGAAATTTGCGATTTAAATTTAATTCATTATTTAGAAGTCAACCACTCGAGCAAATAAATATTTAACACACCGCAGTAAATGCCACAGATGAAAGTACAAATGTATCAGAAAAACGAAAATAGAACTTTTTCCGTGAAAAAGTACGTGCAAGGAATAAAATTAATTTAACATTTTTTTCGAGGGATTTTTCAAGGAGATTAAAGTTTTAATATGGCTTTGTGAGCAATTCTTAATTTTTTCGCTCTAAAATTGTTTGCACTTTGATAAATCATTTTTATTTGAGTTAAATGACTATATTCCGTCTTGAATATTATACAAACAGAATAAAATAATAATAATAATAATAATAAATAAATGCTGATAAAACTGTATTATATTTTGTTTGCGTTTGATGATGTGATTAAAAAAAAATTAAATCAGTGCAAAATGCAAATAATAATTTTTTAATGAGTCTGCAGGTGCGCTGTGATGAGGTTATCCCAAAATCGTACACGATATTATATCAACAATTACGCCAGTTATAATATATGATAATAATAATAAAAATACCTAATATACCGCGGGCGATAACGCGTAAATCGTAAATTCGTAAACATATACATAATAATAATATAAAGTCACAATATTTCTGTTGGTTTTGTAAATCCAAACACCACGCCGTTTTATACTTAATTTTATACTTAATAATATATTGCATCTTCTTTTACTCACTACCTTTGTTTCATATACACATACACATCTAACCTATATAGATACACGATAGAGCACAAAGCGAACGCGAACAATTAAGTTTACGATACGATGTATTCGATTCGTGCACAGCGCTGCAACTTTCGAGAGAAAAATTATTCTTTTGAGGCGTCATTCACAATACACATACATACGTACTCGTACATACAATATACCTACGTCATACATGATGGTTTACCGACAGACTGCTGGTAATAATTTACCTAAACCGAGCCAATAACAAAAAAATGGTTTCAAAAAACAAGATCGTGGTAGATGCAGGCGACTGAGATACCAAAATAAGTAACTCTTCACCACCACCAAATGCATTGTCCACGAAAAGAAAATAATAAGACGGGTAATCGTAGAAAAATAATTATATCTCGTCGGCATTCGATGCGATCACGCGATCGCCATTACATCAAAATAAATAATAATACACCACGCCTAAGTCAGTTCCGACCTTTTGCTAGCTCAGTGATAATATCACTGATACATAATATTATGCACCATATAAGTACATTGTGTACACACATTAATATTGTATAACATAGGACTACTCACCGTATATTTTTATATTTATATAGTATTATTTATTACACTGCTTCATAATGGGTACAAAAACACATAGGTATATATATTATCATTGGGATATTTTTAATAACTTATATTATAAAGATAAACGATAAATGCGAGTAGATTCGGTTTAGCATAATATTATAGCGTTAATAGTACTACGCCCATATTAAATTGCAGCAAACTACATTACTTTCCTGCATAGAAAATTGTCGTGATACATAATATTATTATATGTTTATTTTTATACAAGTACTTAATATCATTATATTTTTATTATTATTTAAGTGTATTCAATTATATCTGTACAATATTTTATGATTATTATTTTTTTGTATGTAGTTATTATAAACGCTACAGTTTGGCTCAAGTGAGGTTTAAATGTATTAATTAAGTTTATTTAATTATATTTGCATAATAATATTTATTTTATAATTATTTATATTTAATATTAGCGAACGTATATAAGACACTACGGTTTTGCCCAAATGAGGTTGGTCATAACTAGGTTTGCCCGGTCAAAAGCCGAAATATGACATTTTGCCCAAGGATTGTGGGCAGTTCGCGTTTTGCCCGGGCATTTCTGAGGTTTGCCCGATTTCGACTTTTGCCCGCAACATATATATTATCATTGGGATATTTTTAATAACTTATATTATAAAGATAAACGATAAATGCGAGTAGATTCGGTTTAGCATAATATTATAGCGTTAATAGTACTACGCCCATATTAAATTGCAGCAAACTACATTACTTTCCTGCATAGAAAATTGTCGTGATACATATTATTATATGTTTTTCATTCTGCCGTGTTAAAGTTTCAAAACGCTCGCGTACCCAAAATTCAATAAATAATAAGGTAAATTCCAACAGAGCAATTTATTTAATGCTTAAATAAAACACTCAATAGACAAATACTGACAATGAAAACGAATCCAACCGAGTTTGATATACTATTATAACATTATATGTATATCTATTATGTATATTATATTACCCAACGTGCAAATACTTCACGAAAGTGAAGGTTCATATTATACAATATTATATATACTAATTGAATTAAGACAAAAATCGACGATTCAAGAAAGTCTACTGCAATAATCAGTTTAGCAGCTATATACTGCAGTATACCACTATATAGCTGTAAACGATTGAATGTGTCTTAGATGAAAAATGTCTATAAAATATGTATTGAACTGATCACTGGACGTGCGTAAAGTTGCAGCAGTACTGCACTGGCACACTGCAAGAATAGGAAAACGAGAAAATGCAGCCCATCCTACCATGCAATAATAATATGATGTATACGATGTGGTATATAATAATAAATAATAATATATGCAACCTACGATTACTCGTGTACATCTATATTTATGCCGTAATACAACCACCAATTATTATCAAATAACCAGCTTATGTTAATTTAAGTAAAAACTTCACCACGAAGTAAAATACAAGTGAAAAAATTAATCAATTAATTAACAATTATAATGTTATGTTTAAATTCGAAGAATGTTCGATAGACCATAAACGTATAATGAAATAAAAATATAAAAATAACGAATAATTCATTTAGTTAGTTTACAGACCACAGTAAATACAAGCAAACGTTGATTATTAATATTTTTACTCTACATTTCCAGTGTCCTATCCATTTCGACTAAAATAAAATACATTTTATTAATCAGTACAATTTTATATACGTAGGTATAAAAACTACTGCCAAACGATTTCAATTATATGAATGTAGCATTTATGAATAGATACGTAATAAAAATAATATTTTATAGGAAATATTATTTTGTATTATATTACTTACTTAACGTTATAATAAAAAACAAATGAAAAAACTGATAACCATAATGGTGTTTTTGTATATTTGAAATATTTCTATTGCTATAAAACAAGTATTTCTAAATATAATTATTATACACTGAATAAAAATTATAATTATTACATTTTTGAAAAACTTAATTGAGTTAAATTAACAATTTATTGATTTCATAATAATATATAATTTCGTTTTAAAATGTACATTCATTTGAATGTATGTCAATTATTTATAATTCTTATTTAACTGAAATTTAATAATACATTTTAAAAATGTTGAATGAATAATATTATTTATACGAAAATTACGTCTCAGAGGAAATCAAAATCCTATTATAGCGTCAAATTTATCCAAATTAAACAAATAAATTAATTTGATTATTTTTAATTAGTATCTATATACCTACTATTTAGCTAAACATAATTTTTTTCAATTCAACATTTTAAATAATATTTAATTAAATCTTAAAACCCGCGCAATTTATAATACCAATAGTACATTACTATTTACTAGGTACATAAAGGTTTCTCGCATTTACAAGCATAATTACA
Source organism: Aphis gossypii (assembly GCF_020184175.1). Classification (NCBI taxonomy): domain Eukaryota; kingdom Metazoa; phylum Arthropoda; class Insecta; order Hemiptera; family Aphididae; genus Aphis; species Aphis gossypii. The sequence goes on from NC_065530.1 coordinate 72,917,353, forward strand.
GTTAAGTAGAGGCACGAACTTCTATTTTTTTAAGATATAAATTAATTTTCATACTCATTGATCTCAAAATAATTATATTTACACTGCTACTAGTGCCTCTGTATTGCAGGTTAGGAATAAGGAACTCTAGTCCTTGCCACTTAAGTGTATTTTTTAATCATTTAATGTCTGTTTACGTTAAGATTTTTAATAAAAAAATGATTAATATATTAAATTATTTATACTTGCAGTTATATGTTCCAAACATTATATCTACCGACTATCTAATATGTAATAAAACTATTAAATATAAAACCAAAATACAATAAATACATACATCTTTAAAGTTGTTATCTATTAAGGATTCATCAAATATATCTATTAGCCACAAATATATAATTTATTTATGTATCAATACTGATGAACTATTTTCTCGTTTGTTAGCTGTTACTATTTAATTAAGACACGGTAAACTAAATTTAAAGTTATTTAATAATTCACAGTTCTCACTACGGCACGTAAAGCAATATAAAACATTTGTATAGGTACATGCTAGCTACAAAATAGTTTCGATTTTAGTTTAATACCAATAAATAATGCTATGGGTAAAATCTTCGTCTATAATGATGAATCATATATATTATACATAAATTCAAAAATACAAGGTAAAATTGCATAAATAAAATGAACATAATATTGTGATTGAATACCGAATAATAAAATGATATAAATTATAAATATATAAAATATGTACGTACACTTATACATAATATTATTATGATATAGATTATAATTTATAGAGTTATAAAAACATCCATTAGTGGGATGGTACTGCATTCGTAAATTACTTACAGTAAACGATAATTATAATAAAAAATCATTGCTATCCATACACTGGTCTATGGGTTATATCTTATAATTACTATATAAAATATAGAATAAATAATTTTTTATTTATCACGTAACATTGTGCTGATTCACAAGAATTTGATGATACAAAATCAATCAAAGAATTATTAAGTCCTTAATAATACTTAGTTCCAACACTCGCGTATGTGATCTAGTGGTCAATATTCGATGACTGATCGTTTTGAACAGTTGTGATGTTATATTATTGTTATTCACCCTGATAGACAGTTGAATGTGCTACAAGATTGTTTTTCGTAAGCATTAACAATTCAATTACATTAGCAAGGTGGGACTACTCTTCGATTCACTACCTTGCGGTTACGGCGATAAACCAATAGAAATAACTCTATCTTAGGTATTATACGTAGCATGTACTTTTTAAATTATTTATTTATTATTCATAACTACAATAATAATATTAAGACCATTAAGATAAAAATCAAATAAAGCCATTATAAATCAAACTTTACCACCCTCATCATTTTCAATTTTAACATGTAAAATACTTAAATACTTTATATTTATTTCTATACCTACTATATTCTTGGTTCAAAATCTTTAAACTGATTCAATTCATTTAAATAACGTTTTTATTACAAAACATTAGAGACACGAATAAATATGATATTTAATTCCAAAATAATAAACAATTTATTATATATAAGTATTGTAATTTGTAAACATATCGATGGCCAAGTGACTATAAAAGTTATTAATCACAAAGAATTCATTTTGCAGAAAAACTATTTAATGTTTTTTAATATTTCAAAATATTATAACTCGTATTATAATATTTTGTTTTTCTCTATTTAACAGATTTATTTTTAAGATGTTCTATAGATAACATAGTATACTACCTACTTTTAGATTAATTATTTATTTTACCCGTAATTAGAATGTTTTCATTAAATTTAAATGAGACTTGTTATAAAGGCATTGAAATTTATTTTTTGTCAGGACATACGATTTTGATGGACTTATTATTATAAAAAGTAAATTTTAGAAAAATTTAAATAAAATAACAAGTTTTGACAAATTTAACAAGTCTGAACTTATTACATTTGTTTACTTAATTTTAAGTCTTATTAATTTAAGACTTGTTGTATATGTACACTAAAAAACCCTATTTTGTACTAAATACAAAAAATTTAATGAATTAAAAAACTTGTTTACAGTGATATTAAACTAATAATATTCAAAATTATACAATATGAAACTCTTCTTATTATATTTTTTAAAAATCAAAATTATATGTGATATAAAAAGATACAAACGTCTGTTCAATATTTTTTTAGTTTTTTAATATATACATTATACAACTATACAAGTATATAACTACAAATTGTTGTTATAATTTTATAATATATATGATTATTTTTAAGTTTTGATTTCATCTTAAATAAAACGATAACTATGTTGATGTAATATTATATTATATGGAATGATTAATTAATTACCTTTAACATTCACTGTTTGAGTAAAGCTATTTAATTTATTAAAATATTTGAAATAAAATACTTAGTGAAGTGTAAGTTATGAAAAAATAAATGTGAATAAAAATATGTCATAAATAAATTACTAACGTAACCTCTAATATCCTATATTTTACATCCTAACCCCAAGTTTATCGATTATAAAATAAAATAGTGCACGTTTATATAATATTATTTAAATGTTGACAATAATATTATGCAAAAAAAAATATGCAAACGTCATTTTTATTAATTTTCTTCGCTATGTATATTTACAGATTAAAAAAGATTCAAAGGTTTTTACTTATCTGATATATCATATAATATTACACATACCTGTATAAATAGGTTCATATAGAAACGCTTTTTAATTCTATATTTCTAACCCCAGTTCGTTTTTACACGTATTCTCGTATTCGCAAAGCCACTTAGCCCAGGTCATGAAGGGTTGTTATTGTGAACACAGAATTACGAGAAACATAAAAATAATGAACGTATATTAACCACACGAGATTTCAAACTTTATGTCCACATAAGATAAGTGCTACAATTTGTACGATGAAAATAAATAACTTTAGATTTTCATGTAAAAAATGAAAATAAACTAAACTCAACTATGAAAGAAATTCAGAAAAATTTAAATGTCTAAACACTATAAGGAATACTATATAGGTATATAATAAATATTAACTTTTACATTAATTTACATAATAATATTATGTAGTAATATTACTACAAGTAAATACGTAGTTAATATTAAGCACTATAAATTATCTTGATCAATTTTGCACATTGGAAAGCTAACTTTTTCTATGATAAAACAGAATATTATATCTATTAACATTAGATAATATTATATTTGAATCAAGCCACGTGTATAATACAATAAAAATTGTAGTTACTTAAATAAAATAATCACCTATTTGGTTTCTTTATACAATAACTATACTTGATAGTTGATATTATAACTATATTACATAGTTTATAGATTATAGAACATAACTTATATTATACGTGCCGACGTACATCATGCTTCGATTGTTACTTCCTTCATCTGTATTGTCAGTATTTATTTAAAATTCTCGATAATATGAATAACAATTAACAAATAATAAACAGAAATATTAAAATAATTTACTGTAAATTTAGCAAAAATATTATTTATTGTTTTCTTTTAATCTACATTACGATATCAAATTAATTAATTGTTCATTATTATTCCCTATAACTAGGTTGTTATGAAATTATGTTTAGTTAAAGCCTTAAAGTTGATAAGTTGAGCTAATATCGTAGTTTAAATATATTATTAGGCCAAATTCAAATACTGAATGATGAATGTAAATATTTAATTTTAAACTTTTAAATTGTACATAGAAACCAAGAAGGTTATGTCGTTGCGTAATTGAGGAACACATTTTCTTAAAATAACTCGTATGATCATTTTAATGTTTAAAAAAAAAAAAAAAAATTTTAAAAAATGGTAAAAATTAACTTCCAGGTTAAAATAAAATAAGATTAGAAACTAAGTAACTATCTCAAGTATGTATGCAATCATAATGTAATGAATATAGGTATTTTTCACATTGAAGTTTCACTTAAGTTAACTGCAAAAACTTTTCATGAAATATAAGTCTATAAACATAATAAAGTAAGTAGCAGTTCATTAGATAATTTATTGTTCAACACTCGTCACTGAACATCAATCATTCTCGACATAAATAAATAATGATGTGTTTTGTTTATTTTTAAGGAAAAATATTTTTCGAGAGAAAATTCAGAAAATTATTTATAAGTCAGCACTTATATAACAATGCTCGTTGATGAATCGTCCACACTAAACCAACAATACAAGTATTATAGCAAAGGTATAATATATGATTTAATCTATTGAAAAATGTATAATAAGATAGCTGTTTAATAATACACATATAATATATTATTATACTATACATATTATATACCTACTGTAGATAAACACGAAATATTTGATGTAAAATGTACGGGAAATACAAAAATTGAAAGTTTAACTTTGTAATCATACTTTTAAAAGACTGTTCAATCATATAGCTGTCACAACCTCATACGACTTTTTTTTAACAATTGCTTGAAAAGGTGTCTATTCACTTTAAGCTTCTGAAAATCTGAAATTGCTTCTCACGAATAATATTTATATGTACAATTGTACAATCAAAAAATTGATAAAACGTATTCATTCTATCATAACAATGCCAGCTCGAAAATAACCTAATGCTAATAACAAGGTATTTCCTAAAATCAACTAACAGACAAAATAAAACAAATGTCCTTTATAGATACCCAATTTAAAATGAGGTTTGTGCAAGTTTATGTTATAAATAAATATTATATTACTACTCATTATAATAACGGTTAGATAAACAAAAACAATTATTGACAATTTAAAAAGTCAATTATAAAATTATAATGATTAATAACTACCATAATATCTATCTATATGACTATGTATATGTATATTACATACAAATATGTAAATTGATTATAACAGATATAAAATAGGACATAGGTATGTTTGTGCTTATACATTGAATAAAAGATCAGAACACTATGTGGTAAACCCAAAAACACATAATAAACACTACCTTTATCTACAGTTAAAAATTGCATGGGTATTATTCAATATAGGACACGACATTTTGTATGGGTTGAAAAATGGGGCCGTTTGTAAAAAGAAATGTTTTTTCCATATTTCTTGTGAAATACTCATTGTTTATCTTTTGTAAGCAAACAGTTAAAAAAAACCAAACTCTTCTAAAATGTATAGAGAACATGCACACATGATCAGCGCAATAAATATTACTAGACATTCGTTTAATTTATAAAATATCAAAAAATAATTACTAAAAAAAAATATTTAAGAAATTGTATTTCACAGAATCAAATTGAAACACGTTACTTTTCATACAGAACATATTATAAAGGTTAAATACTGAAATAGTGTAACTATATGGGCGATTACTTACTACTATTGAAAGACCATTACGTCATTCAATTTTTTTAAATCCCATACCAAATTACTATTTTTTTCTTTAATTTTACTAATTGTACATTTTCATATTTATTTTTAAATTAAAAATGTGAAATCTACGTTAAAATTACTTTTGATTTTATTTATTGTTTATATAATAGTATAAGTTTATATATTTCAAACTAAATATATCAACTGTGAAATCATATTATTTATTGATATATTTTTTTTTTATTAAACATAGAAATTTAAAAAGAACAATATATTTTATTTAATACTGATAACGAGATACCAATATTTTTCATATTAAGTCTTAACTTTTAAGATTGTTATGCATCACACAAATATTCTAATTATCATTAATGAAATGACATTAAAAATACCTACCACTATAAAATCACATCATCATTATTTTTCAATTATAAACCATATTAATTTCAAAACTATGATCACGATTATTTTATATTTACAAAGAACAGATACTATAATATAAATTATTAGAGTGAAAAAATAAAGACGATTTAAATCGTATTATTCACATAAGCTCAATACTATAAAACGGAAGTAAAACTTTTTTATCCACGTATACAAAAAGCTGAAGACGATATCTGTAGTTTGTACGTAAGATTTCGTGCAGATGCCTACGGTTGTTAAAGCTCAACGATAACGTCATACATTATTTTGTTATAATACACGTGAAAAAGAAACAAAATATATCATAAAGCAATTTGTAATGCTAGTAAAAGGATAGCTATGAATTTTACATGGTTATTTAAAATTCAAAAAGCACTATAATACATTGAGCTTATCAATAATAAACGGAAACATTCGGCGTACCGAAACATATTATGATTATATCAAGTTTAATACGCGGTGTATAGTCAATATAATACATTATATTATATTATGTATATACAATACAGGAATCGAGCAAAATTGTTTTCGATAATAATCGATTAAATTATCGAGTGAAATATTATTATTATGTATTATACTGATGCATATAATCATATACTATGTATCGTGGTAGTTGGGGGAACATACTGCAGATAACTTTACCATACATACATACATTATATATATATATCATATCATATAATCTACATTCTACATCACAGGTACTCGCCGATTCGTGTTTCCATATTTCGTTTCAAAAGTAAAAAAATCGTTTCAATAGCGATAAACTTTTTTACAATGCTACTTAGCATAATATATACGATGGAGCGTATATTGTCGTCACACGCGATGGAGCTTCATCAGTATGTAAAGGTATAGTCAATTTATCCGTGTGTATATTTACATGACGTATTTTATTACTACCTCAATTCATCCTTAATTCGTACTTTACAACTTTTGCGCATCACCGCGATCCCCGCATCCAAAATGTATAATACTATACGTAAGTTTATTATGCGTATACGCTCGAGGAAACGTGAAGTCTCGTCGAATACTTCTTAACATTCGTTTAACGGATGACAGTCATACGATTTTTTACAACTTAAAACGATTACATCAAGAGTAGAGTGATGTATAAATTTGGCAGTGGATACCGTGAATATAATCCCCCCTGATTCTTTTTATATTTACAAGTTTAATTTAATTTAAACCAACAATTCCTTATCCCTTCCTGTGAGTACATTTTAATTATGGTAAGATTTTGTTTTAAAACTTCACCTAATATAAGAGTAGAAAGTAGGTAATACAATTATTATACAAAATAAAAAATCTACTTAAATAAAATTTTTCATTCACGAATACAACGAATGTGTTATCTCATACAAACGTACAACATACCTAATTTTAATTCATAAATTTTAATTTTGTATTGTTACTATTGTTGGTTATTAATCATATTAGAATGAATATTAACCAAATTATTACTTAATTTTTTTTTATATACATAAAACTATATAATTAATATAATATATATATTATACAACTATATTATTATCTGTTATAATATATAAACAATACATAAGTAATATTTGTTAACAAACGTAGTAAAATAAGTACCTATGAAATATTTGAGATCATTAAGTACTACTAAAATAAAATATGATAAAATTGCCAAAAAATGTCAAGATCACTGACCAACTGAATAGATAAAATTCACTGATCACGACCACTATGTGCATACAAAATTTGTTCTAAACCAGTGGCTGTTCAGGATATCCCTAATAATAATCCAATAGAAGCCTAAACATTTTTAGAGCTTAGTGGCCCACCAGTGGTAGCGGTATTACCAAAACAATGTAATTGAATAATATAACGTCTATATAGTGTCACAGTAAGCAATTCCATAATTAGAAATTATAGTCTGTGAGGCCTCTAGCTGAGGCGAAGTCGAATATAATAATTATATATATATATACGAGTATGTGTGTGCTAAAATTCAGGCTTGTTAGTTCTATGAACTGCATATTTTTTTACCCATATGCTTTCGTTTTATAGTAGACCAAACTAAAAATCCGGACTATACGATGGTCGAACAGTGTATTAACAAACGAAAATTTAAAATGTATTTTTTGTATACTTCGTCGATTTCAGGGAAAAGTGAATATTTTATTGGTTTTCATACACATATTAAATACGAGTATATTTAATATTTAAAAAAAATTTATATTTTTTTATTTATCTATTTATATGAAATAGTATTGAATAGAAAACTCAATATTATTTTACATAGGTATGTATTGTCATTGTCAGAGTTAAATATTAATTTGAGACTTGAGTACAACGATGCGATGTACATTTAATTTATACCGCACTAATATGTCGAAATATATTCACCTTATCGTAAATCTATTTATTCTTTATTTGTTAGTAAAATATGTGATATACACGGTTGTCATTTTACAGAAATTTTTTAAATATTTTTTCGATTTAAAACGATGTTAAAATGCTAACCAGTTTTTTGTCATACTTATACCTAAATATTAACTATAAATTTATTTTTTCATATTTTTAAATTATTTGTTTAGTGTGTATTATTAACAGTACAAAATGTTTTTTTTTTTTTTGGAATGTGGAATAATTTTTTTTGTATATTGTATATTCAACATCTTTTCATGTAAATTTTACAATTATTCGTACATATTTTGCCTATTAAAGCTTCTATAACTTCCAAGCCCTATATGCAGATATGTATGTATATGTATGTACATTTATTAACTATTAATCTATAATTATTAACTATTGAAAAGCAAAACTTTTGGTGATAACTTCTGTGCTAAAGTTTTAAGGGCCTAAAAGCGCTCGTACACTCGTTCTCACACATTCACCTATGTAGTACATGTGCACGTTTTAATTTATTATACTATATAAGTACTATAATAATATTAAATAATACACACGAAGTGCATCACTAAGATATAATTTGAGGTTTACGTAGTGTTTTACCAGATGAGAGAATGATTCACTAATTACGCTCGTCGCTCAGTCTTTTTTGTTATCTTTATTCTTTATATTAGATTAAGCAATTATTCAAATCCTGATTATTACAAGAATTTTTAAATGCACTTACTTTGAGATTTTTTGTTCTACTCAAAGAGTGTAAATATATGATACAAATATAAGTTTTTTAAATGAATCCCATCTTTTTTAATTGTAAATTATTTAGTGGTCAACTTTGTTGAAAATGTTGACGTATCAAAATCAAAATTTTTATTTTATTTTATGTACTAATGATAAGATACGCGAGCTGATTTTGAATTTGGTTTTAGAATATTAGAGGTTTTGGTGACTTAAACATTTTAGTAATTAATATTGGTCAATCAACATATTTTGTAAAAATTGTCCAAATATAATGAACACTTAACCCAATATTACATCTGTTTTATGCGATATTTTTGTAATATTTTTTCTAGTAGGACTAACCTAACTATATAGTATATTCATTTTAATAACTCAAAACTACTTGTTCGAATTTCAAATCGAATAAAAAAAAGAGGTTGAAAAACAGAATTTTGTATCACAAGAGGACCTCGTTTGAATAAAATCAAAAAATCTCAATCGTTATGGTAAAATATATACATGCGTTTAAAAATTCCATAAATCAGAATTAAAAAAAATGTATACTATATATTAAATGCAAAAATAGAAGTAATAAGCACGCTCGGCGAATCATCTCGTGCAGTCGAAGTGAGCTCAACTTATACGTAATATATATATATATACTATATAGGTACTATATATTGTGATTGTTATAAATAATATTTCGTACAACCTGCAAAACGTCGGCAGTGACGGCCGGCAGCTTGTACGGCAGTCCGTACGGGTGCGGGTGTTGCGGCGGCAGTCTGGTGTTGATGGCGCCAGTCCCGAGCACGTTGAGTTCGGGTGCGGCGGCCGGACCGGCGTCTTTGACTTTTAAATTGCTCTTGAACGGCTTTTTGGCGGCCGACGACGAGGACGACGACGACGACGACGTCGGTTCGGCGGCGCCGCCCGCGAACAGCTGATGCTGGTGTTGGTCGAGCGCGAACGTGACGCGTTGCGACCGGCCGAACGAACCGCGGCCGCCGGACGACGAGGACGACGAGGACGCCGACACCTGACGTCCCGCGGCCGTGAACATGTCGGCTTCGGCCACGGTGACGGCGGCCGGCGGGGGCAGCAGCTCTTCGGCGGACGCGGTCCGCTTGTTGACGAACATCGGCCTGGACGTGGCCTGGTGCTGACCGCAGTTGCACGACGACGACCGGGGCGGCCGGCCGCAGTCGGCGACCATGCCGCCGCCGTTGTGCATCTGCTGCATGTGGTACGCCGAGACGGCCGGCGGCGGCGGCGTGGGCGGCAGCCCGGACGGCACGATGCCGGAGTTCTGCAACTTCGTGCCGGCCGCCTGGAGTTTTTCCTGGATAAAGGCGCGTTTGGCCCCGAAGTCCGGGTCCCGGGCCGCCGCCGCCCGGCTGCCGGACTGCATGGTGTGGTAGTGATGGTGGTGATGGTGGTGGTGCACGGGGTTCCGGCCGTCCGCGCTCGAGCACCGTTTCGTGAACTTTTTGCGCCGGTAGTCGAACGACGGTTCGCTTTGCGTGGACTCGACGTCCGTCTGGACGCCGGACGGCGGGGCCCACGACGAGCGCACCGACGACGAGAGCAGCGTGCCGAACCTCGACTCGGCGAGGTTTCCCAGCGATTGGCGACGGCACGCGGCGTCCAACGTCGCCGACGAGGGCAATATCCGCGGACACGGTTTGGCCACCACGCCGAGCGCCTCGGCCGCGCTGATTTTCCTGCCGTCCGACGACGACGACTGCTGCTGCTGCTTGTTCTGCTGACTGTTGACGGCCAGCAGTGCGGGCGACGAGCACCGGCTACCGGCCGATAACCGGAACGACGACCTGCCCGAGTCTTTTGCCGGCGGTGACGAACTCTTCTCGTCCACGGCCACGTCGACCGGCAGGCTGCCGCGTTTCTCGGTCGGCGGCGAGGACGCGGCGGCTATGACGGCCTTTATCGCGCTGTCCGAATGGTGTCGGACCTTTTGCGGGTGTACGTTCTTGACCGGCGACTCGATGGTTCGCACCCATATGTCCGCCGCGCCATCGTCGTCCTCGTCGTCGTCGTCTTCGTCGTCGTCGTTGCAGTCGTCGTCGTCTGTGCTCTCGGCCAACGTAGAAGTCCCCGAGTCCACTTCCACGGGGAGTCTCTGGTCGACGATTGTACCGGTGACGACTGCCGTCGGTTTGACGGCGCATCCGTTTTCGAACTTGCTGATCAACGCCGAAGCGGACAAGTCTTCGTCCGGCTCGGCGGTCGCCGGCGGCTGTGGTATAATGGGCGGCGGAGGCGGTGGCAGGGGGTTAACGTCTACGTCCGGAACAACGGAACGAGGCGGCGACGGTGGCGGTGGCGGAGGAGGAGGTGACGGAGCCGTGACGACGGCCACCGGTTCCGGTTTCTTGCAGACCGGTTCCGCAGTAGGTCTCTTGGCCGGCACCGTGGTCAGTCTAGTCTGCTCGCCTCTGGGCGGCACCGGCGGCGGTTTCTGTTTGCCCGTCGTCGCCGTCGTTCCTTGCGCCGCTGTAGCCGTGGACGTCCTGACCGGCGGCGTCGGAGCGCCACCGTTGGCGCCGCCGCCGCCACCGCCACCACCACCGCCGGTGCCGGAAAACGTGTGCAAGACGGACGCCGGCACGGGCGTCTGCAGTTGTTGCTGCGGCGGACGGTGATCGGCGGCGGCGGCGGGCGAGGCCGCCAGATAAGTGAACGGTTTTCCGAACGCCGCGGCCGGCCGCATAGTGTCGACTATACTTCCGGTGACGGACCGTGCAAGAGATCACATAAAAACCGCGAGTTCGGAAGCGGGCGTACGGACGCGGCGGCGTTGGCGTATGGTGCGCGACGGAGGATCGAAAACACGGAAACGTATATTATGCAGAGGAGATACGATGACGCGGCGTACGCGCGACTCTCGCGAAAAGCGGAAAACGTCGTCGGTGCACGGTGGTGTGCGCGCCCCTCTCGAGAGAGCCGCCGCGTGCGTTTGCGTGTGTCGTCGCGAACTGGGGACCCGACGCGAGCAGCGCGGACGGCAGTCGAGCGGCGGCGGCGGATCGAACGGCCGGCCGTGCGCATGACCGTTGCAAAGGAGCCGCGACATGCCGCTCTCCGAGGCGGCGGGACGTGCAGGAGGTCCCTTCCGTGCGTGCGCGCCGCTGAGGAGTAATACAGCAATTATACCGTGGAAACCTCCCCGTCGCCCGCCGCCGCCGCCGCCGCCCCTTTCGCGCGCGGCGATATTCTGTGTGTATATATATTATCGTATACCGTCGCCCTTTCCACGCGGCGATGTCGTCGCTCGCCGGCCGCAGCAGCAGCTTTTCATCTCCAAAAACGAATATTATATGTATTTTACTCGGCGCGAAAAACCTAACCTATAACAACACGTTACGTGCAATATCACCACACTATTATTATTATTATTATTATTATTACGCACTCTCTTTCGATATCGATCAACTTGGATATACATAATGCACGACACGCCACGCGCGCGCTATATACACATATATGCATGGCAGCAACAATATTATATTATACACAACACACTGCCGCCGCCGCCGCCGCCACTGCCACCCCGAAATACGTCGTTTTTTTTATAAATATGTATATATGCGTACATGATGATAGTACGACGAGATCGAGAGCGTATTGTTTTTTAAAACATTTTATTTTATTTTTTATATTAATCGTGATGTGTGTGTGTGTGTGTGTGTGTGTGTGTGTGTGTGGAATATGTTTTTATAGCTTTTGAGTAGGTATACACATGCTTTCGTTGACGTTGTCGTGATTTTTATTGTCGTGTTATTGCAGTAGTTATTGTTATATCGACAAGTCCTAACACACACGCACACCTGTTTGAAGTATATTATTTAGGAAGTTTCGATGGAACGTCGGCATATACTGCCGATGACGATGTAGCTGTTTTATTCCCGCCAGCACCCAGATATATACGATTAATGAATAACTCCGTAAATACGTAAAACGCGATTATATTGGCGATAATTTACTCCGTCACTACCGTTATTGGCTGTTAAAACGAGTGTATTGCTATTCTCGACGATTTCTCATTTCCGTCCCGATTAATTTCGATCATGACGTTAACTATATTAAATAATATCATACAATTAAATTATAGTGTTAACTGCGGACACGTTTCTTTGATAAAACTATTTCTATTACATTCTCGTTCGTTTTCGTTTACCTATCTATTACGAAACCCGTTCAAATTGATACGTTTATTCCAGTTATAATATTATTGTGCTGATGAATAATGATATGTTTAACTTTAAATAATTAAATTATTAGTGTAAAATTTGTATTTGTTTTTTCTAAACATGCAAATTTTTATGAATATATTATTATAATATATTGACATGACGTGTGTGCCGCTATATCAATGTCAAAAAAAATATATTCTTCGACTCCCAGCAGTCGTTTCGTGTTTAACTATAATATTATAATTTATGATAATTGTTAATAAGCGTGTAAATTGAAAATTTATTTATTTGTTGAAAATACAGGCAGATATTCCAACAGTAAATTATTATAAAAGTAATATTGTAAATATATCTTAAATAAACAAAAAACATAAGATAAAAACAAAAATATTAATATACATATTTTTTCTTTTCATTGATTAACTCGTGTATTTTTTTCAAATGAGAAAACAAACACTACTATAAATGAAAAATATTAACGGCTAAAACTGAGTAATTTAATTGAAGAAAAAAATTAAAATGTATATAAGTATGATATTAATATACTATAAAATAAATACAATTATTACTATACTACCCAACTAAACCTAATTAATCTTATCAATATGATGACCGGTGGAGAATAATTTAAGTTAATCTAATTTAATTAATACTACTTAATACTCAAAGACTAGGTCTTGAATAACGCAATTTCATCCATGTCAAAATGCCTTTAAATTAAGTTTGTATAGGTAATAACGTTTCAGTGAAGTTTTAATCTCACCAAATATGCTATAGGTAAACTGCTGTGGACGAGGAAAAAAAATATTTAGATAGATTGGCCATTTTCAAAGTTAGTTCAACTTTAAATTCTAAGTATTTATGTGACAACCAGATAATTAGTTGATGTCACCAATTAATTTTAGTTGAATTTATTATGATATTAAACAAAAATTTAGGTTAGATAAACCAATTTTTAGTTATTTCAACTATTCATTTTAGTGGCGTATTTAGGGGGGTAGCGGATGGGTGATAGATCCCCTGATTTCTTATTTGTTACTAATTTATAACATTGTGATGTCGATGGTAAGTTAACTAATCCCTTAGGGAAATTAAATGTTTGCCAACATATATCCCCCCTTGAAAAAATCTTAAATACGCCACTATTTCATTTAGGTCAAATTTATAGCAATATTGACAATTTTCTTCTGTTAACTTTTACTTTTTTAATCCTCCTTTTAACAATTTGTATTACCACATTAAATACAACTTCTTTTAAAGTTCTTTTAACATCGATTCAGTGAGAGACATTAGTGCTTCACTATCAATTCATTCATCTAAATACAAATAAGTAATTAAGTAAATAATACACCTAATACATACTTTTATATTTAAATGTTTATGTAATGAATGTACTAATTTTCAATGTAAATGATTTATTTGGCAGTTATCATTTAAATAATTACATTTACCTTTAAATTTGTCAATACAATTTTCCAATTTCCACTCTTTTAATTTAGATATGGTAAACTCGTCAGCCATTTTAAAATGTCCAATCTATTCAAATAATAAATTTTAATGTGTAATACTAGCATTATATTAACCATTTTAGTCAACCCTGATAAGCACTAACAACTCTAATACTAATAGATGAGTTGATTCCCAAGACCTAAGTTATGACGTATTAGTAGATTCCCTGGTCATAATTAGGTATGTACGAGTTGATTCCCGGGTCATTAAGAGGTAGATATGAACTGATTCCCTATTGTTGTATATCAATTATATCAATAGATTGCACGAGTTTATGACCGTAAAAAGGTTGACTGTTGTTATTATAGTGGGCACTCAAATAGTTGTATATGACGTATTTATAAATGAGCTGTTGAAGATGTACAATAGGAAACCGTACATAAAATTCAGGAGCAATGGAACTAAGAAATCTAAAGAACTTAAAATTTTTACTAATTTTTACCAAATAACTTATTTTAAAAATATTTTTTACGTAAAACTTTATATTTTTTATCTAAAAATTTTTTTTTATTTTTTACCAAATAAATTTTTTTAAATATTTTTTACCTATCATTTTTTTTACAAATAACTTTTTTCAAATATTTTTTATCTAAAAAATTGTTTAAAATATTTTTTAACTAAATTTTTTTATACCTTTTATTTAAAAAATATCGTTTTAAGATTTTTTAATAAATAATAAATTTAATATAGTACAAAAAGTAATTAAGATGATTTAACACACAATACTTCATTATCATAATCAATAAATTTGGCCTTTGTCTTTAATGTGTCGTAAAATCACATAATTTACCATTGTAAACAACTGTCAACTTAACGACCATCTTTAAAAATTAATACTTTAGTAAGTAAACAAAAATTATATAGGTACTTACATGTATACCTATATGACAGCAAAAACGTATTGATGTCAGGTGACAAATTTACAAGTGACAATTAACAAATTTAAATTTAACTCTTAAGAAAATTTAAATTTCAAATGACGCAATGACGATGATAGATACAGGAAAAAGAACAAAACAGAAAAAATAAAAGCCGATTTTCGATCACTCAGTCGTAACCTGCCATAGAGGTAAAAAACCCCGAAATAGGTAAAAATAACAGTGTAACCGCGAGCCGTTGTCCAGTGTAATATTGCGACAATTACTATATAATAATTTAAACAATAATAAAATACTAAAATCTTTTAGTTGAAATTATCAAAATATAGGTAAAAAAACTAAAGATATTCACCTATAATTTTATAGTTAGACTTAATACCTAAAGTTAGTATTTCTTACTATAATTTAGGCAAATTAACTAAATATTTTTCAACTAAAATATTTTAGTAAATATTTTTTTCCGTGATAGAATTATATCACATAAAATACTAGGTAACGATTTATTTTCTCTTTATTTTATTGCATATAATAATATAATTAATTACAGCCTATAGGCTTAGATAGGACGTATTCGCGGTATCTTTCGACTGATACTAAAACGGAATTTGTCAATTTTAAATTTTAATTAGCTAAAAATAATTTCAAAATTGCAGACTCAAAATATTAACAAAAACCAGTTTACAAGCGCAACTTGTATTATTATAAGTTGTTCATAAAAATTATAAAATATGATTAAGTAAAAATTCTTCAATAAAAATAAATTCAAATGTCAATTTTGAGTATATAAGAAAATAAATCACCAAATGTTTTTAATAATGTGTATTTGAAAACTCAATACTTTGAATATATTTATTACATTTATTAGTTTCATACAAGCTTTTTTCAAACAAGAAATTGCCATAACAAGTAACAACTATCGATCGACTGTCCAGCAACAATTTCGTAGAAACTGTAATTATTGTAGTTATTTTAGATTCTGAGCCGCGGAACGATGAATGTATTGATTTTACAATGATATGTTTTTGTCGGGCTATGTACAATAAACACATAAAGTACTTGAAAATGTACTTTATTTTCGTCAAATTTCTGTTAGCAAGTTGGATCTAGTTAGTATTTTTAAGGTATAAAAATTTAAAAATTTTCAGAATATTTCAAAATAACTGACAAAAAACATTATGTAGGTAAGTACCTATTATTATGCCACAAATCGGTAACTTAATACCTATCTAATTAAAATAATTTTTTTTATTGATTATTGATAAATTATCTACTTGATTCATTGCGTCATATGTGAGCCGTGAGGTACTATAATAATATAATAATACATTTTAACATAAAAATATTTCTATGATAGTATGTGACGAACATACTAGCAGTTAACACAGCAGTCATAATTATATAATCAAAAAAGGCCAGAATAGGGAATACTGACCAGTGACCACATTGGAATTGGCTTTGGCTACGTCGCCAATTAAGTTATACAGTAACCTGACTCATTTACAGAATACAGTTACATTACATGCGATCAATATATATCAACTTATAAATGATCCAAAGTTAATGCACAATAATATATCTATTTTACATACACTTTCAAGTTCGGGGTTTCCCAACCATATTTTTACAAAGTAAAAATAAAAGATTGAAACCCGTATTTTAATATTAGCAAATTAATTATATATATTTTATAAATAAAGTTCAAATGTGTGAAAAGAGATAACTATACATTCTAAACAATGAACCTGTGAATATTAGAAGAGACTTTATGCATCTTACCTTAGCGGGACGTTATCTTCGAAAAACCGGCAAACCGGAGTTGGCCTATAGGTTCATGTCGAACATTGCAATGGCGTGAAAGAAAATTTCAAAGGTAATTGCTTCTAAAATATTTTTAAATAGCTGGCTGGGTATGGTGATCGGTGAGTCCCCTAATTTTAAATATAATATCTAATACTCAATAGGTTGTCAACACAGATCTGAACTATATTTCGTTATATTATATTATTATGCATCAACTGTTTCCAGCACAGGGAACTGACAAATTTGTATACCTATGCTGCACATACATTTTTTTAAAAAAAAAAATGATTTCAGTTTAAAAATCAAATACTGATTTGGTAAATAATGTGATTTTGGTGTTGAAAAAAATTTTAAATTTTAAAAAGATTTTATTGGATAGGAAAAATCTCAACTTTTACTAGAAACCAAACCGTATATTTCTGGCTGATTAATGTAGCTTTTACTTTAAGAAGAAGCAGCATGTTGTACAAATTTCAAATTAAGTTTGCATGTTCATGGGAAAGACGTATTTTATATAAACTAAATAAAAAAATTCAAAAAAGTTCATAATATTTACTTATATTATGTTATAACTATAGTAATATTAATTTATAGTATATTAATTTGAAATCTCATCATTTTTCTTATCGACTAAACGTCAAAGTAAATTAAAGACATTACACACTCAACTCAACAAAAGGAACTCTTCATTACAAACTATAGAGAAAAAATGACTAAAATCATGATTACCTATATATTATAAAATGTTTTACATAAATAATTCCCAGAATAATCATACGCCATAAGGATATATACGATAATAAGAAAAAATAACTTTATTTTGTTTATATAGGTATTAAATGTAGGTATTGTATATAACTATTAACTATACTGTATTAGATTTGTTAAAAAAAATCAAATTAATAAACTAAAAAAAAAATGTAATTATTAGTAGTTTTGTTAAAAAGTTTCTATGTAGGTTCCTACATTGCACAGTACCTAAGTTTCAATATAGAACTCAAATATAAAAAAATTGTCAACTCGGCTGTTTACTAGCTATTATTGCAAATCTAAAAAAGTAGGTTAGTAACAGAATTTTGCAACTTTTCAAGTACAAGAAAAAAGTATGTTCAGATATTATATGGCTTTTGGTTAAGATATTTCAATGTATAGGTACCTTACTTACAATTATAGTAATATGATAAAACGGGGATCAAACGTTTTATGATAAAATTGTATAAATGTTTGATATAATATATTTTATCCTTGACCAATATTCCGTCTCAAATGTTCCTTTGTTCATTTTTGTGTAGCAACACATTAATACAATTGTCCATGAACCTCTGCTATTTGTTATCATCAGATGAAATTGATAGCAATCAGTTCAAACGTCAGTAACCATGCGTTTACCTCACCGTATAGAAATAATTTAAAATACATAATATACTCTGGATAGTTTGTTTGATCGCCAACTCGTGATTAATGAGAGGTATATTGTAAGATTTTAATAATAATAGACTCGCGATCCAATAAATCGGTCGATAAAATAGGATAACGATTCGCAGAAATGTAACAAGGTTGAATTAAAATTAAATTGAATGGGTAGTACATATCACGAATACTTGATACAGTGAATATAGGATAAAAAAAGTCGGCCACAGCTTATTTCATAAGCAACGATGGCAGTAAACTTAAACTGACGATTAATCGAATTCATTAAACTTTAACAACCACCTTGTCTTATAAATACTATAGTTGTTATTAGGTATTATTATTATAATATATATTATGTTTTCTTCTTATATTATGTCACTTATAGTACCTTATATTCATTATATATAATTATTTTCTTGTTCATTACTAATGTACTCGCAATTGTTAGTAATTTTCTTGTATACGACTTCAAAATGTAATGGTAAACAAGCTTTAATTCTACTTGTGTAATATATAATATAGTACTTCTTTCTCGCTCATTTCCTTTTTCTCTAATCTCCCCGTTCTCTCTTATTTGTTGGACTTGTTTAGTTTGAACTCCTATTTCTTATAGATTATTTTTAGTAGTATGTAAAAACTCATTTGTACAAAAAATTATTAATGAAACTTTTAATATTGCAATAATAGGTTTTCAACTAAATAGAGAAAATAATAGGTGAAAATAAATTTGCGCAGATACAAAACATATACCTTTTAAAATATTGTTATATCTTTACTATATTATAATAAACGACCTGCTGGTAAATTTATGATATCCCTCGGATATTCTACACGTATCCTTAGGGGATGCTATGAAATTTTTTTTTATATAACCTTAATTTCATATTAAATGTGCCTATATAAATGTCAATAAACTTAAATATTTAAAATCTACCGCGTTACGTGCGATCAGTGCTCTAGAAAACTAAATCACAATAAATTTCGCATGAAGTCTAATCCAATAAAGTCATCTAAAGTAAAACAGTTTAATATCATAGGTGTAGTGTGGCCAAATTGAGCGAAAGTTAAGAGCTTAGAGTTTTAGCACTATTTGTACCAAATATATACTTTAAGATAAAAAAAAAACCCATAATAAATAAAGTAAAAAAAAAATTAATGGCGAAGTATGTTGCATTTAAAAAAGCCCTACAGCGCATGTAATTCTAAATTAATTAGAGTTCTTAATTGAACAAATTCAAAGGATAATAAAATTAATAGTCTATTGAAAATAAATATTAATAATAATATTAACAGATTACTAATTCTAGTCAAACAACAGTTACAAAATTAATGAATTCATATTATAGTACAATCAGTGTCGGGTTACCCTACAGGCAAAGTTGAAAGTAAACAAGTGATTGGAGCAGCAAAAATTTAGGGGCGGCAAATTTACTGAACTTAAAAAAATATACACCTATAATATTATATTATAATTAATAGGTATTAGCTTTTAGGGTATTAACTCACTGAAATGGTTTCTTTGAACGCGATCAACTTGAGTTTTTATGATTAGCGAAACTATGTTTTTCCCGGAAAATGAAAGAGTGGAAAATGTCCCGTTTGTAGGCGGCAAATTGTTTAATCCACTACTGACTCCAATTACTAATTATTATTATTATTATTACAATTAAAATTTTTAAATTTAACATAACATTTATTGCCAACAAAAATTTTATCACATATATTATTAATTAATACTTAATTATGATGACTAAAAGATGTCATACCAATAGATATATACATAGTTTATAAATAATAATAATTTGTTATTGTACCCAAGTTAATTTGAACATATTTTATCTCATACGTTTAATGAAATATTATTAATTTATATTTATCGAATTTAAATGTATCAATAAAAATGTATAGTAAGTACTCTGCAAAGTTAAATTTAATGAATAATTTACATAGATACCCATGTCATCTTGCGAAAAAAATAGTTTTGTTAGATTACTATTTAATCCCATCGTAGCTCTTGTATAAATAACTAAATATTGGAAAATTAATAAATTAAATTAATTTAAAATAATATATTTTATTCAAATTAACAAAATAAACACAACTGGTGTACAAAAAATCACTGGTTTAAAATATTGCGAATTCACAATGTATCATTAAAAATAGTACTTATACAATAAGTATAGATTTAATTTAAACTGTATATTTAATAAATTTAATTTGATTAATTTCACTTGATCACTCTTCACTATACGCTGAGTACATAACTGGAGAGTGCAGCTTACCTAAATTAAACGCATGGTTAATTTTATTGACTAATAGCGTTAAAAGATCAAAAATAAAAATATACCAACTGTTTTGATTAAAGAAACTGTGAAAAACAAAATTAGAGTTATATAAACTATACATAATATGTATACATAATACATTGATAATATTTATGTAAGGTAAAAACTTTGTATTATTATTATTATTTTTTTTTTTTTGAAGTAGATGGTACAATAGTGATGAAAACAAATATCATTTGTATTTTATACTGAGATGACCTTATCCAAAAAAAAAAAATAAAAAAAAATGTCCTAATCACGCTAATGATACAATTTGATGTACACAGAATTTTAAAGTTTAATATCTATAATATATAATTATAACAAAATGCATATTATTCGTAACTATGATTATAAAATTATAATCAATAATATTATATCTATTTGGTTATACGTTTAAAAATAATTTAATACATCTATAAATAATGTAATACGATTCTCTATTTTTATACGATTAAATCATAAATTCCTATTTGAATTTGAAAGGTTTTATAATCGTTATAAATAAAATTATATTTTTTATGAAAAAAAAACACCATTATTAATATTATTTAACATCAAAACCTAAAGACATAGCCATAATGTACAGATATATCTGTATGTAGTGTGATTGCTCTTATTTTAATCATTATATTGTAACTAATAAAAGTACTTTAGATAACTTACTATAATATAATATTGACATTATATATTATTATATAGATACATAAAAATGTAGCTAGGTACCTATATATTTTCACAATATTGAATATCCTCTATGGAAATTATTGTATTTTTTGTTTATATTAATAATTATAACTCGCGTATTTTTCTACAAAACATAATATGTGAACCAGTCAAAAAAAACTATTCTTATATAATATATTTTAAAAACTTTTTTCTTTAGAAACATACTACTACTCATTAAAATACATTTATATTGTGAAAAAATAGATTATTTTTTTAAATAACTTAATCATCTATAATTTGGTTACTTTAATAAATAATTAATGGCTAAAAATATTATTTTAGTACACCAAGTTTAAAGTAATGATGATGTAATAACTTTTAATTTAGTGAGTTGGTCTCTTTTTCCGTTTATTTTCTTCTTCTATATATATAAAACAGTAAGCTGATTGACTGATCTATCAACGCACAGCTCAAACCATTGGACGGATCGAGCTGAATTTCGGCTAACAGATAGCTATTATGACGTAGCCATCCGCTAAGAAAGAATTTTTGAAAATTCAACCCCTAAGAGGGTTAAAAGGGGTAAAAGGAGTAAAAATTGAAACTTTTTTTTTTGTTCCGAATTTTTTTAAATTAAGTATACATACTCTATACAACTAATAAACATCATTTATAAACTTTATTTTGTGAAATTCAAGCATTAAAGGGGGATAAAAGGGTTGAAAAGTGTAAAAATAGAAAAAAACTCCTAGCCGAAACCGCTGTATACATTTTTATACTTAAACTCAACAACGACGGGTAATTCAGCTTGTCTTTATATTATAAAAATGAAAGGGGAATCAACGTGCAGCCTTAACTACTGAACCGATTCATTTGTAATTTTCAGTAAATGTACTTATTACTATGTAAAAGCAGTAAGCCCACTTAGAAAGGGTTTTTCGAAAATCGCATTTTAAAGGATAAAAAGAGCATGGAAATTTTTGTTTATAGATGGTTGTTATTAGTTTCTATAATAATAATACGTCTGTCTATCACTCCTAACCTAACCTAACCTACTATATGATTGGCACAGATAATTGCGGTCGGTGGGCGGAGCAATAAAAAAATTTAATTTTCCGATTGGTAGTTATACTATTTTGTCCACATGGAACGCTGCTGTAGAAAAAAAGTGAGATTCACCTTATTCTTCTTATCTCAAGTCGAGGGGCAACCCCATAATATCTTAAATCGTATTATTACGAAAAACACTGACCAGTAGATTCTTTATCATATGCTTTTAAATTATTATTATTATTATTATTAATATACTTGCAATAGAAATTTATAACTACCATAATTTGTATATTTGTTCGCTCAATACTAGGTATCGACCACTTCTACTATATTCTCTTCCCTATACCTATTAGTTCAAAGTGTTCAAAGTTATAAATACAATGCACTACTCTCCGAATTCGAAATAATAGCAGTAAGCAATTAAGCAGGTCCCATTTATAAATATGTATAGTAATGTAATAAACTAATATATATAGTTTAGTTGGAAAAGTGTATACAGTCTCACGGGATTATGTCTATTAACTTAACCAAATATTGTTTTATGTATAAAACCCACACGAGGACAATTTTTTTTTCAAATATAAAGTATCACTCATATAGTGATTGATATTAGTGGTTAAACGTATCATCCATTATTCAGTATACTTTAATATCGATCTGAATACAATTTAAATATTAATTAAAATATACAAATTATATACACTCGCAATGTACCAGTAAATACATATATATATAGGTATATCAACCCCCATGCAAAAACCCATTGAAAACAGTGAAAACAACACCTTTGTGTGCAACCATTCGTTTCACGCACACAGATTACCATATAATAATAATATATGCTATACATATTAATTTTCTAGGATAACCACTAACCAGCAACACATATTACAATACTAAATATTTTAACACGCCGTGAGTATAATATTACAAAAAATTAAAATTTAATCGGGAAGACGAAAAAATAAAATTATTGTGCTTTGTGTATTTTTAAATACATATTATATTTTATTTTTATGGTAAACGAAAATTATATTTTTGTTAATTTTTTTTAAAAAATTGCTTTTAGTTAAAATTCGTTTAAGATGGCATCATACTTGCATGCGTTGTTTCCGTATTGTATATAAGTATAGTACAAAATGTCAAACTTTCCAAGTTCAGTAAAACCAAATTTGTGTTTTTAACTTTGATATTATACATATACAGAGTTAATTGACTTAATAAAATTCTATTATGATAAAATCATTATCAATATGTGGGTTTTTATACAAAAAACAATTGAATTTTAATCGAATTAAAAGTGAAAAAAGATAATGTTCTTACCTTCTAGTTAGATTATAGGTCAATTCTCTCCAATATTAAAGATAACGATACAAAAATGATTCTACTCAATTACAATGTGTTGTATTATACATATTTGTAAGACGGAGGCAACACATTAAACTCTCTCCTAATCAAAAGGAGTATACATAACTTTCCGCTAAAGTTCATCCTAAAAATTTCAGATCGATTTACCTATACAACGGATTATATATATACAACCAATGACTTATATAAATACACATTGTACAGGCAGTGAACATAGTGTCTTGATTTAAAATTTATGTCGATTGATAAAAATAATATTTTTCAGTAAAATACTTTTAATTATTCAATACTTACCTTCTAAGTTATATTGATACCTCTTCTTATAAATATTTAAATATATCTATAACACTAATACATTATTATTGTAATGATTATTAGTAATAAAATATATTATTAATAATAATAATGTACCTTGGTATAATATAAAAAATAATATAGGTAACATAAAAGTAAGTAGTTATCATATAATATTAAATAAGTAATTAGGTATAACTTTGACTGTTTTAATATTTTTTTTTTTTTTTTGTCTAATTGAATTTATGCAACAATACATGTGTCAAATAACTAGTTTAATTTTTTAGTTTTACTTGTAGTTTATTTGTTTTTAATTTAAATTTTAAATGTATCATTTGTCTCAATTGTGAACCATGTTCATGCGTATAAAACATTTTAAAGTAAATGTTTATTATCAATATAGTTATGAATGTTGTGACTTATAAATAATATCCTGTGTTGGGTAGAATTTTTTTACAAAGTTTGCAAATATATACATATAATAAACTACTAAACTAGATTTATTACCAACATAAACAAATGTGTTGATTAATTAAAATTATAATTATATTTCAATCAGTTGATAAAAACATGAAACTTGGACTTAAATATGTTATAGGAATATTATAATAAAGAAAAATTAGTATATTATACAGTTTTATAAAAGTTTAATATTGAATTAACAAGGCGGTGCCTGGCGGTATTCGTGTTAACTAAATTATAGTGGCTCCAAAAATCATGCCGGTTAGGTTAGGTTAGGTGAGTTAACGTTCCACCTGACGCAGGTGTTAACTGGTGTAATCGTCGTTTTACCGGCTATTACAAATAAATGTTGACACATAATTCTAATACAAATGCGTGTGTGTTTATTTAATTACTAATAAATCATTGAATAAAATAACAAATATTTTTTCTGATAGAACATTAACAATGTGAATATGTTTTATATTATCTTTACACGATCAGAGATAAAAAAAAATCACAAGAATACAATTTTAAATGTGTGCCTAAGAAAACAAATAATACAATTCGTTGTCCCTTTCCCTTTTACCAGTAAAAGTATGTAGCTACTCACGGTAATTTTGACAATACTATGAATACGATATGTAATGTATGACGGCGCGATGGCAAGACAGTTGTTCCAGCCGGTGCACTATGGTCCAAAGAGAGAAAATCGTATGATTCCGTTCTACCTGAGTGGCCGAAAATGGAGGACAACACCATTGAATATGTGTTATGACGACGCGACGACGCGGAGATTTTATCAGCCGGTGCGCGACGGTCACTATGACAAATGCCTCCACGTTCTAACCGAGGTGGCCGAAACGCGGATAACACTTGCCGAAATTAACAAAAAAAAAACAAACGGACGTCACTACTCACTAGTCACTAACACTAGACGCAGGCGGACTTGACGCGGTTCCGGACACGAGATCGGCCCACAACTGATCGGCCGAACAAGTGACTCTTCACTAACTAGGTAGCCGAAAGAATTGTCAAATGCTAACCAGATATCAGCTGTGAGTTCGACCGCTTGGAAAAAAAAAAGTGTATTGTGCTTCGGAACTCTGCCCTTATATGCATGATGGTTATAGTATACCGTTTGTAGCTATTCGTTTTAGCAAGGTACTGTTTTATGCCGATTAACTCATTCAGATTGGATATTAAATATATATTTTGGCACACATGTGTTTTTTATATATAATACGTTAATTCATATTTATATGTGCATATAAATTATTGTATAAAGTTTAAAATATGCCGACCTGCCGATCGGAGTTAATGGGTCGTTGCCACATAACGCGCTCTGTTTTCAATATTTTGATCTATTAGTAGGTGTACGTCGCGATTTTGCCGCTACGTCGCAGGTCGTAAGCATGTAATTAATAACGACATGGTACAGACAATTCCATGTTCGTTACACTGGGCACAACTGTTTCAGTTACTACCTGCACCTGCTTCCATGGCTTTTAGCGTGAGTTATTATTATTGCGTTTTATTGTTTTAAATAAGCATTGAAATCAATTCCGTCATACTTAATGCTTAAAGAGCGTTATTATTTATTATTCATCATACACATTTTTTTTAACAGAAAAACAAATACTTCAAAAACACTAACATACGAATGACAACTTTGTGCAGCGAGCTGTTTCCATCGACGTTCGTTGGAGGCACAGTGCCACCAATTACATGTGATTGTCAAGAAGCACAGAGAAATATGTATAAATATCGGCGAATGCGTGTCCCACACCGCTGGTCCCGTCAACAACCAACGCGCACTTCCCGTCTACTTCCATATGTTGTTTTAACGGGCAAGACGGTGACGATGATGGTACTGTGGTATAGTTTTTCCTATAGTAATAAGGTAAAATTACTAAAATACACTTATGAAATTTGATCACAGGACAATTAATTAAATTTAACACAAATTATGAATATGAATGATTAATATACAAGCATTTTTTTTTAATTGTATTGATGAGTAATTTATTATGTCTTCTCAATCAGGAACTTTATCGCTTTCAATACTATAATAACTAATAATTAATAAAGAGTATAAATAAAGAGTTTTTTTTTTTTTATTTAAATATAAATGATATTTACAATCTGTGTTTTACATCACAATAATAGTAAATTGGATAATTTATGTACATGTTCAACTTGAAAAATATGAAGAGGGAGGCCAACCAGTGATGGAACCCAACGTGAATTTATTTTAGATTAACAAATCTCTGCAATATTTTCTTTTGAGCTTATGAATGGGATTTATGGGATGAGTAGATGAGATTTGTGATACTAACGGGTTAGTATGGGAAGGTAGTTTGGAGTAGAAGGATCTGTAATGTTTTTTGGCTAATTGGTCAACTAACTCAATTTTTAGGTCGGAGAGAAGTGAAGAGTTGGAAACAAACCAAGGAGCAGACGTTATCATACGGAGGGTAATGGACTGGAATGCTTGTATCGTGCGAATTTGGGACGGCTTAGCACAGCCCCAAATTTGGATTGCGTATGCCCATATTGGGCGCAAGAGAAATTTATACAATATAAGTTTGGTGTACACTGGAAGTTTTGACTTTAAAATCGGACGAAGTAGGTGAAGGCGGCTGTTGAGTGTTTATCTTTTTTGTTTAAGATGTGGGCCCCAGGTTAAACGTTTATCAATGGTGATTCCGAGATATTTAACATTTGGAGATGATGGTATTTGAGTACCTTGAAAGTGAACAGGTGGGGGTTCTGTTCCTTTTAAAGTAAATGGTGCATAAACAGATTTGTCTGGATTTATTTTTATTCGCCATTTGGTTGCCCAGTTGTCAATGGAATCTAAGTGTGCTTGTAAACAGTTGGATGTTTCGTCAGCGTCGAAATTAGCACAAAGTATTGCGGTGTCGTCTGCGTAAGTAGCCAAGGTGGTGTTTGTTGTAAATGGTATGAGCATGGTGGACTTACAAAAAATTGTTGAATTTACAGAAAAATATGAACCATTCTCAGTAGTATGGAATAGACAGTTCTGGAGCCTCAACCCGCTGATCCACCTCAACCCACCCGATCGCGCACATGTGTGACGTACAATACATTACATATAATTATTTTGGTACTAAGTCAATGATTAGAAAACAAAATTAATTTGCTTAATTTATGCCTTTTACTTGTAGTATTTACTAATGCAGAATATTCTTTACTAAATGATTTTAATCTGACGCTTAAATATCTATTTATTAATAAGGAAATCAAAATCATTTTATGGGGTCGTTCCAAAATATTACTATTGCAATCTAATTCACTAAATATATTACGATCAAGAGACAAGTTATAGAGCATTGATACATTATTTTTTTTATTTAAATTGGGTGTGTTAAGGTTTGTTAGATTATTGGTTAAATTTAAAAGGGGTTTTTCAGTCTCAATTATTATTTTAAAAGAACTTTTAGAACCTAAAATTAAGCCACCATTTTGTCTTAAGTTTACAAATTTACCATATTATGTTGGTGAACAATAATTATGGTCTGATGTTTCTTTGAAAAGACTTTTTATACAAGAATCACAATCAAGTTTTTTAATTATTTAAAAACGTTAAACAAATAAAAATCACAGAATTCTGTTTTAATTCAATTTTAAAATTGATATCACAAGGATTGATTACATCCATATTTTGTAAACAATACCCAACCTGCATATGGCGACCAGGCGTCATATTTGTATGCATAGTCCATACAGAGTCGGCTATCTAGTTTATATTATATATCTATGAACCTTAGATCATATACTACTATATGATCTAAGGTGATAAGCGATAACGTTGAAATTTTCTGGCTTTCGGGCATGCGCATTAGTGTCATGTACCGTGAAATTCTGAAGATGGTGGGGATGATGTTGGACACAATTCGGTGCTAGAGCAATATTATACGCATGACTACATCCATAGTATATAGTAAAATATATATATAGTATATACATAGTAAAATTGAATTAAAACAGAATTCTGTGATTTTTATTTGTTTAACGTTTTTAAATAATTAAAAAACTTGATTGTGATTCTTGTATAAAAAGTCTTTTCAAAGAAACATCAGACCATAATTATTGTTCACCAACATAATATGGTAAATTTGTAAACTTAAGACAAAATGGTGGCTTAATTTTAGGTTCTAAAAGTTCTTTTAAAATAATAATTGAGACTGAAAAACCCCTTTTAAATTTAACCAATAATCTAACAAACCTTAACACACCCAATTTAAATAAAAAAATAATGTATCAATGCTCTATAACTTGTCTCTTGATCGTAATATATTTAGTGAATTAGATTGCAATAGTAATATTTTGGAACGACCCCATAAAATGATTTTGATTTCCTTATTAATAAATAGATATTTAAGCGTCAGATTAAAATCATTTGGTAAAGAATATTCTGCATTAGTAAATACTACAAGTAAAAGGCATAAATTAAGCAAATTAATTTTGTTTTCTAATCATTGACTTAGTACCAAAATAATTATATGTAATGTATTGTACGTCACACATGTGCGCGATCGGGTGGGTTGAGGTGGATCAGCGGGTTGAGGCTCCAGAACTGTCTATTCCATACTACTATTCTCAATTTACTGATCATCAATAATTATCCTCGGTTCATATTTTTCTGTATATTCCACAATCTTTTGTAATTCCACTATGCTCAAAATTCCCATTTGTTGGCAAAGCCATAGTGTATTATTTGATCCATGTTTGACCAAATAAGCTGCAGACTTGGCAATTGAAATTTCCCTTGAAAAATAAAAATGATAAATATTTATTAGTTTTTTGGGTGTATAGTATATTATTAATACATGTAGATGTTTAATAAGTCATATAAGTTATAAACCAAACTCATATAAGTTGTACGAAGTTGATATAATTTATTAATCTACGTATTGTAACGCACTAACGCGTATTAAGTTATTAGTTCCTATTATAAGAAAATGTCTACCTACATACTTTCTCATTCTCTATAATTAATCGATATTAAACATAAAATTTAATTTATTATGTTTACATATTTCTCTGTGCTTCTTGACAATCACATGTAATTGGTGGCACTGTGCCTCCAACGAACGTCGATGGAAACAGCTCGCTGCACAAAGTTGTCATTCGGATGTTTGTTTTTTTGAAGTATTTGTTTTTCTGTTAAAAAAAAATTTGTATGATGAATAATAAATAATAACGCGCTTTAAGCATTAAGTATGACGGAATTGATTTCAATGCTTATTTAAAACAATAAAACGCAATAATAATAACTCACGCTAAAAGCCATGGAAGCGACCAAAAATCCTGTAGAAGCAGCACTGTGGGCGATCATATCCGAATTTGGGTTGAGTCCTATGGCTGACGTGTGGTTCACGATTACGCTTCCTTCTTTCATATTTTTGGTGGCTAATATGATTCCATGGATTTTAGAATTCTATTTAAAAATCGTAAAATCTTGTGATATTTAAATTTTAAATGTAGTAAGTCTTTTGGAAAAAGTATTTAATCTTTAGTGGATATTAGATATTATATATTTATACCTGTACTTATAATAGTGCAACCATAGATATATTATATTGGTGAAAAAGAAAATATACTTATTTTATATGGTCCAGTCAAAGTATAATTTAAAAATAGTCAGATTGGTAGGTAAGTTGTATATGTACCATACCTATCAAAAAAAACCAACTTCGAAAGGTTTAAACCTGTACAAATATGTGAATATGTCAATAGTTTATAAATACTAATATATTTTTAAATACCTACCTAATAATAATTAATGAAATTATTAAAAAATGTGGGGTTAAGGATGATAAAGGGGAAGGTGTATAAAAGTGAAATTAAATTTAAAAAAAAAATAGTTTTTAAACCTTAACTAGATGGTAATCCGAATAATCCGATATAGAAATTAACTAGGTATATTAATAAAAAATGTATCATTAAACATTTTATATTGCACTTGTAAATTAATAATGTCTAATTAGTAATTACATAAAATTTGATAAATTGATACACTATATTGTATAATACTGTATATTGTATACATTGTAGACATATGTAGCACTTCTATACATTATACAATATAGTTAAATTTATTCAATGTTAGTGTCCAATGTCTTAGTGTCTTAACAGTTAACTAACTCATTCTCCAATTATTAATACTGTCAATCCTAATCGCGTATTGTATTGTCGTATTAATGCGATAATCAGTTTTTTACTATATTTTATTTTCACGGATTTGTAATCTAAACGACCGTACCGTGATATAATCTTATTCTTTATTGAGTACCTATCTATCTATATCTACTATCTACACGAGTCGATTATTTTAATTATAAGCTCTTAGTTTTTCGATGATTATTGACGTTTTTAGTAATAACGTATATTTTTGAATTCTGGAACTATTTTTAATTTAACTTCGTTAAAAATCGAATTTCGATAAACTATTAGACTAGAGCAAGGGTGCCCAATTTATTTTGGAAGCGGGCTATAATTGCAATTACATTTAGCTGGCGGGCATGTTATGAACAAGACTTGCTTACACTTATAATTCATCTAAAATTCTATTTTCAATAGATACTTAATTAGATAGGACAGATAGGTATTTAAATTAAAAAAACATTTTTGTATTGAGTATAGATGTTGGCGGGCAAATCCAAAAGCGTTGACGGGCCACGAAAGGGCCCGCGGGCCTGGGTTTGGGCACCCTTGGACTAGAGTTTACTCTTTACTATACCTCCTACTCATATGAAACTCGTTGCGATGTATCCAAATACGATTTTGCTTCAAAATAATCAATTAAAAATAGATGAAATTTTTCTAAAATGTAAAAATAGTAAGAAATTAAATTTGTTTAATGTTATTAATAAGTTAATACGTTTTGAGAAGATTAGTAGATACTTTTAACAGAATCGATAAATATGTAGAAACGTGGAGTTTAAAATTTATAATCAAGCTCCAATACTTTTATAATTAGATATAGGTTTTGGTTTTAAGACTTACGAAGTTGGTGGCAATCATATCATCTAGGCCGCCTTCATGTGTTTCTGCATTATTAAAAAATACGTCCAGTGCTTCAAAATTGTTTTTTATATATTTGAACATGTCTGAGTGTATGCATTTTATACGCACAGCCACAAAAACAACAGTGAGATTAATACGGAACATTAAAGTATGGACATAAACATAATCATAAATCATTATAGGGAGAGTATATTACTTTTGATCTCATAAGGATTGCCGACATCTGTTTGGTAGAAGTCCACCCTGCCTTGGCCGTAAATTTTGTTAAATTCGCAAGCCGTCTCGGCTCCCTTCATACCGTTCAATCCGGTGATGATAACTTTCTGTCAAAAATTGATTATCTTATTCGATATAATAGGTATAAGATATTAAAACAACGCGTATAACAATGGCGGAAAACCCATATTAAATTTAAAAAAAAATTTTAACTTAAACTTCTGTTTGCGGACATAGTGGCGCTTATAAAATTGCTCGATAAACCTATATATCCATTATCTATGGGAAAATACAAATAAGTACCCTTCCTAATAACCTAATAGAAGACAGTGGATGATAACCGATTTTTTTTATCTTATGTCTTTAAGATTTTCAAAACATATAAATACACTTACAGCGGCATTCATTTTTAATAACTCATCGGCGAATGCGTGTCCCACACCGCTGGTCCCATCAACAACCAACGCGCACTTCCCGTCTACTTCCATATGTTGTTTTAACGGGCAAGACGGTGACGATGATGGTACTGTGGTAAAGTTTTTCCTATAGTAATAAGGTAAAATTACTATAAAATACATTTATGAAATTTGATCACAGGACAATTAATTAAATTTAACACAAATTATGAATATGGATGATTAATATACAAGCATTTTTTTTTAAATTGTGTTGATGAGCAATTTATTATGTCTTCTTAATCAGGAACTTTATCGCTTTCAATACTATAATAACTAATAATTAATAAGTACCTAATAAATAATTGTAATATAATAAAAAAATGTTTTATTTTACTTGCAGAAGAACTTCTGTACGCCATTTCGCACGGCATTAAATACAGTATTTGCAAACATTCTTGTCTAGCGTACGGCTTTTATTTTGGAGTTCAATAAATTCTATCTATATATTTAAACTATTAAACTAATAGAAATAGAATAAATTATCCAATAAGCGGTCTGTAATATTATCAAATAAACAAAAATACAGGTAACTATACATTTCTGTTGCCGGGAACCCAATTCTTGAAATCATTCGACTATAA
This sequence comes from Aphis gossypii, assembly GCF_020184175.1. Taxonomy (NCBI): domain Eukaryota; kingdom Metazoa; phylum Arthropoda; class Insecta; order Hemiptera; family Aphididae; genus Aphis; species Aphis gossypii. Next base: position 72,950,504 of record NC_065530.1, read on the forward strand.
ATAATTGTCGTATATAATAAACACGTTTGTCGCACGAATTAAAAAAAATGTTATTCTCGAAAAGTGCAAAATTGTTGAAAAATCATTCGACTATTTGTCGACTGAGTTAGCCTTAGCTTAGTTAAGTGTGTATTACCATAGATTAATTAATATACTATAGATAGCCCACCGGTATAGAAAATATTATGGAAACGTTTAAATTAATAGCACAACGTCTCAATAGATAGCGTACGCATTTGTGTAATATCGAAAAATAGATTACAATTAATAATATAATTATTATTAAAATCAAATTGAAAGGGAAAAATTTTCTGTGCGGGGGGGATATGACTGGCGTTTGACCGGTTTATACTAAAAATAAATTGCGATACGGAGTAAATGAATAATGAAACAATATAAATAGGTACAAACTATAATCGTCAACGCTTACACAACAATTCTAATATTCTATATTGTTACTGTAGACAAAAATAATAAATAATAATATGACATTATTTAATATTATAATATTAAAACTTTAGAACATTTACAAATCTGCACGAGCCGCGCCGACACAGTTTTTAACTTTTCCGTCAATTTACCAATTAGTATACCTACCTAAATATTATCATGGCTACAAAAGGCAATAAATGTATGTTTTTTAACTGTGGCAAGAGTAAAAGAATTGATAAAAATACAAAGTTATTCCGTTTTCCCAAAAATCAAGACCAGACAAAAGAATGGGTTAAACAGTCAGGTTAGTTAGTTAAATAACATACATTTTAAAAATTTAATTATTATTCTTTTAAAAAATTTAAAAATAAATACATTTAAATTGTATGTAGTTTTAATTAAATAATTAAGAGGACGTGTTATAAACTAAAATCGCATTACAAAAATCATTTAAAAACGTGTTTGTATTTTAAATTCTGAACGAAGTGATGATTGTATTGATTTTACAATGATGTGTGTTTTTTTTTCTAAGTTGTTTTCTTATTGTAATTAAAAAAAAAAAAATCAAAAATCGTCAGTCACATTTTTTTTTTTATAAGCGTTTAAAGTTTTTTTGAAATATGTCAAAATCATGAAAATGTAGAAAATGTACAAGTAATTTTGTAGTTGAAAATTCATAAAATTTTTTGGATTTATATCTTAAGTTAAAAAATTCAACACTAAATTTTCCATAAGTTTTCCTTCAAATAGCTTTAAAGAAAACTCGAAGACTCATTATAAGAAAAATGTTATGAGTGTTAGAATTTTAAATTTTTTCACGTAATCACGATTTATGATCAAACGATTTTCAATATTTGTTATTTTTCAAAAAGTATAAGTCTTAGATACTTGAAAATTTTACCAGTTATTTAGATTGACATTTTTTTTTACATGATTTAATTTTCAAAATATTTTGCTTGTTTTAAGGCTATTTATAGTCATTTGAAATAGTCGTTTTATTTAGTTTTTTTATTATAAGTATCGATAAAATATTATTGACTAAGTCAAAACACTTGAAAATTTAAAACAAAGTTCCTGATAAGTTATTCTTACAGTGATTCAAAGTATATTTAATCAATGGTATTACATGTATGATGAAATGGTTAATAAATAATTGTAGTCAGTGCCATAGTTGTAAAAACAGGTTATACTATTTCAGTTACCTGCCTATGAGTAATACTTAAGAGGACGCAACACCATACCTTTATATTTTTTTATCTAAGTACCTATAGCAAATTCGTATTCGTCAGTTCCAATTCTAAATTATAAGCTTTAATAATGAATTGGTAATATTTATCAAACTTAAGATAAAAATCTTCTGTGTTTTTTAAGATATTTTAATTTCTAAGTTAGATATATGTTAAATATTATGTTTTACAAATTCTTTTAAATTGCTTAAAAATATTACTATAGGTATTATCCATAACACAAATTTTCGATGATATACATTTTGTGAGATGAAGTAAACGCATTCAAGTGTGGTATCCTCTAAATAAAAATAAATGATGATATGAGATCATATTATATGATTACATTATTGTAACTTATAAATATAAAAGTTCACACATAATGTAGCAAATAAGAAGTCTCACATAAATTCATAAAAATTATAATACTAACAAAACAAAAAAGTATATATTGTATGTTTTTTTACTAAAACTATACATACATATATATAAACAATAACATTTTATAAACATGAACGTTGAACATGTTATTATCACAGTCAAAAATATGATTTAAGTTCATACAGTATAATTTCAAAACAGATGCAGCCAAGTAGAAAAGGATAAAAATAACATTTAGATTCCTTTACAATTCATTGAATTACACAGGAATCTGAAACAAAATATGTATTTTATTTTTTAACCAATCACATACAATTAAATAAAATATAATAATTATAACAAATTAGTAATTACAAAACGTAACAACATTCTTAAAACTAATAGTACATTGAACATATTTGTAAAATATTAAATAACTTTTACATTAATTAATCATATTTTAACAAATTAATAAGATTTTCAGTCTTCTTGATAGAAACATAAAATCATTAAACAGATCCTAAGATTAAGGGAATGCAACAGTAACTTTTTCTAGCTGCGATATATAATATTATTGATTATATTATATAACCAATGATATTTTTAATACCACAACTAGTTACATATCTCTGTATAATATTAATCATTAATTTGTCAGAAACATGAAGCTTTTGTGTAAAATTTTTTTTGAAATTTAAAAGTTTATAATAAGCAATACAGGGATTTTAACAAGGCACCAAGCTTAAATTCAACAGTTACTCTTTTTATAAAACATAATATTTTAAATGTTAGTGACGTATGGGTTTTAGAATTGAGAAAAAGGACAAAAATAATCCAGAAATCACAGATGCTATCAATGAAAAATATTTAAAAACTAAAACACATTGAAAAAAAATTATAATAATGCAGCAATCAAAGGTTTATACTGTTATGGAAACTACTAAACACTTCTTTTAACTTTGGAGAATATTTTATTTCAATTTTCATGCCACTTTACGTTTTGAAATAATAACCTCTTAATTTTTTTACTGTTGTACCCTCTTAATTCACAGATATTAATTAAAATAATTTGACATATTATACACAATGCCAACACTTAAAATCAAACATGCGCAACTCATTAACAGGCAATTACCTGAAAATATAGTTTAAAACATCATTATACAAAAGAAACTACATAATACTATAATAGTTTAAAACACTAATATAATAATAATATTAGTTTTTTTTCTAATTATTAGAAAAGTTCTATTTTTTTTCAGGGGATAAGCTACTTCTATTATTTGTTCTCAGAACTAGTCTGCTAACTACTCGGAACAATTTTGGAGACTTCTTATCTGTTTTACCTTTGGATATTGGGGAAAATCCATCAGGAACATCAATGGACTGATCATTGACTTTTTGATCCTTGGACTGTAATAATGATCTAGCATTTTCACACTGGCTTGTCCAATCAGTAACCTAAGAATTTAATATATCATCAATGTAATTTATTTATTTATGAACAAACATTCTAAATTACACAATTTTTATGTTCAATATTACTAATATGAACTTACCTGTTTGACAAGTAAATTATATCGGATACCGGGGGGTTCTTTTTCTAAAAGCTTTTCCAATAAATTCAAACCAATTTTATACTTCTCTAAGGCTGCTTCATATTGTCCTTCAACAAGATACATTTGACCCGATAGTGCAATTTCTACAGCATTTGCTAGTTGAGGTGTGTTTTGACATAATGATGCTGTAAAAAGTAAACAATACAATACATTTATGGATATTATATAATATAATAAAAAGCTGTAATTGACAAAAATATCAATTTTTTAATATACATATAATGCAGTAAGAACCTATTAACTATTTTTGGGTTCAAATAAATTAATAAAAATTCAAAGACAAGTTTGAAGTTTAAATATTATAATTCTTATTCTAAATTTAAATATATTTATTATTTTTACTTAATGTTGGATAACGTTCGTCATCATAAGATGTAGATGAGTTATCTGCTTTTTCTTCGCTACTAATTTTGATCTTTGAAACATATAAAGTGGCTTTCAATTCTTCTGCGCGTTTAATATATTCATTCAGTTTTATTTGAAATGCTTCTTTTTTAATTTTATCAGGTTCATCTAAACAAAATGTAAGTATTAATATAACAATATATAATAAAATATCAGTTTTTAATGTATTACATTTTTTTTTTTTAATAAAAAAAAATAATTATCTAGATGTTTTTTAAAAAATTTTAATGAATTTTTAATTTTAGAATGTTTACAAAACATTAAATTTCAAAAATATATTTATAGAAGACATTTTAAAACTAAAGTTAAATGGTTTCATATCCATATAATATATATACGTATTGTCAATTGTGTATTGTTTGTGTCTAACTAGTATACAACACATAACATATAATTGGTTTTACTGAGTTTTGTAAGTTAAGACAACAAGTAGGATGCCCTAATATTATAAAAATATCTAATTTAACATTACTACAATTCAGAGATGTGTTCTCAAATTCTTTGAATTTCCAAACATATTAAACTTAAAAACGTTGAAGAAAAATGTAAATTTGAATCTAAATTTGAGTACAACAGATTAACTGAACATTTTTGTTTATGAAGTGTAAACAGTTTTACTATTACTTAATATATTTCAATTTTTGTAATAATTAAACTTTTAAGTTAGAATGTTCCATCATCTTCACTAAAGTAAGTAAACCCTGTTATTTAAAGTATAAAAAACATCAAAACGCTAAAATTTTAAATAACAATAAAACAAAAAGTAATTGTTTTTATAAATAAATAAATTAGCGACATAGTTTTTAATTTATATATCAATAACTTTATATTAATCTATAGTATATTTATTTTATAAATCCTAAATTCTTACTTTGTGAACAAGGAATCAAATACTGTAGACCTGTGCAATATTTACTAAATGCAGCTTTATATTTTTTTTCAGAATCTAGTTGTACTGCCTGGTGAATAGCTTCAAGGCCTTTTGCATATGATTCAGTAGTAGGCATATGATCTAAATCTACAAATGGATGCTTAAAAAACTGGTGATAACTCATTCGCTCAGATGGATTATGTTTTAGTAAACCCAATAATAAATCTTTACATTCTGGACTGACTTGATTAGGTGGTATTTCTATTGGTAAAACTTTTTTAACCTTCTCACATAAGTCTTTTATAGAATCTGAAGCGTAAGGAGCACGTCCAAACATACATTCATAGGCAATCACTCCAACTGACCAAAGATCTGCTTTAACATCATATCGATTGTGTAGTAACATTTCAGGAGCCATATATAGAGGTGAACCACGAATATTTTCCATTTGAGTTTTTTCATTCATAAAATTAGCTAAGCCAAAATCTAAAACCAAAAATTTAAATTTCAAGTTCCAAATAAATTATAAAATACAACAATATAATTATTAATCAAACAAAAATAACTGTGAATACAAACCTCCGACCTTTAAAGTTAGTTGTGGTGACCTCATTAGGAGTAAATTTTGTGGTTTGAGATCAAGATGAGAAACATTATGAGATCTTAAGAACTGCAGAGCTAAGGCTAATTGTTGCATAAATTTACGACATATTTTTTCAGATAGTTTTTTACGCTGTTTAATAAATGTTGACAAATCACCACCATCACAATGCTCCAGTATAATATAAATATTTTTACGATCCCATATAAAATCAATCATTTGAACAATATGTTTATGTTTAAATTTTTTCATTACTCCTATTTCAGTTACTACAGCATCCTCTGCTTTCTTGGACATTTTACTGCGTTCTATAACTTTTATCGCAACCATATTTTTGGTTTTCTCCTAAAAATAAAAATAATAGTCATAAATAAAATAATTTCCATAATAATAAGCTAACCACCTTAATAATTAGGCACTAACTATACATAAAGAATTATAGAATAATATTTAATGTAGTGGATACAGTAACTAAAACAGAATTAAAGATGCAAGTGTAATGTCTTATTTAAAATTTCCATTTCATTCTGATTTCAACAGTACATTAACAATGAAATGATCCAAGCACACAATTAGTCCAAGCTTCTTAAATCAACCAAAAATTAATCTTAATTTAAAATATATTTTTGTAAAGTACCTTGACATGAGCTAGATACACAGTTGACGTGCTTCCTTTTCCAATATTTTTAATTATCTGATAACCCTCGACTTGTGGAAAGGCAGACATTGTACATCAATTATCTTTTTGCAGACATAAAACGTTGTTCACAAAAACATCAAGATCACTAATATTAACATTGATCGCAATTAATCGTCACATAAACTTAATAATTAAAACAATCGAACACAAAGGGCTTACATAATATTTATTTATTTTTAACGAAATTCAATGTCACAGCATTTTAAGTCTTAAAATGTTCATCATAAATTCATAACGAGTATTCACTGTTCAGAACAACTAAATCATAATCAACATCTTTACTAGGTAGGTATGTTCATTATTTAGATTAAATCACTGTCATCTCGTAATAATATTGCGATTTCCGAGTGGCCAGTGCAGTCATCAAACTACCGGCTGGCACGTAAATATTCGAGACGGCCGTCGAGTAAACGAGTAACGAGTTAACGAGTTACGAGTTACGACTTCCTTTCTAGTTAGTAGTTTCTATAGTTTCTAGATTCCACATTTCACATTTCACATTATAATTGATTACTGTAAAAATGCGCCATAAAATTGATAACACTGGGGTTGTGATTATCAGGATGTCCAACGTGACAAATAAAATTCCGAAGTCGACGAGAAAAAAATTATCGTTTGTGGTTCATCCCTCCTTACGTAGTTACGTACTTACGTAATACCCTAGAACTATAATAAATAATAATGGAAATACATACTTTTTTTTTTTTTTTAATACGTACCTACCCAAACCAGTTAACCTAATTATCCCGATTTTGTCAATATACATAATAATATACTAATTTAATAATTTCTATGGCAATTTGCCAGTTGCCACTGGTGACTGGTGAGTAGCACGAATTAAAATATATTTTAACTTAACGAAATACCGTTTAATTGAAAAAATCACATTATGTACAATACTTGGTGAAGTAGTAACTTTTCAGATTCAAAATTCCACATATTATGATCTAATGCGTTGCCTAATTAATGTACATTCATAAAAACGTAAAAAACGTCAAATGTTTATTTCTTATTCGGTCCACAGTCACTTGTTGTCAGTTTTTTGTATTTTTCACAAAGTAAAATTCATGCCATCACTTCACAAATGTGCACTTTGATACTACCTATCTACCACAGCAAACCGCTTTTCAATCTAAGGTCATCGAGCTGAGATATTTAGTGGTACATATAAAACGGGACACACTATATAACAATATACCCAATGCAAGAACTTACGTACGTACTGTATAGTTTTACTGTATAGGAACTTAACATAATATGAACCTTATTCTATCGTGTAGGAACTAACATAATATGTATTTTTTACCTGCTTGGAACTTATGAATACATTCGCCCGAATATATGATTAAAATAGTAGACTATTATACAAATACACCAGGGTTCGGGATACTTTTCTTGTGAATGAGCCATTTTTAAAAAGTATTACAAAACTATGATTTATTAAGAGCCGCAATGGTAAAGATAAAAAACATATATCATAGCACAAAAAACGACTAGGTAATATATTTTACTAACCAATTTCATTGGGAATATTGGAAGGCATTAAAAACATAATATTACGACAAATATTATTTTACGTATCATTGTGGGTGGTGGGTCTATAGGTCTCTAGAATGTCTAAATATTGATGCATTTTCAAAAGAGCCACAGATTGCATGTTAAGGAGCCGCTGCAGATTCCAACCCCTACTATAGTATGAATTATCCAAGGTTATAAATCAATAATTTTTACATGCAATAGCAATGTAAAACTAACAAATTATATACATATAAACATATTATTATGATCATTTTAAGACTAGTTGGAATTCTCTACATTTTGAAGTTCTAATGTAATGTTCTAATGAACCTTCGTATAGACACGTGATACCTATAACTTATAGGACTTCATCGGCATAAAACAAAATTGCAATCGTGAATACTAGCCACTATACAATTATATACAATTTTGTAAAAGTTCTATATTTTTATAGTTGCAGTTTGCAATGATTTTCGAAGAAAATTATTTAAAAATTTAGAATTTTTAGCAGGTATACCTACTTTTGTGTCTATACTAAACTCCTTAAAGTCAAGTGTTTCAATATAGTAAAATACAGAATATTTTCACTGTTAAAAGTCAGTTTAATAAAGTCACTTTAAAAAATCTACTAAACATTAGTAGCGACTAACAAGGAAAAATGTTTAATGTATTAACACTCTTGAAATAAAGTAGGGGTTTTAATTATCAAACTATAACAATTGTTACATAATTTTATTATTGTTGAAAACTACATAAAAATAGCTAAAATTAAAAAAAAAAGTAGGGGTTCCCCGATAAAACTGGACACAAAAAAGTGTTCCGCGGATAAAAAAGTTTAAGAAACGCTGGTATACACTATAGGTACACATTTTTGTAAAACCATTTTTCGTATTTCAAATTTTCAAACGCTACAGTGCTACACTAATGTCGTTGATAAGCAATAAGCGTAGACATAAGAGTAAAATATTGTTCAAAATGTTCAAATGTTTTCTATATTTTGTTGGAACTTGGAAACAGATTGATATAGGTACATAAATATTACATTTTTATACAATAATAAATATGAAGTTTTTCATATTAGTAATTCACATAAATAATTTCAGTAACAGCGTTATTTAGTATGTTATATGTAATATTAAGTTTGAGTCACATCAACATATGTTATATTCATATTGGAGCCAGTGAGAATTTTTTTTTTTTTTTTGAAAATGGATTACAGCATATTAGTCATATCAATGGGCATTAGCCATTAAGTATCTGTATCCCCAGAAAATAGAAAAATTTTCGGCAGCTAATTTTTGTAGCTCAGTCTGAGGAAAAATTTCTTGTATACCTCCTTCTTTCATCTCTTGATTTGTCATTCATTTGTTACTTCTTGTAAAATTAATTCATTAGGTTATTTCATATAATTTTTTTTGAGTGCAACCCCCTGTCAGACTGATGTTCAAAATCAATAAATTATATCTATAACTTAGATAATTAAATCATAAAGTACATCATGGGCGTTCTTACAGGGTGATATGGGGGATAGATCCCCCCAAATGTTCTTTATTTTCTTACATATTAGCATTGATTATAAATACTATAGATTGCTCACTAGCTGATTTTTCGACTGTGTCAAAAAAAATTCTCAATAGATGGCGATAAGACATCAAATCGTTGATATTAGTAATACACGTTTTGTCTAATTTTGCTAACCCTTGAGGCTTTTTATGAAAAACCATTTTTTTCATCCCCTCCATTTAAATATCCCGAGAACGCCTCTGAAGTACATAATTGAAAATATAAATAAGAATTTATATGTTGATTTATGTTTTATGTATTAGAAATGGAACATAATTGATGATGATGGTAGACATCTAAAATTAGTAAAATTATAACGATGTATGTGAACATTTTTATGATAAATTGTATGGTTATACTTTTAAGTTGTAACATTGATATATAATACCTATATTAGGAACTTACATTTTTTCAATTTCAATGAAAAATTGGATAAATTCATACTTGGTGTCATATCCATTGTCATCTGTATCAACTCTAGTACTACTCACAATACACATACAATAATATATTTAATGTCAAATAAAAAAATTGGAAAACAAACAATGTAAAAAATTAAATGTATTTATTTGTTTTGTATTAATTAATCAACTGTATAAAAACATATTAATTAGGTAGTAGGTATACCTATTTATATAATGCATATCTACATGTACATAATGCACACACAATAATTGTCTTATAGTAAAATATTGCTTAGATTTCGATTACATCAATGTCTACTAAATATAACAAACTATGATATCAGTAAATTTAATGTATTGCTTTATTTATACAGTTTGTTGTTTATTTGTCAAAAATTAAATAAGATAGTAAAAAATTATTGAAAAAAAATACAGAAGGTAATTAAAAATTTAATTTATCTTTTAAATAATATAAAACATAAATCATATAATAATACATTAAAAACTTATCATTTAAATAAATTAAACATATACGTTTTTTATACTAACAATTAAAATATTAGCAAAGGAATATTTTTCCAAAGTGATGGGCACAATAAAATTTCAATAATAATAGAAAATAAAACAAAGAAACATGTAAATTAAATTTTGGTAACGTAACTTATTGCACACATGGTTAATTATATCATTGTCAAATTCTTCTGATTAAAACAGATATTAATTAAATGGTTCAAAAACTATTATTAAGATTTTCAAGTTTGGTAAACATTTTATGGTAAGTAGGCAGAATACATATGAATAATATAACATAGAAATATAATAATTAAGTACAATCAATTGAAATAGAAGACAGCCAGCCCATCACTGTGTATTATATTATTAAGTACACGGCATTCTAAAAGAATAACCAATACCGAACACTGATAGAATTTGAAAAAAAAATGAGTTTTTTAACAATAAAACCCTGTACTACAAATAATTGGAGATTTATAATTATTATATTTATTATTTACATACATAATGTTAATTCTATTTTAAGATCACAGTATTCAGACTGTTCTGAATTTATGTTTTAAATATAATTTTCTTTATACTTAAAAAATTTTAAAATTAGAAAAATATACCTATCTACAAATTACAATTCTAAAATTTTTAGATTTCAGTTTAATCTAATAATAGAATAGAGGTAAAAATTACCTAAAATGTCATAAAAACAAAATTGTGTAGGTTTGGTACACAAAATTTCACATTATATTAAATATTTCTAAATATTTACAGAAATTATAATAACTTCTTAGATAAATATTACAGATAAAAACTTAGAAATACTTTCACAGACGTTTATATAATAATAATAATAATAATAAAAATAATAACTATTAATGATCACCCCTTAATAACTCCATTAAAAGATTGAAGCTTTGTCCTTCTCCTTCTTTACTCTTAATTGATAACATTTCTTTTCCGACCTAATAACAAACCATACAAATAAATATAAATTTAATACAACTACTAAGCTTACTAGTTACTAATTAATATAAAGTTAGGTTAAGGATGTATAATTAAAAAAATATTAAGCTAACAATTTTAATATTTGAAAGCTAATCTCATCTCACCATTAATCCAATTTCATAGGATAGCTACATAAAATGATTTAATTGTATTTGAATGTTTAAATACATGCTCACATTCACACAATTTTACTTAAATCAGAGGTATTTCAACTTTTTCATCCCATGGATATTTTTTTTCCTCTCAATAATTAAGTAACTCCCAAAAGATTAATGACATGAGAGTAATAACGTTTATAATACAAATAACCGCAATATTCAACTGGTCATCTGAACGTAGCATGTGTAGGTAGCAATAGGTAGCATTATTTATTTTTATAGTATATATTAGTTATATTTTAGTTTACTACCAACAGGATACTATTTGATACCACGGTTCTTTTGATTGACATTTGAACCAATCATTTAAACCTGACATACAGTTGAAATACCTCTGACTTAAAACCATTTAATAGTTTGTCATATTTACCTGACAAGTACGTTGTAAATCAGGTATTCTTAACAACAATTCTCCAAATTTGGATGGCATTTCTGGATAATGTGTCAAAGTATACTGTTGCAAAGCATGTAATGCTTTTTCCTGAGATGCACGAACTTTTTCTGGTTCTTTCAAATCATTTGTATCTGAAATCACAATATTAATATAATTAAATATATTCATTTGTAAATCACATATGTCACATATATTAAAGGTTTAACTTTTTTAAGTATGATTCAAAAATCAAACTTAACTCATTATATGTTACCTGATGATAATAGTACAATGACTTTCATGGCTACATATTCATAACGATCTACTCTCAAACGTCTCAAGTGCTGAGTGAAATTCAACATGCGCTCAATACAAGGTGCTAAACCTAATTCTCTTGCTTGATCTAAAGAAATAGACTTGCCCAGACTAACACGTATTTCTCCAGGGCTGCTAACTGATCGATAACAACAACTGAATAACAATAGCTCACACCAGGCATTTATCAATAACGATATCTGATCATCAATCTAAAGACAACATTTTAAGTAATTAATTATGATAGTCCTCACATGAATAGTTGAAATATATATATATTTATATTATTACCGAAATATTTTTAAATAAGGGTAATGATTTACACCATTTGACTATTTTGTATAGCCGATGATCAGCAATATTGCATAAATTGGAAAGAAAATCTGTTCCTGAATTCTCAGCCATTAAGCGACTCTTTGCTAATTCTTTGGCACCACCACAATGGTTCATAGAACTTCCACTAGCATTTGATGATTCAAATGATCCTTCGTTATAAGTCCATAAATGTTCCACTTCCATTATTTCCTAAAACAATTTTATAAATATTAAATAATTAATTAAAAATCAAAAATTAAATTTATAGTAAATATTTTTATTTTTATTAACCACAAAATTAATTTTATTTTTATAAAACATGTGAAATCTTTAGGAAATTGTATAGCATGCTGCAGTAACATTATTTATGCAATCTGCATAAGTTAATTTTATGTATGAATCAAATTTAAGAATATATAATAATTTTAAGATGCTATTTCTTATTGGTAACTGATAATATTTATATTTTGTGATGTTTATATATTACTTACTTGCAATAATTGAGGGATCAGTCTGGCTGTTTCTTGGGGTGGGGACCTGCATGCTCGCTCTTCCTGCTTGACTTTATTGTCTACAGAATTAGTGCTCATTCCAGAGTGCTGCCCACTATGCTGTGGTTGCATATTGGAAGGCGGTATGGTGTAAGTAAATGGATAGGTACTACGCCCACCTCTTGTTCTGTCAACTCTGATTGCTTCTAGTTTCATACCCATGTTTAAGCACTTGTCAAAACGGCAAGCTGGACACTTCTTGCGTGTAGCTATTGTGATCAAACATGCTGAACCATGTAGACACACATAGTTCTTGTGATTTTGTACAGTGCGCTTGAAAAATCCTTTGCAACTCTCACATGAAAATATGCCATAATGAAAACCAGAAATTTTATCACCACAAATAGGACAGGGACTAGAAAAAAAATTAAGACATTTTTTTGTATTAATATTATTGTATAATTCATTCTACAAACGTTATACATACCTATTAATCAGTTGTTGTCTTGAAATACCCGAGGTTATACCATGCTGTTGACCAATGTCAGACATTGACAATTTCTCTTCATAGCCATTGGTTTCCTCTGCCACAGTATATTCATGAAAATTTCTTTGTATGTGCCTTGGCTGAATTGGTGATTGTGTTGGGGAAAAATGTGTAGGTGAAACAGACAGCGAGGAATAACTGTAAATAAAATATGTAAATTTATAATTTTCAATAGTAAAAACATTACAAGTGTACAACTTATAGCTACATTATACAAGAAAAATACCAACACTTATGGATTTACGATTTTACCTTTGACTATAACAAGAACTATGCTGTGATCCACCATATTGCGAAGCATCGCTATTATTCCTCGACAATGACGACGGTGTGAATGTGGACGGGGACGAAAACCCCGAGGATGACGGAGGATTATGTCTGGAAGTGATTGGTGACTGTGCAGGAGAACAACAAGAGTGTATGGCCGAATCAGGACTTTGAGTCGGAGGAATGTGTGATGTCTGTTTGATTCCATTTGTTCTATGTTGAAGTAACGGGCTGTAACCGCCACCTAGCAATTTATCAACAAGTAACGGAATGTCGTTGTTCGACGAAGTTACTTTGCTCTTGACATGCTCCATCACTCGGTCAACCTGTAAAAAAAAGGAAACATAAAGAAGATATCCAATATAAACTTTGACGAGCTTTAAATAAGAAACACTCACCAAGTTATTATCATTATAAATAATTCGTTTAACTGGAGACGATTGTTGGTGATTTACATTTTCATTTCGCGGTAGTAAATAATTTTGATTCGCTGTCTGTACATCCACTGTCCTATCTTCTTCCTGAAAATCAGTTAGGTTAATGAATATGTTTATCCAAGTTCATTTTATAATAATTAGAAAGTCGCAGTTACTTGTTTCATTTCCGAATCGGAAAGTTCTCCTTCCCAGGACATTGGCCGGGGCATGTTTTCTTCGACCGCTCTCATTTTTTTACTTCTCATAGTAACTCCTGAGAAGTCGATCTTACTTACTTCCCGATCGCATTCAGAACCGACTTCGTCGATGATGTCATCTTTTATTTCGGTCATTGTGCCGTCCTTGTCGTGAGGTTCCTCTGTGAGTGGAAAGTCAAAACACGTTATCAAAATTCTTATATAATGTTATAATTTGTAATGTATTATAATATTAGCATTAATGTGTATTATGTATTTTTTAATTCAATTCATTTTGACTTAACTAACTATAACGGTTAATTCACATTTTATTATATTAAACAAATTATCAATATTATGTAAAATTAAAAATTTAAATTTGTGATAAATTTAAATATATAATAATGCACTATTACGCATTTATACATAAAATAATTCATGTAGGTATTAATTAAGAACTGTTATTCTATATGTATTAACTACCAAGAGAAACTTTGTATAATCCATACATTAGTCATTAATGAATATATAAATATATTTAAGAATTCTACAGAATAACGCGTATTATAATCATTGCAATATATTATTTTAATTTATAACCAATGGCTAACGCTACATTGGTAGGCATTGTAGGCAATAGGTATTATATAGACATTGCATATTATTATATAGGTATAACTCTCCGAGCACTTAATTTTATCGAGTAGCGTGTAATCATTTTTGGAACAATTATTATAACTAAGTTTCAATGTAAAATATTATGTCCTAATAAGCGATTATGATGGTTATTATTATATTAGTATAGGTATCCATTTGAAATTTTAATATAGGTAGTACAATATACAATATTTTTACCATAACAATAAACAGAATATTATACAGGTGTATACATTTTATAATGAGAATAGCAAATATAACATATTATAATTCAATGCGTTTTTCTTACATTTATAAATATTTTACATTTTATATTTTAATAATCTATACACATTACACACTCCATGCATTGATGTTCAGTGGAATTGAGACAAATACAATTTACGATTTGTAATTGTACGAATATGACTCCAGTAATTTCATAGAATTTTGTCGATGAGTCAATAGATTTTTTAATCTTAGTATGATACATTTTGTAATGAGTAGCATACACATTTATGTTTCGTAACAAGAATTCATCAAAAAAGTTTTTTGAGACAAAAATTGCTAACGAAATCTTACACCATCTACTCGGAAATGGTTTTTAAGTAAAATAGGCCATACGCTATTCATGCTTGTGGTCAATCGAATTATAATTACGTTACATTAAGATATACTACAAATCGATCAAATTGTAATTAGGTACGTATAATTTGAAAAACTTTTTCCCCTTCAACATTTTAAGTCAAATCACACCTCGTTTAGGTATAATAGGTAAATAGGTAAATAATACCAAGGTAATTAATACATATATATATATAATTTTTTTTTATTATAAATAAACAATAATCTGAAAATTACATAATTATATGTTTTACGTATGATACGCTATATCGTATTCGTATATGCGATTAATCGTTATAGTTTAGCCCGCTCGAGAAAAAGGACAGAATTAACGTTTATAATGATTAATAATTATATATACTGGAGATAATTAATAAACTTGATTTTGTTACTGTTAATTTATAAGGTTTCTGAGTCAATGCGTCGACGGAAAGCTTATCCGAAAAGATTTCTTGGAATATTATATGTGTTGAGTTCTTTAATGAGATGATTTAGATGATTAGTTTAGTGGAGTCAAAAAGGCTAGATATATAGAGTGGATGTTATTTTAGATAATATTATATTATGTTTATATGCACTAAGCGAGGCACTATAGTTATACTTTGTACACAACCAACTTGTTTTTAAAATTGAATATTCCATTTTTATTAAAAATAAAATAGAGGTCCTTTTACTTAAGCTATTTAGTAGCTATACTCTATAATACGATGACGATTATCAGCTACAGGCCGTATGAATACAAACCGATAAAACTAAAATACAGTAATAATATAAAATATATAACACGGCGTAAAGTATACGTCATAGTAAACGATTAGGACACCTCACATCAATACATTTTTTGTAAAAACCGAAAAAAAACCATTCAGACTAAGGTAACAGTTTAGAAATCACATTTTTAAACAATATAAACGACAATATTTTGTGTGTCATAGCGGTTTTTTTTAAAAATAAATTATTAATATAAAAAGCTATTGAAAAACATTAAGAAAAACCGATTTTATAACAATAATAACTTTTATATGTATTAATCGTGATATTGAATTAATTAAAATGAAAAGAGAAAAATGCTACGAAACATGCAAGTATTATTGTCATTTTTATGGTGTATAAATTTGATTTTTTTTTACGACTATCGCTTAATTATTATAGAAGACCTAGTTCGATTTCAAGCAAAACGCTTTTCTTCTATACCTACTTATGATATAATATTATAATCCCGTTACGATGTAACAACCCCAACGATTATGGTATTTACACTGGATTAAGAATTAAGATAGATTACCTATACCTACTAAAAACTACGATTTAAAATTAAAAATAGAAATTGCCTATACCGTGCCCCTTAAAAACGCGATTTTATATAATAAAATTAGGGTTGAGGACTTCTAGTTTTTTCATATTTTTTAAGAAAGATTTTAGAAAATTTCTAGTGATCAATAAATGAATTTCATAACACTAGGAGATTAAATTTAAAATTTTATTCGGCATATTTTTGCATATTTTGTCATTATTGCATACATATAAATGCATAATTGGGAATATTAGAAAAATTAAGAACATATTTGGCAATTTTCGAAATAAGTTTTTAAAATTAGCTTAGACCAAAAAGAACAATATGGTTAATTTTCCATTTAAAAATAATATTTACATTATCGGTTAGGTAATTTACTATCTGATATGTATATGGGAAGTGAACTTTAGTTTCCGTCATTATATTATTTTGGCGGGTACTCGTTTTATTCTCAAACTCTTTTAGCAATATATTTTTTTTTCATTTTCAAATATTCCAAAGGAAAAACAATCATTGGCTTTTCGTTTAAAAAATTATACGTGTCGGAATTTATATAGTGATTCTCTATTCAAACATTATAATTAGACTATATATAAATAATAATAAATAAAATATTTTTTTTTTGAGGCACGTTTTAAGCGCGCACATTCCTTGATTTTTAAGTGCACAAGTGCATGCGTATTTTTAGATTTTTAAGTACTAGAAGTCGTCAACCCCTGTATATAATAATATAAGTAAATAACAAAAAATAATAATATATAATACGCGCACTGCAGCGCAGTATACACACACCTTTTATCGTGGTGATCTGCGCGTTGGGCTGCAGACGAGGAGCGATCAGATTGATGGACGTGACGGTGACCGGACCGGAAGATACCTGCACGCTGTGGCCCCACATCCTGGTGTCGCCGTCGGCCATGGTCTCAGAACAGTGGCCGCCGCGGTGACGGACGGAGGATTGGCATCGCGGCGTCTCGCGAACACCGAAAAGACGACGACGCCGATGCGCCTATGCGTACTGTACGGCGGTTGTCGTCGGGCGCGCCGGGTCGCTGCGTGTACTACGTGACCGCGTAAAACCGTTGGCATTCGACATAGTCCCGGTGACGACGGATGTGGGCACTAAGGTGATCGGCGGGGGCGCACGCCATGTCGCTATCGTCTCGCGGGGCACGCCGATACGGTACGTTTATCAGATCGTTGCTGTCGACGACGGCGCGTCCTCTGCGTGCTGAAATCCAAATATTCAAACTTTATTATACTTAGGTACAGTTAGGTATATATAATATGTATCATGTGTATGTATATTATAATAAGAATGCGGCGATAGTTGTCTAAGTGTATATTATGTAATATTCTATATGTATATATTATATGATGTGTATAACGAGGCCATTTTTTTTTTTGGCAGTGGGGGGGAGGGATAAACGACGAATCGACGAGTGTATTATAACCTCATGCCATCGTGATCTATTTATTTTTATATCTTATTTTGTGTCATTATATAGGTACCGCGACGACGGGCCAAACTCTAAAATAAGAGCGATGACTTATATAATATTACAATAGTATATATTCGCATCATATATAAACTCGAATATAAACTTATAAAAAACACGACTTAAATTCTAAGATAAATTATATTAGGTGTATGTTATATAAATGGTCAATAAGATATAAAATTTCAAAAGTGTGTCCTCGTCATTGGCAACACGATTTAAAAACTGTATATTTAAAGGAGAATAATGTAAATGAAGAATAAACAAACCTTAAAGGAATAGAGAATCTGATTTGGAACAGTCAACAAGACTTAGATGTATATAGCTTTTTATATACATATACTTACAAGCGGTAAATAGAGCCCCGGCTATAGGGAAAAAGAGCAAATACAAATACACGCAGTTATAGCAACAACATTAGAATGCAGTGCTACTAAATTATTTTAAATTTGTATATATAGGTACATTTTTATTAATTATTCAACATTTTTTTTAAATTTATATACAAATATAATATTTTATAATAAGTCATACAACATGTCAACCTATATATTATGAGTCATAATTTATGACTATATTTAATTATGTAAATCATAATAAAAACGAATAATGTATTTTGTGGTACGGAGCTTTTTTCTCCGAAGATATTTTTCCTAAATTCCTACAATAGCTATAGACTTATAATGTAAGTACCTAGTGTATAATTACTGTATACATAATATATATACCTACCAAATTATATTTTGTAAGATAAAATCCAGTTCGTTTGTACCTATACAGATATGGCTCGAATATATAAAGTTGAATAACGTTGCATATCACATAATATATATAATATACAGTCATATATACAGATATATTATGTGTCACAATAATATGGGTATTATCGCAATTTTTTATAATTTACTGGCCGTATTCTAGGTTAAATTATAAAAATTAATACATCTTTCTATCATTTTTCATTTTGTTTCATATATTATATAATATTATATTATAATATAATAATATGACTATTATTATTATTATATATTATATGTAATAATATATAATACAAAATTATAATATTTATGATGAATAATTGTATTATTTTCTCTTCTTAATTCTGGTTATATTTTTATTATAAACATTAAAAAGAACGAAAACTACAGATACAACTGAAAATGCTTAGAGGTCGACGTAAATCCAATATTGTTAAGATTTAGTTTCGGATTTAGTATCTGTCTTTACGTGATTGCATAAAAAATATGTTAGTTTACTTTCTTATAGGTACGTCATATTTCTAAAAAACAACAAATAATTCTTAAAATTAGGCAAGATATATAGACACCCTCAGAGACCAAAGGAATCTAATATATTGATGATATAATAATATATTAAATAACTTTTATTGAAAACAGTCCAGTATATAATAGTTATATAGTAGTTATTATTATAGTTTGGTAATCTATATAATATGCACAACGGATAAAGAGAGAGAGAAACATCTAAAATAATATGATAATATATAACACACATAATATTATTAATTTTTACAGATACAATTCGTGTATAGTACCTACCGCCTAAACGATATTTTAATGTATGTACGCGTTTTAAAAACGGAAAAATTCGCCCTCCCCTAAACTCCTCCCACAATCATCGAGAACCCCGTATTACGATATCGAAATAATAATATGCGTATAAAACTGCGTTTGTATGTAATATTTGCAGCAGATGTATAATATACAATGATATCGTAAGGCGTATAAGACTATACGTATATACAAATCGCGCGCACGGCTTATTATATTATATTATTTATTACGTACGTAAAAGTTACCTACACGACCGGGCCACCGGATTATTTGATTTATAATATCTAACATTATATATTTTTATTATACGCGCTTGCACTGGGGGGCACAACATTTTATTATTGCGATCGTACGGGCAGATCGCGGAGAGAAACGTTACGTGTTCGGCCGAGTAACCGCGCCGGACGGCTACCATATAACATAACGTTGTGGTATATACCTATGTACGCGATAAGTTATTGCTCGTGTGCAGATTGTAAAAAAAAAACGAACGAACGAACGAACGAACGAACGAGCCGAGTGCGGTGAAGCAACGACACGCCGGCGACGAAACCGGTTGTGTGACCTGACGGCCGAGTGAAATGGCCACAATGCGCGCGCGAACGATCGAGGAATGGTCGACGGCGACGATGGCTGCAACGCAGTTCGAAGGGGTTATTGATGTCTTGGTTGCATTGTTTATAATTGGTAGTAGTATGAGCAACAGCAGCTGCAGCGACACACAGAGTGTATATTTGTTTTATCCCGACACGATACTAATTTTATATTCTCTTGCGCGCCTCCTGCGATAATAATATTATATAATATTGTTGTATCGTATAACATGATAAATAAATCGTCAGCGACGCAAAATATATTATAACACACATAACGATATAACTATTATTAGAGTCCGAATTTGTATGCACCGAAAAATGCATCGAAACGCATCGAAAACCTTCGGCTTGTACGTTCATTATATCGAATAGAGATCAAATTAAGAATATTAGGCGTTTTAATAATGACGGTCGTGGAGAATATTGTTTTGGAACAATACACAATATGTGTTATGAGTTAAGACTATAGTGGCTAACTTTTTGAAATTTTTTTTCTTAAATATTTTGAATTTGAATAGGCACCTCAGACTATAAATAATTTGTAGTTACCGTTCAAGTTTTTATCAACAAGAAAAAAATAGGTTAATTTACAATTTGTAAACAAATGTCAAACAAAATGAAGGGTTTGTTATGAAACATATTATAGCAGTAAAGCATTGTAATTTATAATCAATTGTCACAATATTAGAAATTCCAAACCATATTGTATGCAAATATAAATCAAATACAAATTTAATTTTAATTTAATTTCCCCGCTCCAATACCTCCTAATGATAGCAGTCTTGCAGCAGGCGCGGATCCAAAGGGGGGCATGGGGCCATACCCCCCGTAGACTTTGGTGAATTGGAAAAAAGTCTAATTTGTCAGCTGATAAAATGCATTGTTTTGCCGATATTTAGCGGAATTTTATTCTAGAGGGGGGTCACCGTAAATATGTTCTAGATTCGCGCCTGCCTTGCAGGTAACTCATATGTTTTCTATTGTCATTTAAAGATATTCTCATCATTTTTAATCTAATAATATAATTTATAAGTAATATTAGTTGATTTCTTGTAAAATTATTTGTTATTTTCTGCACCACAATTCTAATAATTGTGTTATAATGTTATAGGACTCACGTCCACAATGAATAAATATAAAAATACATTAATACACACTATAGAAAAACGTATATTCCTACTACAAAGTTATTCGAAGAAAACTCAGCATATATTATACGTATTACATGTATCCTAAGCCCTTTAATGATACCTATAATAGATAAAAAATGAAACTGCACCTTTTTTGTTACCTTTGGTCAGCCTAAATAATAATAATTCATAATATCATAATATAATATTTTTATTCTATTACATATTAAAAAACAATGGTGGCGATAACCGCATTTAAAACATTTATACTTAAAAGTTTGAAGTGTCGTTGCTCCATATCATATGACGTACACACCGTGTAACCATAACAATAATATACCTATACATTTAACAAGCTAATATTAAATCATACGACGGTATGCATGTGTAATATGTTGACTAGGTCGATTAAAGTTAACAAAAAAATGTTACGTCAATATATGTAATAGATAATTTAAATTATGTTTACTTAATAACATCAACTGACTCATTGCTCAATTCATATTCAGTGTAGCCGGTATACCGCCTAAACGGGAATTCGGTATTTTTTTCGAAAATGTTTTTATTACAAAATTTGTCAATTCGATTTTACTAATGATCGAGCGTGCTCGTTTGATTAAAAGTGCACGGCGAGCATGTAAAAAACGATCAGGGCAACGCGGCGATATTCGACGAATTAAACACTCGTCGTAATCATCGAATCCAGTGAGAGGAATATTATAACACGAAACTCAAACATAAAATATAATATCGTATGTATAATGTACGTATTATTATGCTCTGCTGCAGTATCTGACTTGTACGTTGCGGTCCCCGTCGGCCGTTGGCAACTCTCTTCGTTGCGCAACAAGTTCCAATTTCACGCGGGGCATTTTTTTTTTTTTTTTTTAATTTTAAATGTTATTATTAATACCACTGCGTCGGGACGGCTGTGCAGTTTATTTTATTACACCGCACGACGCGTTATACCATAATATAGAATGTAAAATAATAAATAACGGCAATTCGAATACAGTTTACGGTTTGACCGTGGTCACATAATAATATTATGTACACGCATTCCAAGAGAAATATACGCCCTTTCCGTTTCCTTTGTACGCAGTTTATGCGATCTGGTTCGATGTAGACACGATGAGATTTTGCTATTCGAGATATTGATCACTTTACCTATTCTAGTCAGATAAAAGAAGAGACGCGTCCCGCAATACATTACACTGTAATTCGTCCGTAATCTGTATCAATAGAACCAGCACAATTTGTTAAATACACATAATTATTATTACAGTTATACTTACATAAAAATAAATAAAATGTTTGTTAAAATTTTAAAACAGGAATTATAGAATAAAATGATACTCTACTCTTATATAGTTATATCCGCGGAAGTATAGCGACTATATGGAACTGGAAATAGACTCGGAAGAAGCAGACGAAAACGGGGATGTAAATATTCTCGAAGCAACGATTCACCTAGTCGACTACAAAATTGGAATGATGGACTTGATATGATTTCATATGGGCTTTCTAATAGCTAAAATCACATTAAGGATTAAGCAGTCGGCTATATTATAGTGCTATGATTAAGTACTTGGGCTTTGCGTGATTGTGTATAATATATGTAGACGAGGTCGTGTATACAAACACACAAATCAAATTGCTGATTATATCATTTTGGCAATTATTTTTTTAAAATTAATTTTACAGTAATATTAATCATAAGATAATATTGTTATCTTATATAACACGTGTTTTACTTTCGTACATTATACATTTATTTTACTATTTAGCTTACCTACACATAGGTCAATAGTACTCAATACTGATAATAAGTCTACTACAATAACAACATAATATAATATACATATTATACATTACGTTATACAAATCAACAAATCTATAACTAAATAATAAACGATATACACAACTATTGCATAACAAGTAAAAAAAAGTACACGAGAGCATTATTTATGGGTCGTCGTACGCGATTAACAACAATAATAAATAATAATATCATAAATCATTAATTAGCGCGTTGACGAAACCATAATTTCTAATTTGCAAACGGTAGGTACCCGAAGATACTCAATACATATTCAATATTTTTATTTTTTTAGCTTTACACATTTTATAGGGCATAATCAACGTATTATGACGTTGAGATACAGCCGAGTTTAGCATTGTTCAGCCACTCAAAAGGTATGCAAATATAGCCAATATAGACCGTAGCATATTTTAGGGGGTCCATGGGGTCCGTGCCCCCCCATTCACCGTATTTTATACTAATTATTATTGAGAGTATTAAGCTCTGGTTTCCTACAACCAGGGCTTTAGCCTCTTTAGGCTCTCTGTACGCTCCATGTACGCTAATTTGAACTTTTTGTTTGTGCCTCCCTCCCCCTCGCACTCGTAAGACATTTCTAAATACGCCCCCGAATATAGGTTACTATTGTTTATAATCTCTACGGTTGTAGTACGTAAACACGTATAATATTGCTTAACCGAATTTATTGGATTTTCGACGACGAAAATCAAAACCAGTACAATTATTCAATACCTAAGAATATGAATTAATATATCTGTTTAGCTATATATACTATGACTGATGGTATTTCGACTTTAGTAAAAATTTCAAAAGCTCCCTACACAAGCCCGCGCGTGGAGCAAAAAAGATACGTAGTATAATATGTGTAATCGCGTGAAGAATCGTTGTTTAACGAACTGGTAGACTGCGGGTAAGTATAGGTATTTTTTGAACGCGTTTCGCTAGGACTGGAAAGCATTATTGTGATATTCTCGGCGCTCCTCCCACTCGCGGAAAAACGCAAACGCTTTTCTCGTTTTCCAGCGGCAGACGTATCGTCACCGCCGCACACTTTCGCACGGACACGAACGCGACACCGTTCGAGCGACGGTTTTTTTTTTTTTTTTAGAGGACACGGGCGCCGCGAGGTTGTTTATTTTTATAAATCGACGAGAGGACGTCGTCGGCGGCAGACGTTACAAAACTATAACTATACTCGCGTCGACCGTGCGCGCGCTGGCGAGCGTGTGGTGGAGCGCGGGCGACGTTGCCGCGCAGTTCGTCGGACTCTCAAAATTCAACCTTGCCAAGGTCAGGCACGGACGCGTGCGCGCGCACCCGCTCGTTTATTATAATATTATTATTATGTGTGCGCGAGTGACCGTCATCCTGCGTTCCCTTCGTTGCATTTTTTTTTTTTTATTATTATTATTATTATTTACTATTATCGTATTTATCGCTATAGGTATTAGGTACTATACTGTTTAGTCAATTTTACTATTATCTATACCGAACACGCGGTGTGTTGACAAACGCGAATGTGCGTCTACACCGCGGCACTGTTGCTGCACGCTGGAGCGAAAGATAATATAAAATAATATAATATTCTTCATTTAATAAACACCGCACGTCTTTATCAATCTATAATACGTTGTAATAAAATCACGTGGGGAATCGGGGTACTTGAGCAGTTGAGCGCAGTCCGTGTTTTTTGGCGAACTCCGACGCGCAAGTCGAAGTTGAAAATGTGCAGTGCGAATTTAACTCTACAGTGTAGTATGCGTGTACGTTGACGTGCTAATACTGCAACTGGCAAATAAATTCAAAAGGTACGTATAAATTACGTATAATAAGTTCATCCGTTCACGCGCATCATGACTTAAAACGACAATGTGCAATGAAGGTGTTTTCCTTTAATAGCGAGAGTCCGAGCAAAAAGGATAACGACGAGTTCAACATTGAAAACAGGACCGGAGGCGAGATTCTCCCAATTTTATAAATCTCTCAATAATACAAATTAAAACACGCCCGATATAATACGAATTTACATTTAAAAAAATGCGAGCTGCTCGCTCGACGAACGAGCGCATTATCGTTTTTCAAGTACGCATTGTATAGTCAAATTATAATATGATAAATTAAAGGGAAATTAGGTCCGTAAACACGCGGGCTGTGTAGACAACCGTTCTGGTGACTACATGAAGTCGTTTTATATCTGGTAAATGGATTGGCAACGAAGGTCTCAATTAAAAATCCGTAAAAGTTACGTACAGTTTAAAATTTAAATTAGTATATACGCGTCGTTATTATCAAACAACAATTTGATGCGACAATACCTAACGATACGCGTTTTTCGTAATAATATTTGTGTGTCATCAGTGGCGTAGCGAACTTTAATTCATATGGAAGCCAAACAATTATTTATGAGTTATGACCCACCCCACCCTACTCCAAGCGGTGTATATGATACTCAAATGCTTAAATAGGAGGGGGTATCACTCAAAATAAAGTCAAATCTCAAACCTCCCCCCCTCAAAAAAAAAAAAAACGTTAAGTTCAATAATGCATTCTTTCTATTATAAATAAAAAATAAAAATAATGATATTATATAATACTTATATCTTTTTATATCTGTTTATACTTGTAACCATGGTAATGTTAAAATATAATAATTCAACTATACTTATTATATAAAATTATCAAACAAATATTTATAAATATTAAACAAACACTAATTTCTTGCATTATACTTACTACTCATGACTCATCTATTCTTCATAGAAACAAACACATAAAAAAATACCAAACTTGGTGGTATTAATATATAAAATTACTAAACTAACTATAACACATTTTTCTCAGGAACTTTTTAATTATTTAAACATTAATTCTTTTGTCAATAGATCAGATGTTAACGCAAACTTATTAATAGCCTCATTGTAATCGATAGTTATATCTTTTTCAGTACTTAAAAGTACTAAGCTTTCAAGTCTATTCTGGCCAACTGTAGATCGAAGACGTGTTTTTATAAGTTTCACCTTGAAATAATATAAAAATGTAAAATATAAGTTAGAACATTATCAAGAATGTAATTTTGTAGAAAAAATATTTAAAATTTGTATATTACCTTTGAAAAACTACGTTCAGCTGATGCTGATGACGCAGGAATAGTTCCAAGTGATTTATATGCAGTATATAAATTTGGAAATGCTGTTATTAAATCATGGCTTGATAATATATGAAGTATTTTTTCAACGTTCACATTTTCATTCTTACTTTCTTCATCTTCGCTCTCACTTTTTTCAGTATAAGTATTTTCAGAATCATTCTCATCTTCATGGGTATTTAAAGTGCTTGTACTATTGTGTAGTTGCTTTGGTTCTAATCCATCAATTAGTTCATTTAAGCTACTACTAAAAGCTAAATATTCTACTTTTAGTTTATTTAAATCAATACTTTTAATCCATTTTGATACACTTTGAAATGCATCATCAGGTAAACTTTTACCACCACATTTTCTGTAAGACATAAGACGTTCTGGAGATAGGAGGCTCAAATCTATCATAACCTCACGAGAGTCCTTAAATCTAGAATCAAGTGAATTTATAATGATATCTAATACTTTATAATATACATCCCGTTTAAAAATATCTAAGCTTGATGGAGAAATGTCATCACCTGATAACTCTCCAGGCATAACTTTTTTTTTTCTGCTCCTTATTTTTTTGAAGTCTTGTTCTAATAATTTATGATCAAATGCAAATTGTTTGGCTTCATTTAATATTTTTTCAAGTGCATTATTGTCAAGTCTAAGGTCTTCTAATCGTTTTTTCGCAATATCGACCAATTTTATAGCTTGTATAAAATCAATTGATTTGGACTGTAGATAATTTGATAATGGAGTAGTTATGGCAAAAATTTGTCTTATAAAAACCATGGTAGATACAAAATTATAAGAAGACATTCTCAAAATTAAACTCTTGGCAGTTGAAGAAGTATCTCTGTCAGAATCATTTGCAGTAGCAATGAAATTTAGTGCTTTTAGTAGAGCTGCATATTTTTCATAAACTACCACAATCACTCTGTCGTGAGAAGTCCATCTAGTGTTTGAAAAACGTTTTAAGCGTCTTATACGTTGCGTTGGATATAATTGTTGTTGACACTCAATAAAACTAGCAGTCCTCTTCCTTGCTCGCATGAATTCAACCAATGCTCTAATATCTCCAAAAAAAACTTTAGTTACCATGCAACAATCACAAGTGTCAACTATTACCAAATTTAGCAAATGTGCAGAACACCAAACATACAATGCATTGGGATTTTCATTCTGTATGAACGTTTTCAACCCTGAATATTTACCCTGCATTGAAGCCGCACCATCATACGCCTGAGCACATAATCTTTTTTTCCAGTCAATTTCATACTTCTCAGTGATATTGCAAAATACTTCAAATAAACCATGACCAGTCGAATCTGGTGCAGTCACTAACGCAACCAATCTTTCTTCAATATTCCCTTGTTCATTAACATATCTCATCAAAAATGTAAATTGCTCTTTATTTGATACATCAGTTGTAGTGTCTATGATGACAGAAAATAAATTAGATTTTTTTATATCACGCAAAATCTTTGAACGTACTATTTCTGCTAATATACTTAACATTTTATTCTGACTTTCAGCAGATAAAAAGGTCAACCGGTTACACTTTTTAGTATTAATTTTTTGCAAATGTGCATTTAAAGGTGCATGATATTTTCCCAATAACTTAAGGAGTTCTAAGAAGTTTCCTCTGTTATCTGAATTCACACATTCATTATGACCTCTTATTGCAATATTTTGTCTTGCAATATAAACCAATGTATCTATTATAACTTCCATAATCTTCCGATTTTCAGCTACCTGGCGATTAGCTGATTCTAATAATGTAACATCTATTCGTGTATTAGACATATATAAACCTCGACTTATTTCACTCTGTATGTGTTCAGGTAAAGATTCATGGAGATTAATGGTTTTTGAAATATTTCTAAAATCACATGATCCTGTGGTAGCTAAAAACGAGGTTTTTGCTTTAACTAAACCAAAAAGTTTACATGTCATGCAAAAGAATCTATCTAATGAAGGAGAGTAGGATAACCAAGTTCGTTTACAAAATGTACCATCTTCCAAGCGTTTAAAATAATAATTTTCATGAAAGGATCGAAGATTACCATTACTATCTTTTCTTTTTGGAAATGCATTTAGCTTCAAGTCAAGTGGAGAAGGCTGGCAAGGTCCTAACTCAACAAAATGAGATAAAAGCTGGTAAGATACAATTTCTGGCCAATTGACAGGATCATTTGGAAATATATTCTCCCTAGGCACCATACCTGTTAAAAATCAAATGTAATTTTAAATACAACAAATTGTATAAGCTACTATTAAACTCTTAAGTACCAATTACCAAAACCAAACTAATAATTAATTAAAAATAGCTTCTAGTTAACTAACATAGCAAATGGCATTATTTTATTTAAAAAATTGTACACACTTGTTTTTACTAAACCCATATAAAATAATCTAATTTTTAAAAGAATACCAAACAGAACATTAACAGTAATAACTTAAACGAGAAGAAATTACATCGGTCCTACAAATTATAGGTAATACTGATTTATTAAACATTAAATTAATTTGCCTTAAATAAACTGTTTCAACAATTTCATTAAGCATTGAAAAATGTTATGAAATATTATATATTTAAATTAATAATATAGGTACTTTATGAATTACAGTAAAAAATAATATTATAGTTCTTATATGTAATCAAAATGGTAAAATGTATAAAACAAAACTATATATTCATAAAGATTTAAGTATTATTATTTAAATACAATTTAAATATTTTTAAATAAAAGTATATCAAATATACAAACATAACACTGATAACTGATAACTAATTTAAGTATTTAGGTATATGTAAATTGTATAAATTAATAATTGGAAATTATAAAATAAATATAACAATAATTTAAATATTAAATATACATAGGTATGTTAAAAAAATATTTACTTATTTCATATTCAGAAGGTATTTTTGTATTCGGTTCACATGATTCATTAGTTTCAATTTCTGTTACTGTAAAATTACAATAATGTTGAAATAATTTATTGGTAGGTTCCTTGGGAAAACATTTAAAAAAAACAATTACATACCAATTTCAGATTGTATAGAAGTTTCAATGTTTATCGCACATGTATCAGTTCCTAGTGCTAATTTGAAAATAATAAAATAATTATAATGATAAATTAAATATTAAAGATGTATGTATAATAAAAAAAGAAAAAATATTTACCAATTTCAAATCCAGAAGGTATTTTTGTATTCGGTTCACATGATTCATTAGTTTCAATTTCTGTTACTGTAAAATTACAATAATGTTGAAATAATTTATTGGTAGGTTCCTTGGGAAAACATTTAAAAAAAACAATTACATACCAATTTCAGATTGTATAGAAGTTTCAATGTTTATCGCACATGTATCAGTTCCTAGTGCTAATTTGAAAATAATAAAATAATTATAATGATAAATTTAAATATTAAAGATGTATGTATAATAAAAAAAGAAAAAATATTTACCAATTTCAAATCCAGAAGGTATTTTTGTATGTTTTTCACTAGTTCTAAATGTTTCAATATCTGTAACTGTTAAGTATAAATAAAATTAAATCATTAAAATATTTTAAGCCTACCTACTTAAGAAAATATTTATAAAAAAATCAACACAAACCACACATTTGGACTGTGGATAAATTAATTACAAGTACCTAGATATATAATATATTTTTAACATTGTTTTAATATTTACTTGTTGATAATAATTTAGCTTTATTACTTGATTCAATCGATGCAGAGTTGTTGGTCTTAAAGTATTTAACAATAGACGCTGTTCCATTTACTTTTCTTTTTTTTTTGCAATAGTCTAAATGTCTCGACCAATTAGTGTGATTCATATCACCCTTAATTTTTCCACAAACGCATACTGAAGAGCTCATAATGAAAGTATAAATGACAATTTTTAACACAATTTTAAAAGATAATTAAACAAGTACAAAATGTGCAGAATAATTAAATGATTTTATAGTTAAACTTTTTATTCACACTGAACGTATACGTTTTGTAACGTCAATCACAGACAATGAACGAGTTACGAGTAAACAGTGAACGGTCTTTACAGTCATTACTGCTCTCCAGATAATAAAAATATAATTTGGTGTATTTATCATTTATTTTATTCTATTTATAAATACACCTTATAAAACCACAGAACAACAATATTTCATAAGTCAGTATTGATACATATACGTATATGACCATGATAATGATTTGTGTCCATTATTTGGTAAACTGATTATCAGTTATCTCAGAACTATAAATAAAACCACGGACTACAATATATCAATAGGTATCTTAGTCCGTGAATAACAGTCACCATAACATTATTATTATTATTATTTTATATTCGTGAATTAATGATATAAATCATAATATTATTACAATGCAAGCATAGATAATAAGCACATAATAATTTCTTTATTTATATTTTCATTATTTTCATTCAAGACTAACCGTGTGTGTGGGCTTTATGAGGTCATGAGGTATGACCCACCACCACCCCCCAAAAAACCAGAAGCAATCGCTTCTGAAAAACATGGTTCGCTACGCCACTGTGTGTCATGACGCTCGAAGATACATTCACCACCGCTACCATAACAAACATAATAGATATAACAATATTTTGTATGCACATAAATAATTAATAACACATGAACGATGGTGGCGATGTCGAGGCCCAAAAAGGTTTGACGAAGTGCATACAATAACACAGGTAATGTACTGCAGGTTGTACAGGGCTGTGGATTTTATACACTACTAAAACAACCAATACAAAATTCATTAAAGCTGTAAACATTTAAATAAATATATAAGAAATAGAAATTCTTTAAAATTAAAATTTATTGCATTATTAATTTAATATTTAATAGTATGTTGATTTAATGGTGCTGGATTTGATTGAGTTTACTTATGATGTTCAGTATTTATAATATACTCCGCAGATGATGCGACTGTTGGCCCGTATCGATTTTATTGGTTGTATGAAATTTAAAATGCAAATTACAGCAATTATATTGTGCATTAATAGAAAATTATATTTTATAAAATCCATTTGAAGTATTGAAATAAATTTTTTTAGAATTTCGTTTAAGTATTAAATGCAAAAAATCCAAAAATTACCGAAAAATTTTAAATAAAATTCAGGATATCTAAATCAAAAAGACACGATAATCAGATTAGTATACCAATTTGAGCACCATTGTATTATTATTATTTATAAAGTATAGTTATCACTGGAAACAAAATCCCATAAGTACCTACCGTATTTCAATCTCAGATTCAATAATATGTATGCGCTATGCACAATACATCAATATGCACTTATAAGTTATAAGTACCATTACTAACTTGCCGCCGCAGTGGTTACTGGGGTTGGTAAAGGAAGGTTTCAAAAAGAAATCATTTTTTTTTATTTAACCTATATCATTCCCGAAATTGTAGAACACGTGTAGGGTTATTTTTTGTACTCGACCGCAGTGTGTTTTTTTTATATAAAAAAGGTTGCAAAATATTTCGATTAGCAAAGAATAAATAAATGCACGTGGTCGCCTTCACTCGGCTTCACAGAACGCCATTTAACGACCGATGTACGAGTTAACGATAGAATCCGCCGTCGCGTAATTCGCAAGATGCCACAAAAACGGCATTGACAATTATTTATTATTGTCAATGATAATAATAATTAATATATAAATGATAATTTATAATATAAAATATATACATTTAATTTTTATTTTATTAAGTATTTCATTAAGTGTTATATTTTACAAAGAATAATGATATTACGATGTATACGTATATTACAATATGTAAGTAATAGGTATAATTATGTAATTTACTATTAATGAAATATTTTTTATTTACGTCTAAAAATATATTTTATTTTTGTGTTACACTTATACAATAACAGCGTTTGGTGTCTTAAAAACGTTCGACCCGGTACTGGTTTTTTTTTTAACTTCAGTTGAACCACTTGAATCTCTCGAGACCATCATCACAAAACGTTTTTGTGTACACATTTTTGTAAATAACAAACGTGCGTTCATTTCGGGAATTGGCAACGTGATTAGTACTTCCCCTTTTCCGATCCAGTTTTTATAGTATAAAAGGGAGGGTACTACATTAAGTTAACTCATATAGAAAATCCAAACCTTTCGAAATATATTACTCTTAGAAAACCAATGAACGCTCCACCCTTATACGTGTCAAATCATATACTTACTATATTTAGACTTAAAACTAAAAAAAAATAAGTGATGAAGCAAAAATCTTTTATAAAAGATTCCATAACCGTCTAAAATAATCATCCAAATAAATGAATAAAAAACTTGGCCACCCCATCAATACCTGGCAATCCTCCGAGACGTTTGAAGCATAATTGGTGTCGCGATCTCTTAAATTAAATTAATTATCAAGCTAATAGAAAGTGTTATCAATTCAACAAAACCTTGCTCCTTGCTTGTTGTTGCTTTTTTCAACAAAACCTCATGACCTGTTAATATTTATCATATATTCTTATTGTGACTAGTAATTATAGTACCAGTACCTATGATTGATACATTGTTTATTACTTGTAAAAAAAATAATAAAAAAAATGTAGGTTTACTCGTATACCTACTTATAAATTTTACTAACATTCACAGTTTATTACTATGTATAAATAAATATTGGTCATTAGACAAAATTTCAATAAAAAATTTTTTTTATGCTTTATTTAATACAAATTATACTGTAAATATAACTTAATAATTTTTTTTTTTTGTGATTTAGTAAAATTCATACAGGACCTTTATTATGAAAAACTAATACATAGATTATATCGAGTCACGACTATTGAAGATATATAGTATGAGTTTTTACTTCCCACACTATAACGGGTTTATAATTATGTCATCTACCCGGCGTATGCTTTGATACAGTAATCAAGGGTTATTTTTGATTTTCAGAATGAAGTGATGGCGCCGAGGAGCACAGTGACCGGTGCCAAACACTAGAATAATTGGCGCGAGTGGTAATATAATATATGCCATTTTTATTCTAATATTATAGGGTCTAAGATATAATATCTAGTTTTTATATTCTCATAAAGTACACATCTTTTATTTTTAATTGATGCCTTTAATCTACATTAAATATAGCATTTTACCCGAAATAGTTCAAAATATTACATAAAATACCATTTGAATTGTATTTGTACATAATATCATGTCCAAAATAAAATACATAATTGTTTAATATATTCACCAAAGCACAACTAAAAACACATTGATAACACGACGTGTCACTTTTTGTATTTAGGATCCAGTCTCGTGATCATCAAAAATAAACTTGAATATTTATGTCTTATAAATAATAATACTTAGAAAAGTTGGTAAAAATAAATAGTATCGTGTAAAATAAAAACTCACGCTCTAAACTGGTGTATATCATATTCTAAAATGGAACCACAAACTATATAGCTATGGGTTTTACATTCTTCGTAAAGCGAATTATGGATTGGATGTTTTCTATACGTTAATACTTTTTTATCCAAAGTAAATTGAATAATGGTAGGTCGTAGGTATTATATCCAACGTTTTCATTCTAGATACCTAATGATCAAAACCATTAGCAAAGATCATAACAATGAATTTTTTAATTTTTTTTTTTTTTGTATATTCTGCAAACCTAGCGTAAGACTCGGCGAAAATGACAGCGCAGAATTATCAAGAAAAATTGTATATAATATTAATGTAAATATTTTATAAATACCTACTTAAACAATGGTTTAATAGAGAAAATAAAACAATTAAATTATTCTTATAACACTTGGGTTTTATTGTTTTTTTTTTTACAATTTAAAATAGTTGTCTAATAGTTCTATAACTATCAACAATAAATTAACAATGGATATACCAAGTCGACAGAATATTGAACTATCAATATTTATTTGTGTGTTCATTCCATATCTCTTTCGGTCTTTATGATTGGTACATTATTGAACAATTAAGATACCTTCACTCTGCATATTCACCTAGTTACAAACATTTTGTTACCAATGAATTGAGTATACACTATACACCAATATACACAATATGATGCATGTAATGTATGCTTCTTTAGTGAAAAATCCGATTATTAAAATAAAATATTTACATTATTCATATCATAATATATTGACTATTGTAATATTATGTAAAATGTATGAGTCGTATGACACAATCTCTGAAGTCATAAACATTCAAAGAAGCAATATTTGTTTTCATTCGTATTTTAATTTTTATGCATTATGGATTTTTGTTTTTAAAAAATCCGATAGTTATCCAACTACCTATAACCTATTATACTATTATTATTATTAAACTATTATCATTATTCTTCATTTAATGGTAGTTCGATTTCAATATTGTTCAAGTAGACTGAATGGTAAAAGTGTAAAACATGTACAATTTGATAATTGATATAGGTACCTTTAACCCGATAAGTGAGTAATTAGTACAAATAAGTGTTAAACGTAAGGTTATATAGTATAATACAAGGTTAGATATATTATCTCGAATAATATGATTTACAACATTATTATTATTATACAATATAAATTATGATATTTAAGTCATATAAATCATAAGAAAGTAAATTTTAGTGATCACTGTAATTTTCATCCATTGAATTAAGTTATAAAACAATGGTAATACTAAAAGACGATTTGAAAATATAAGTAGAATTAGGTAATTAAATTGTCATTTTGGGTCACGGGAAAAAAATTCATTTAAAAAAAAAACGTAAGAGTCTTACAATATTAAACAAAAAGAGAATATGCACATTAACCAATACCAGCAAGTCATTATATTATATTGCAATAATAAGTAAACGGTATAACCTGTTTGGATAAATAACTGAATTAATTTAAACTAGTTTAAGTATACATAAATGTTAAATACCTATTATGATGTCGTTACTATAGTTACAGAAACGT
This sequence comes from Aphis gossypii, assembly GCF_020184175.1. NCBI lineage: Eukaryota > Metazoa > Arthropoda > Insecta > Hemiptera > Aphididae > Aphis > Aphis gossypii. The sequence goes on from NC_065530.1 coordinate 72,986,059, forward strand.
AAGAATTATAAACTAGTATTTGATTATCAGCACATTGCAGCATATTATCGAGCCATCGAGATGTATATTACGTGCACAATATATGGACATCATATAGACGTAAAGTATACGAGTATCTCCTATAAGTAATAAGTCCTATAAAGTAAGTAATAATACGTAGTATATGTGTTCTATATATGTATTATTATATAGTAGCGAATCCTATATAAATGAAAAGTTGAACACCTGTTGAATTGTGTGTCATTGTGTCCAAGTCTATCGTGTATCGAGGTAAACAAAACGAGATCGAGGAATTTCGAACAACCGACTTACAATATTATCCTTATAATATATGGAATAGCTGGTAAATTATAATATGGTCGTCGGGTGTTTTTGTTCGATAAAGAGAAAGTTAAGCACATAGTGTTATCGATCCGTCTTTGTTCTTAGGTCATTTTGTATAATAATATATCATTTTTTTTTTCTTAACGCGCTTGTCCGTCTATTACACGTTGTTATAATGTTTTATTATATTTTATATTGTGGATAAACGACGACGCATAAAATAGCTTTGGGTCAATATAAGTTTCAAACGTGTATTTTTCTTCAGAGCACGGCGTGCAGTAGTATGACGTGTAATTTCGTCAAATGGAATTTTACGGATTATTTGTCTGCCTGGTTAGGTGCCACTACCTCGCGATGTGGAGATGGCTGCAGAAAATATATTATTACTATTATTATTTTATACGATTCGACTGTGCACACAATTCCGCATTTTATTATTATAATGTCAATGTTGTCGACGAGTCTTTTTTTTACTTATCCGACACAATAGGCGTGATATATATAATATTATATATAGTAATACAAAAAACAATAAGAATCATGACCGAACGTAGCACAGCACACCATCTGTTCTTTTTCTCTTCAAGTATACAGTTATATACCCTGTTACATATTTCATACGATCACGGTGGCGCAATTATTCCGGGGGTATAAAGTATTAAGTAGTACAATTCCTTAACAAAGGTCATAGGGTTGTCAATAGGGTCTAAAGTAGTTTCATCGGTGATGTAATTTTGTGTGCATATTAACGACAATATTAGAACTGTAATATACCTATTCTAAAAAATATTTTTAAAAACGTTAAATATACCCACAAGCCATATTATATATTATCTAATTGAAGTATAAAAATAAACTAAGCATAGAGTTCTAATAAATTAAAAACGTATCTATCCAACGGAATAATTATTGATTCACGTAAGATTGGTACAAAGAAAAATGTCACACTGAAGAATAAGGGTAAAATAAATTAAGGTGTAAAATTCATAAATACAACGTACCTATGTATACGTAGAATGAATTTTTTACAGACAAAAGCCAGTTTTAGGTACAGTTATAGGGCACTACTCATTTGATCCACTGTGTGGTATTTGGTATATGGTGTAATAAAAGCAATATTTATAAAAATGTTAAATGAAAAATGTGCAAAATTAATTTTGTATCAAACATTATAACGAATAACGATATCGGTAATGTTACCATTGCGGAACAGTTGTCTTGAATGGCGCGGTTCAATGATATAGTTAAACGTGACCAATTGGCAAGTAAAACAGTTATACTTGGCGGGGACACATCTGTATTCCGCATTTTTCACACATTTTTACTACATACTATTATTGTCTGCTAGAGTGCTACTGTAATTTTCAGAATATTTTTGTGTGTAGACGTCCGTTGTGTGAACACGGTCTATAATTATAATAATAATCATCCAGTGAGAAGAAGTCGTCAATGGTCTAGCAAGTGATAATAATTTAATTATACAATAACATAACGTATCGTATACTGTCGCATTAGATGAATTTTGGTTACGACACATCGTTGTCAGATGTGTCGAACTCTCGTTGAACCGCTACATACGCAGTATAGAAGGATTTTTTACGAATCGTCTATTATATGTAGACATTGTAAAGGAATAATAAAACGTCTAAAACTAATAACAATTTTAAATAACAGGTTTACACCCAATAGGGCAAGGCCGTATTGATCATCCGACGTGACAACTATTACCATAAGAAACTATTAATGGAAAAAAAACAAATTATATCATTCAGTGGTGTACAGATACTTTCAATGTGGGCAGAGACTTACATTTAAAAATGTGTTGTATAATAATATGCGTTGTATACTAAGTGTTTTTATAAAACAGTATCTAATTTTCCGAGTTTTCTTCCCGACTTATCAATGACCTATTTAGGAGATTCATATCACAATATTATACCAACAGTATATGATTAATCCATTTAATCTGTCCTAGTTAAGGTTCTACTAGTTCTAGTATACTGAACACCCAAAACCATGAATGATAGTATTGCCATTAAAGTCATTGGTATATACCGGCATGGCAATGCATAAACAACACACAATTCATTCAAACGAACTCTGCATAATAATATAATGTGATTCATTTTGTAACATAAGATAGTCATAGTTTAAAATTATCTAATAAGTCTTAACCGTCCAAATATGTCTCATCGTTGTTTTTCGATCACGCGGTCATGATTATATTGTTTATTGTTTCCCCAAGATTGTAATGACGTCAACGAAATAAAAACAACCAAATTGCATAAACCTTACACCTCTCAACGATAAAACTTAAGTTTAAGAAAAACCAAAAACTAAGTTGGTGAAAAATCGAATAAATAATTATTGCAGTTTCCGTTTTCTGTTCTATACTAATGGTAGTGTAGTCTCGGCGCCCTTTTATTTTCAAATAAAAATCTTAATTTTATTAGGAATCATAATATTTTAACATTATTTCGCACATCTGCAGTTATGGTATTATTTTTTTCTAGATATTACGTCCAATCAAAAAGTCTATAATATAGAACTGTCAGTTAGGTCTGTCAGTTGTATATTTATACAATATAGCTCTTTTAGGCTCATAGTGTTAATTCGGTCGTACTTATTAGGTGAGCGAGTCACATCAAACACGGGCGGTTACATTATTATAGAATCGGAAGCGGTGACTTCGCGTGCATGTAGCACATCATGGAGTGTGGGTTGTTTGTAGACAGTGGTTGGCGAAATAAAATAAGAATAAACAAATGAAGAATAGTGTCTTTTTAAAATGATAATAAAATAATAATATCATCGTCGTCGTCGGGCGCTTACAATAGTGACCTTGACCGCAGTTTGACGTGGCCTAGGAAGGATGACCGAGACCGCGGGGCGGCGCGTATCGGCCGTTGACTTCGCGACTATTCGGGAGTATATTATGTACCTATACTACCCATATTAGTGTGTACAACAATAATATGTAATAATACGTAAACAGTATAATATAATATATACAAATATATATGTATATAAGTACACAATAGCATATATAATATTATATCGTACATACTTTTCGAATTATCGTGTACGCGTAAACAAATAATCGTGCTGGCGACTTCCGAACGGAATCGCGTATACTCAGCAGCCCGAAGTTGACGCGAAACGCCAAAAGCTACTCGCGATCCACCAGACCTATAACGGCGGAGAAACGCGTATTATACGGTCCGATAGTGCTGGCAAGTAAACGCGAAGAATGAAAAAACTCGCGATCGGCCGCCGCGTGTACTCTGCAATAATTATGAAAATACGATTTTGAGTACGGCTGAAAATAAATAACGTTACCGTGGCCCTTATAAGGACGACGGCGGCGGCGGCGGCGGCGGCGGTGCGCGCGCGAGCGTCCGTGCGGCGCGGCGTGCGCGTTCAAGGTCAACGGTCTGAAAAATCGTGGAAAAGGGTGGCGGTAACGTGGTAGCGGCTGCGGCGACGGGAAAGAACGGTGGCTACGGCCGCGGCGGCGGAGGTGGCGGTGGCGGGGCACGACGAGAGTTCACAAAGAATGGCACGATACCGTTACAAAACATCCGCAGCTAGAGGCCGTCAACCGGCATCTCTGTTGGCCACGTCCGTTACGGCCCCCCACCTCCCCTACCCGTCTCCGTTCGCCCCACGACCGCCGATTCCTGTCCTGTCCTTCCCTTCTCCCTCCCACCCCTGCCCTATCGTCGCCGTCGAGCCGACACCTCGTGTGTCCGTTCCAGCATAGGTACGCAGCAAAGTTCCGTCGTGCCGAGATATATACAGACAATGGTCGAAAACGAACGAAAAGTATTAACAACAACAACAATAATAATATAACAACAATAAACAACGACGGCGCTATAACATTCATATTATTATTATTGCACGCGAATCCTTAGCGCCGCAAATACTATTTTTTTTTTTTTTGTTTTTTCGTTACTCTACCGCTTCCTAAACAGTGGCTACGTCTCGTGCACGACGAAATCGTCAGCAGCCCGCGTCAAAGTGGCGACAGGACATTCCGAGGACATTCACCATCGTGTCAGTTAGTCGTTACTAGTCAAGTCAATTGCAGATTTACACGTTCGGGCGTGTATACAAATATACGTCATGCTATCGTCGACCTTATGAACTATGTTGAATAGGTATTAAGTGCATCGTTATTGTTATTTACCTGGCGTTCAAAAACGTTATCACCGATAATCCGTTAGACTAACACCCGCGGAACGTGGTGGTCGCCGCCAGGACACGAAACGACGACACAATGCACGATATTTACCGAACAATAATATTATTATATTACTACGACCGTTTACGTTCGCTCTTCGGGCGAATAATAATTTTCCTCCTGTGTGGCCGCGCGCAACGTCGAGATTTTGGAAAACAAAATAAAAAATAATAAAAAAAAAAAAAAAAAACAAACAATAACAAAAACGGCACGGCGAAGACGACGTGACCACGACGACGACGACGACAGAACGGCACGACGAACGGCGACGGTTAAAACGCGACCGCGTCCGCGACTGACTGCGACTACTCGGCGGCGGCGGCAATGGTGTGGTGACGGTGACGGTGTGTGTGTGTACGTAGCGCTCTCGCGTGTGCGTGTACCAGGCGGCGGCCGCTTTGCTGTTGCACCGGGACGACGGCGGCGGGACGTAGGCACGCATATATCGTATACATATGTATACAGTGTATATATATACAGTGTATGTATACATATATATACAGTGTATGTATATATATATATATACAGTGTATGTATATAAGCGTATGAGTAATACGCGACGGACGAGTGACGGCGACGGCGGTGGTTTTGTACGGCGGGCGAACGGTGGAGCGGCGTGCGCAGGGGGTGAACGGGAATGAAGATGAAGGTCGTCTGGGCCTGACGAGCGCGTCGCGCGCGGAGGGAGCGGCGGAGAGAGAACCAGCGACGACGGCAGCACACGCACGCGGCGCCGTGCACTCTCCGGCCGCCAACGCCGCCGCGTCGCGCACACGGGGAACGGACGGAAAACACGGGTGTAAAATATTATTATTATTGTGCACCGCAACGCCATCTGTCGCGACCGATTCGCGTCCGCCCCGTCCGCCGAGCGAGATTCGCGACTTTTGAACGGCTGCTGTGGGGGCGGCGTGTTTATCAAACAAATGCGCGCGATTGCGTGTGTGTGCGTGTGAGTGAGTGTGTGTGTGTGTGTGTGTGTGCGTGTGAGTGAGTGTGTGTGTGTGTGCATTTTTCAACCGATAAAACTTATCGGGGGGCGGACGGCGAGTATGCGGCGACGACGGCGTTGACCTTTTATTCATTATTCATATCGACCTTGAACCCTCAAGGTCGTTTTTTTTTTTCTTCACATTTTTGTCTCACGCTCCACACGACCCGCGCCCGCCGGTCGGCAGCAGCCACCCCGGCGAGACGACGGTGATAACAATGTTATCATCATTATTATTATTATTATTATTATTGTTTTCGTTGTTATTATATGAACATTATAATATTATTATTGTTACGCGTAATCATAACAGACCGTTTGTGTTTGTTTAGAAATACGCTCATTACACGGTTTATTATTATTCCTATATTACGTTTGCGCCGCGCAAACTGCGCTCGGCGCGTCTCGTGTGCGTAACGCTTGCATCACACCACGGTCATCGCGGGTCGATCGAGCGTCATACGCCCTAGTCAATGAATCCATCGGTAGATGCAACACATTTCGTCTCTCCGAACTTTCGAGCGGTTTTGAAACGCGCCAACTGCTGAACGAAGACCCCGCTCGTCTTCAGAAAGTGTTCCTCAGACCTTCAGACGATTTTCACGCGAGAAAATTCGGTGTTACGCCGCGAATGGGTTATTAACGAGTTTTTCACGACTCTGGATATTTCGATGAAATTGACTAAAAATATTTCTAACGTGATCGACTTTGAAATCATCCGTTCTTGAATTATATAATATGTTTAACATTGTTTACACCTATCAATAATTTATATGATTTATGAAAATATATTTGGATGGAAGTTTATTCTTTAAAAGTTGTTCAGAAGAAGATAACATTTTTCTAATATGTGTTGAAGGTAAAGATAGGCTTAAAGAGCTCAACTTCCTTTTTTTATTTTTCTCCTTCAGATTTTACAGTCTAAGTAGACTAACATTTATCTTTTTTAACCATGTTTTTACCGTCTTTTGTTCTGGTTTCTTTGGATATTTCGCAACATCGCCCCGCTTGGTGCCTTTTTCTATTCAGTCCGCCAAAAATATTGTTTGCTATACTTCTAGTTCTAAACCCATTATAATCTTTTGATCTATATATACGTACTATGGTGGGCTTTTATAAATATTTGGTAGATTTCCTGATTAGTTTGTTTTTTAAATTCTCCATTGTCTATTATAAGTCCATAGATTCAGCGCAGCACTCTTCCTTTAAAGATGTTCCTATTTTTCCCTTCACCCTTAGTCGCTAATCAGATTTGACACTTTTAAGAAATATAGGTATCCTTTCGGTCTTTTGGAAAAGTGTTTCATTAAAACAACTTTCCCTATGTATAATATCCAGGTTGGTTAATATTTTCGATATAATATCTTAGATACAATTGTATCTCAAATCTCATTACAATAATAAGAAGTAACGAGTATCTTGTATCAGTTGTATCGCAATACATTTTGAGCCAATGTAACGAGTATTTCATAAAATAATTTTATCGAAAGATACTCGATATATTTATGCGATAGAATTCTGCTTTTTATTATCAACATTAATTTTTAATATTAAATAAAATATTATTTTAAATTTTCAATATTTATTTTACGAATTCAAATACAGGTAAGATTTCTAGTCTCAGGTGATTTTGTATGGTATATATACATACAGTATGCACTATGCAGGTTGTTGGAAATTATTTTTCAATCCATTACTAATAAATTATAATATATAGTTATATCTGTAACGCACGATTACTACGTCTTTACTCTACATATGTACCTTATTCAATATCTACAATTAGTACATGTATAGTCTAACTTTTGCGTGCAGCAATAAAGAAGGTAATGGACACGACAAATTAGTAGATTAGATTTTTACACTAACACTACACACCAGTTTGTGACGAATATTTGCAGTACGACAATTAACTATTTACAATGTATTAATTTATCAATATGTCTGAAACCAAAACACAAAATAATTTGCTTATTCCATTAATTTTAGATGGTAAATATTTTAAAATAAAACGACCACCCAAAACTGAAGACGAAAATATTAAAACAAAGTGTGATCTCTGTAATTACTATACAAAAGAATATAATGGCAGCACATTAAGATTCACATGAAATGTTTGCATTCATATCAAGGTAATTTATTAAGACTGTTGAAAGCGGGTCGTTTTTTCGTGAATTTAGACCAATAAGCGAAAGAAAAATTTATCCGGTAAAAAAAGTCCAATTTTAATTTTGAAAACATATTTGAATTCCTTATTTTCTTTTCTAGATTTTGTAGGAAATGGATTTTAATTTATTTTTTTTTTAGTAACACTAAATTAAGGTGAACTTTGGAAAAAAATTATGCATAAATATAATTTTTCTGTTATGATAGTAATTAAACCATACAAAAAATTGAAAATCCATTTTCTACAAAACCTAGAAAAGAGAATAAAAAATTCAAATATGTTTTCAAAATTAAAATCAGACTTTTGTTACTGGGTAAATTGTTCTTTCGCTTTTTGGGATTTCTATGTAAACATTTTTTTTATAGTAAAATTGAGTGACATGTGATTGCGCGTATGTAAGCGTTACTGATTTCCAAGAATTTTAGCCCGTAGTCTATTTTTAATTATATAAAGCGTTAGGGGAAGTCACGCACACTAATGATCAGTCACAAGTCACAACACACACAGTTACACTTAACTCACGAAGGATATCGAATATTGCCTAAATATGACCCCTTAAAAGTGGTTCGTTTTCAATAGCCTTAAATTAAAAAATAATATGCAATTAATTATAATTAAAATGTATGTATTAAAATTATAACATATTTATTATTATTATAATGTTTTTTTAAATTTCAGAGAATGCACGATAATGTTCTGGAAAATTTTGAAAATTATACAAAAGCTTCTGTTAATGAACGTTCTGACGCGTCGAGGTAAAAAAAGAAAATCAAACTACTCAAGCTCGAACATCTCAAACACATTTAAACAGCTAAATGTGAAATAATAACAACGAACTTGTTTGAAGGCTTAAACAATGTGGTATAATTTCTGATTCAAACTCCCCATGTGTCTCCGATTTTTATTAAGAAGAAAAAAGAGGTAGTAGATTTTGTGTGGATTACCGAATTCTTAATAAAATAAATGTGAGTTCTATTAAATCTTATATATCTGAACAATATTGTACTGATTATTAGGTATGAAATTGTACATTTAGATTTTAGACACGTTTTTCGATCAGTTATTCATAAGTAAGAACACTATAGAGAAGACAATATAATTTATAACTCTAGACAGACAGTTTAAGTTTAAACGGATTCAGTACGAGTTAGCCAATAGGTCATCTATGTACCAACTTAAGATTAATCAAATAATAAAACCTTATCGTTTCAATAAAAATGATTCTTATAGACGATGTACTAATTTCCAACCACACAATAGAACAAGGACCAACCAATTGGGAAACAATACTTAAATTATTTAATGAAGCTAATCATATAATATATATAGTATTTAATCTAAACAAACATAACTTTCAATCGATTAAAATTTAATTTTTACGGCTTAAGATGTTAGAAGGAATAATAACAACAAGTAAACAGAAAATAGAGGCTGTAATGAACTTTCTCAAGCAATGAGATGTTCATAACGTTCAAAAATTGTTAGCGCCTACTTGATTCTTTCGATGTTATCCCTAGCAGTATGTATGCACAAATAACGAAGCTACAAAGGAATGGATACAAGTATAAAAAGATGCAATTGTAAAACTAAAATAGGTATTTTTACTATTTAACTAGTATTCAACTATATAATCCATTTGCAGAAACAAAAGTACACTGTGAAGCATTCACAGCTAACTCTTTTATTAAGAGTTAAACAAGCGTTGATGCACTTAGTCGTTTATGCTAACCAGCAAACAGCTACCGAGGAAACTCGTTACCATTTTACAAACTGTAGACATTGGTTATAGTAAATCATTTGATCATTTCAAAGGTTTTGTATTTATCAAATAGGAAGAAAATTCAGTCATCACCAATTGTGTTGCTGTCAAATAGACATTTAGTGAGAAAAATATTATACCCAAGACGGATATTATGCACAAAGAGATGGTAGACGAGACGGAAAAGTGCTATGTTTTGCTAACCATAATGAACGATGGACTGCTAACAATTGCTCAACAGCGAAATAAAAAAAATATGAAAGATATTATAAAAATAGTAAGGCTTGATGAGAAAAAGAAACAGACTAAATCTAAGAAAAAATACAGGAAGAGTTTTATGTAGTAGATGGTAGACATGGCAAAGTATATCGCTAAACTGATGATAATTTTTTATGAGTTGTTGCCAGATAAAGCAAGAAGTCAAACCTCAAGATTGTGTTACAATAACTTGTGATATCTAGCAATTGAGAACACAATATAATAAAGATTACGGCATTATGGGTTATTTATGAAGAGGTGTGTCAAAGAGTTTGTTGGGGTACTAGCTGGTTACTGTATTTTTATCAGTTCGTCTGAATTTGATTCCTTTGTGCTGAATTACCCTTGCCCAGTGTTGAATCCAGGTATACTTCAGCGGGGCGGATGCCCCTCTGAAATTTCTTTCGCACCCCCGACAAATACAACTTTCAACAAAATGTACCTATTTATTAAATACATAATACTTTTTACAATTACCACACCTAATGGATTTTAATAAAATATAATTTATTTATATCAATGTTTTTATACCGCATTGCCAGTATAGAAACCATCTAATGACTGTATTACCAGTCACCAAAGAAAAAAAGTGAGTCCCCCAGATAAATTGTTTGGATTCAACACTACCCTTACCTAAAACTATTTTACTTGATTTCGTTTTGTTCAGAAGATTGTCAACGTCGAGTAAATTAGAAGTAAGTCTAGTGCTGTCTTTAATTCAGTCTATGATCGATAAAGAAATGTTTTTATTCTGAGGCGGTGTGTTATTAGGTACCTTGGTTGAGAACTGCTTTAGTCGATCCACTCGATTCTGTTTCGTCTAAAACCACGGCTTTAGATCTAAAGCCGTGTCTACAACTACAACCTGCAATATTATGATCGAATTATTTTTAGGTATCGTATATTTACTAGAAGCGCAATCAGGTTTAATCTTTTTTTAAGAGGGGAATCCTTTGTGGCTCTATCTCATATAATATGTCACACAAAGCGACAAATATTTTATATTATATTATTTTTACACAACTATTATTTTATTAGGTAAACAATGAATAATGATAAACATTGTCTTGTCTTGATCTATATCATGTATATGCATGTTGAATGTTGACTGTTGTATTGTTAAAAACTGTAACCATGATTAATGTACCTACTGATATTATAAAATGGCATTTTAGTTAGTTTTCATATTATATCACGTCTTTTAAAGATTTAATCATTAATAAATCTATATTTTTTTAGCTTAGCTTTTTTTTACACGGAATTATAACAAATTGTTTTGGGTGTGATAATATTATATTCGTCAAACTTAGACAATTTTTATACGAATTTTATAATTAATTTATGATATTTCAAATCTGAAATTTATAGTAGGTTGTGTGTAGAAATGGCATTATTTAATAGAATGAAGGATAAATGATAATTCCAGCAGCTAGGCAGTAACTTACTACCTATTTTTAAATGGATAATCCCTGTAATACGTTCTTGTAACCATTAACATTATTTATTAAGAACTAGAATTGGCAAGAAATTAAAGTTGTGAGTAGAAACATAAAGAAACTGATTTATGCGAAATGTAACAAATAAACCTAGATAGGTAGGTATTTGATAATCTTTATAAAAAAATATTGGGCCTACCCAACAAAAAATGTCTAGCTACGCTACTGCCACTGTTGTATTGTTATTCACATTTTTTTTTTAGTTCTTACACTAGCAACTATAATTGTTTGACCGTTTGATGGAACAAATGGAACGATATTTTTCATACTTAAAGTAAGTAAAAACTTATTGATATAGGTACGATCACAAAAAAAAAAATAACAATAATAATAAGGAAATGTCAACTAGCTTTACAATAGAATCAAAATATTAAATAAATAATCTTCTTATTTTGTAATGCTATGAAAATACAATTAAATAGTTTCCTAATCAAAAAGCTAGTTGTATTATTATATTACTAATATTATCTATGAAAAATGTAATATTATACAAGTATTACATAATTTCATAAAAAGGTTGGTTTATTAAGTAGCCATAAAGATATAATCTATTGGTAAAAATAAAATATTTTGCTTTATTTCTTACGTCTTTTTTAAATTGCGTTTCATTTTTATAGCTTAAAAATATATATGGAAAATATTATACTAACCCACTTATTTCTTTTATTAGGGGCGGAAAATTTCTAGAACAAGTAGTATTCATAGTTGCTGTAAAAAAGATAAATCTTGCTTCTGTGAAAATCGGTTAGGCTTTTGATATTATTTGTGTCTTGTGATTTCTTTGTACGAATTCGTGAATTTAAATTATTTGCAATTTTCAAGGTTAGTTTTTTTTTGATACCTGTTATCTCTGTTGCCCTCTAAACATCAGCCGGTTGCCGCCGGCAATACGCTATATTAGTGTGACGTCATCCAAGGACGTTATAGATGAGCCGGATCCAAACAAATCGAAATCCCTATACCTATTACACGGATCTATTAACTAAACATTTTTTTTAAATAAAACTATTTTGATTTAGTTATATATTTTAGTCAAAAAAGTTAAATTAGGTCACTATAAAAAATATTAAATATTCGATTCTCTGAAATATGAACAGGAATTTAAATTAATCAGAAAAACAAATTTGGCGGGAATATTTTAATTATAATATTATTAATTATGTTGTCATTGATTCATAGAAATTAAAAATACATAATACCTATATAATACATTTTAGTTGCTTATGATGTTATGAATAATACTTGATAGCCTAACAATAATGTTATTAGTGTATTGATAGTTTATGTACATCTGTCATCTACAATATTTACATAAATTTCGAACTATTTTTCAGTGATTACTGTTTTGAATAAGACTGACCATTAGTCATGCTGTGCTGGGCATTTAATTGTACTCACAATAACCAAAAACATAAATGTAGTTTCTTTAAATTTCCTGTTGAAACTAAGGAGAGACGTAGATGGATTAAATTATTGAAGTAAAAAAACTTTATTTTACATTTTATAAAAGTTTTGTAAATATTTATAACAAGTAGTAAAGAAGTAGATAGTTTTTATAACAACACCAAAATTATTTGCATACAGAAGAGATATTGAGCCTGGACCTGGTGCTAGAATCTGTAGTTGTCATTTTAGAAATGGAGTCAAAATAAATGGTCCTGAAATATTAGATCATAGAAAAAATGCATTTTCTAATTTCCAATCACCAGAAAAAAGAAAAAGAACCAAAATTGCTTGTCATTCCAATAATGTTACCACTAGCACTGTTATTATTCCTCAAACATCAGAAGTTGTTGAATTGAATACTGATGATTTAAAGTATCAACTCCTGCAGTTAGTAGCTATATATTATATGTACCTATATATAGAAATACAAAATATAATATTAAATTATAAGACCAGTTCTTTTTTAATTTTTATACTTGAGTTTTTGCCTATAAAATTGTTTCATTTAATTAACATGGAAATTTAAATTTTTTATTCGAGACATCATAGTTTTTAAAATTATAAGAACTATTATGAAATTAAGTTCTTGGCTAATTAAATTAATTAAATTAGAAAAAATATATATTAATATGTTATACATAAATCTAATAAAAACATTATCATGTTACAATCCTTTGAAAAATCTATATTTGAATTTGAAATAAATATTAAAATATAGAATAGTATAAATAAATATTTAAAATAAGTACTATTGATTAGTCAAAGCAATTTTTTTTTTTTGTTGGACTGGTCTAATAAAATATTATATGTATGATATTATTATCTATAAATAAATATTTTGCATTTGTCATGTTTTAAATACTTTTTGTAGGTCTAGTCAAACTAACAAGTGCTTAGAAGCAGAAATTTTGTTACTAAGAAAAGAAAATGAACAATTAAAGTTAAAAATGTCTTCAATTTCTGAGTGCTTATCTTATGAACTTATTTCAAGTAATGATGAGTTAATTAAGTTATATACTGGGTTACCCAATTCTAAAATCTTTGATTTATTAATGCTAATATGTGAAAACATTGAGATAAATTATTATTTAAAATGGAAAGTTGAAAATATTTCTATGCATGATCAATTGTTGATTACCTTAATGAAATTAAGACTTAATTTGCCACATGTAGATCTTGGCCAAAGATTTAAATGTAGCCAGGCAACCATAACAAAATTAACTTTTAAATTTATTTAAATTCTGTCACCTTATTTAAACTTTTGATGTATTCTTACAAATGTTAGTATCATAATGTATCTTTATTTACCAAAAAATCATGTTAAATATGAATGCATTAATTATAAAATTAAGAGTTAAAATTGTTGCCGTATATTTAGCATAGGGACAAAAATTTGTTTGGATCCGGCGTTTATAGAGACTCTTTGATAAAACGTTATCACTAATAAAGCGTATTTGCCGGTCCAATAATTTATTCGGCAATGACAATGACGCTATCTTACAGATATCGTTCGTCGTTGACCGTTATCGATTCGTTGTTGTAGACACTTGTAGTCGTTATCTACTTGTCATTTTGTATTTTTGTTAAAAAGAAGCATGATTTAAGATAGTTAAATCTTAAATCGTGGTAAGTAGTGTGTGTTTGATGTTTGTAGAGGTAGTAGTTACTTTTTACTAGTATGATCTGTCACTGGAAGTTCTAAACTCTAAAGTACATATTCGAAAGTTTTAATTTTGAGTTCAGTTTTAGATTATTTATTTCTAATTTTTTTTTGTCAAAAATGGGTGTACTTCCACATTATTATGTCCGCTGCTGTAAAGCCTTAAGTAAACACCCGAATTTTACTAAGATTATCCACCGTTCATTTTACAAGTAATTAAATGAATAATTATCACTTAATAGTTAATTACTAATTAATTTAATTATTTTAGGAATTTTGTAAAAGACGATGATACATTTCTCAATCGTTTAAAAAACGTTTATAAATCTAAAGTCTTACCTCTTGAAAAACAATATTTGTTTCATGAGTTTCATTTGCCACCATTAACTGATCAAGATTTTGATGCAAAACCCATGGTACTATTTGTTGGTCAATATTCTACTGGAAAAACTTCAATGATAAGGTAAATAATACCTAAATTGTTTAAATTTATGCTAAGATAACAATATATAATATTATATTTATTTTTCATTAAATTTGTTTTAGATATCTAATTGAAAAAGATTATCCCGGTATTCGTATAGGCCCAGAACCAACAACAGATAAATTTATGGTGATCATGGGTGGTGATAATGAACAATCTATACCTGGTAATGCTCTTGTTGCTGACCCAACTAAAAATTTTGGTGACTTGTCACGATTTGGAAATAAGTTTTTAAAAAAACTTAATTGTGGAATTGTGAATACTCCGCTATTGAAATCCATTACTTTTGTTGATACACCTGGTATATTATCGGGAGAAAAACAAAGAGCTCAACGAGATTACAATTTTAATCAAGCTTTAAATTGGTTTGCTGAGCGGTCAGATATGATAGTATTGACTTTTGATGCTAATAAATTGGATATCTCAGATGAATTGAAAGAAGCTATTGATGTATTGAAAAATCATGACAGTAAATTAAGAATTATTTTAAATAAAGCAGATACAATTGAGTAAGTTTTTTACTAGGTTTAATTGAATGTTATATTTATAGAATAAAATAGTAATTGTTTATCCTCTGAGTGTATTTGAAAATATTCAAAATAAATGTAGGTACTTCAATGTGATTATATTTTAATTTAAATAAATATGATCAGTGATTCGGGAATATAGGATTATTTGAAGCAATTTCTTCATGTTTGAATGAGTGATTGAGGGTTTAATCGTAAGACCTATCACAAATTTATTTCCTTTTAATATGTACATAATATGAAAAAAACATATCAATATAAATATAATTATGTATATTACATTAAAAATATTTAAAATTACAAGATGCTTCAAAGTTTCAAAGAGTTTGAGTTACCATTGCATAGGTACAATATGTTATTAAATATTAGTAAAATATTTTATTTTGAATAATAATAGGAACATAATTTGTTTACCTAAAAAAATATTAAGTTTGAACAGACTGTATTACTGTTATTTTTATAATTACTTTTAAAAGAGGAAGATTAAGAAATCAACTTTGTTCTCTTTTAAAAAAGATTAGTTTAATTACAATTCACCTATACATTATTATTTAATTATATTTTTTATTTTATTAAATAATTATAATTAGCTTTAATTTATTATTACTATTATTTTTTTTTAAGTTCAAGATCAGTGCTAAGAGTTCATGGCGCACTCATGTGGGCTCTTGGAAAAACAATAGATTGTCCAGAAGTTCCAAGAGTGTATGTTGGTTCATTTTGGGATCAGCCTTATAGAAACGATGTTAATCGGATGTAAGTTTATACATTTATATAAAGTTAGTTTATTGTTAACCAATAAAATTTAAATTAAGGCAATATTTAGTATTAAAGATTTTTAATTTTTATTGTTAGAAAATGATTATTAGGTACCTCCTTGCATTGAATTGTGAATATTAGTTACTGATATTTAAATTCTATTAGTATAAAATGTTATAAAAGAGTGTTTTTCACACGTATAAGTTTGTGTTGAAGCAAATAAATGAGTATTTTCAACCTTATAATTGACTGTTCAGCAATCAAAAAATGAATACTGGAATTGAAATAATATTATAGTACAGATTGTAGGTAGTCAGTCTAATTTTTGATTTATGAGTGAATTTTGTAAAAAATAATCTTGCTTAAGTATTTATTACAAAATATGATATTCAAGTATGTGAGGAAATTATTTAAAAAATAAGAAATAATGATTGATTTATGTTCATAGTAATTTTGTATGTTTACATTTTAATGTTAAAACTAGTATTAAATTGTATTTTCAGTATGTTTAATGATGAAGAAAATGACTTATTTCAAGATATGAAATCTCTTCCACATAATTCATTCATATCTAAATTGAACCATATTGGAAAGAGAGCAAACACAGCAATTGTAAGTACCTATTAATAATATGTGTATGTATATTATTATATGAAAGGATGTAAAATATGATGAAATGATAATAAATAATTTCATCAGACTAAATTGAAACTCTGTTTTAGGTACATGCATATATCATGAGTGAACTCAAGTCGCGTGTACCACTATTATCAAGAATTATAAATAAAAGTCATTGTCAAAATGAGCTAATAAATAATTTGGAAAATGTGTTTGCTGAAATCCAGGATAAATACAAAAACCTTAGTGAAGGAGATTTTCCAGATGTTAAAAATATGAAGGTTCTAATAAAACTCTTTTGATTTCTATCATTAAATTTAATTTAAAATTTGAAATTTAATAGGCAATATTAAAAGGAAAAGATTTTTCTTCTTTCAAATCTTTAGATCAAAAATTAATCAATCGCGCAACAAATTTAATGGATGGATTCAATATAGAAATGACAATGAATGAAGTAGACGTACAAAGTAAGTTTTTATCTAAAACAAATTATACTTAATATTAATACCAATAACTAAGATTACTTAGATACTTATGAATACAATTGGGCACAGCAATTCAATCATAAATTGTTAAGAAAATTTAATAAAAAATAAAAATTGTTGTTTTTGATAGTAACTAAACACAATCACCACTTGTCATTTTCTTTTACACATAGCTAGGTGTGGTCCAATTTATTGGTGTAGGTCTAAAAATAGAAAAACTGTAATACTAGTCATTATCTTACATTCTATAACACATATACAATAATGCTGAAGAAAATAATAAGCTTATTACCTAATAGTTATCACTGGCCGAATTATAACCAATTAAAAAATATATTGAAAAGACGCAAAGTGAACATACCAAATTACACAAATATGCGTCAGCCGCAGCAAACTTATGTACTTAAAATATGTATACAAATAATTTATTTTATCATTGATTGATTAGTCATAAACTTATAACTAAACTGGGAGGTAAATTGTAAATGTACCAATTTATATTTATTTTAAGTGAATAATAATTCATGGTTTTTATTTATATCCATATCCTTTGGAACCGTGCCAATATAATTTTAAATCACAACATTATTTAAATTTTAAAATTATTCAAAATATGTATAGTTAAGTATTAGAAAACGTTGAGTATTGAGTAGGTTGAACATTCTTATAAATGGTATTAATGATATGACTATATATTTGGTTGAGAAATTCAGACAAGAATACAGGATGTAACATGATGGAAATCTTGGCTTCCTATCATTCCTTATCATGGGTACAGCATTCACTTAAACATTTTTAAACTGTTAGATAGGTACCATTACTGACATAGACAGAAAGTATTTTATATAGTTGTATACTAAGCTAATGAAAATTGTAATCTCAATAAATCTAATAATATTACTATGTATTATATAATTATATTTGTTATTAACAGGTAATGTAATACCATGTCAAAATGACGTTTCAACTCCGTTTTATGCAAAAACTAAAGGAATTGATGAAGGCAAATATGATCAAAGATGGATTGTTGAATATTACAGGGAACCATTTGACAATATTTTTAATAATTTAGTAAAGAATGACGGAAAAGTAGTTCGCACTGGTAAGTAGATAATAATAATATTGGATTTTACCTGTGTTTCTCAATTTGGGGGCCGTAATCACCTTAACTAGAGATCACGTAGGTCAAAAATAATAAAATGCCAATTTACAAAATGAACCCTTTTTTTTTATTGTTTATTGAATAAAAAAAAACTTATATGTACCTGTTACAAGTTTAAATTAGGTACTACACATACTATTTATAAATTTATATTCAAAATGATATATTTTGTTTGATTAATTGGTTAATGATATGATATTTTTGTTGTTCAAATTAGTACTTAATATAGATAGGGGGATAGTGAAGTGATTGACCATATTTTATACATATTTTGGCAGTCGTGACACTAAAAAGGTTGAGAAATGCTGAATTTTACTATTATACAATTTTGATTTTGCAAAGTTCACTTGAAACTTAGATTTGTTTACTTATATTTTTTGTTATTAAAGAACCCATTTATATTCACATTCTTAAAAAAAAAAACACATCCAATTTTTTTGTTCATTTAAAATTTAAATTATTATTCTATAATTCTTGAAATAAAACTTAGAGTAAGATATAAATAACTTTTGAAAAAATTATTTTTTTTTATCTATTTAATAATAACTCTTCTATAGTTGATAATAATGAAGAGGATGTTACACCTGCTTAATGTCGTCTTCATCTTACAAATGGACAACTTAGCAAATTTGAATACAGTAGATTCAATTTTGTGTTGTTAGCTTTAATATAAGTATACCCTATATAACCTTATTATCAAATTTTAAGTTAAATAAAATTAATTGTCCTTTATTTCTTCGATTTCACTATATTTTACTTTTCAAGCCATTTAAGAGTATTTTAAAAATTTTTATATTATTATTTACTTATTTACTTAAAAATTAAAATACTATAAACACCAATCAGATATTTTATTTTATACCCTTTTCTTAAAATTTATTAGGTCAATTCATCTTAAAATTAAAGTAAAAACATAAAATGGGAACTACTTAGTGTACATTGTTGTATTGTATGCGTTCATTATACTAAATAAAAAAAAAAAACACATCTTAAGTATTGTATAATAATATTTGTCGATGCAATTTAAAATAATTTTTAAAAAAAAACTTAATTTTATTAACCTAAAATTTATTTAAGTTTCTTACAAATATAAATTTTGCTCATGTTCTATTTGGTATAAGTGAGTGGTGTTCATAACATTTGATTATAAACACTGCAAATGATATATAAAAAAGTATAGAATATTATTAAAATTAATGGTTTTTGTTATTTTTCATAATTTAAGTTGTATAAAAAATATTTTCTGTTCAATTCAATTTTTCTTTTGTTTAGCTGCTAAAGAAGAATTTTTAAAGTCGAAATTACCTAATTCAGTATTATCCAAGATATGGAAATTAGCTGACCAGGATGAAGATGGTCTTTTAGATTCTGATGAATTTGCCTTAGCTATGTATTTAATCAAGATCAAATTAGAAGGCTCCGAATTG
Organism: Aphis gossypii; assembly: GCF_020184175.1. NCBI lineage: Eukaryota > Metazoa > Arthropoda > Insecta > Hemiptera > Aphididae > Aphis > Aphis gossypii. Next base: position 73,005,868 of record NC_065530.1, read on the forward strand.
CCTGATTCTTTACCAAAACATTTGGTGCCTCCATCAAAAAGCAATAATGCAAATAATATTGTTTCTTAAAGATTAAGATCTTGAATAGGGCTACTGGATAAAAATTTGAATAACTTCACCTCTGTGATATTTTTTACTATAATACATTATTTTAATACTGCTGGAAACTTTTATATGTTATTACTTATGTATCATGTAATTAATATTTAAATTATGTGTTATTGATTTATAATGTGGAAAACAATGTTACCAAATTACAGGAATTAAGTAAAATAGTATTTGAATATGATAAAATAATTATAAAATGTTATTTTATTTTTAACTGTTTATACGTTACTACATGGTAGTATTACACTGTACAATTTATATATTTTTTTATTATAATTGTTTAAAACAAGTAAAATAAAACACAGGTGTTATAATGTTTTTTTTTTAATTTTTATATTTCTTAGAGCATAAGTGATTTAGTTTATGTCTGATGTAAAATATAAAAATAATAAGTCATCTTAAGTTATCACTTAGAACAAATAAGATAGCACATTGTAATATACTAAACTTAGGGATAACTTTTTTCCATTTCCATCCCCTTTATGAAAGAAATTTAAAATTGATGAGAAAATATAGGTATTATATTTATATTTATATTTTCTTAAATGTTGTAAGACTAAACTAAGATCAAAATAAATGGTGATGTAATTATATCGTTTGAAATATTGATTATAAATTATAATTAATGAAAAATGACCTATATTAACCATATTATGATTTCAGTTCATTTTTACAAATCTGGCAAATTGTTACAGAATTTTTAATTATCTTTCTATACTTCTACTATGTGTAAAAATATATTTTAATTAATAATTTATGTGTTTCATTTAAAATATCACATGTTCGTACGTTTTCATTTTTAATCACAGATCAATTGAAAAATCAATTAGAGCTTATAAAATATAGATTTTTTTTTTATGTATGTGTGTCATATTTATTATAAGAATAAAAATACCCAATGTTTGGTTTTAATATGAAACATAAAATGGTACATTGGTAATGAATATTTAAATATGAAAACGTCATTGTTAAAATCAGATAATATGAGTATCTTAATAGCATATTATCACATCAATATGTCTGTTAAAGACCATATTGTTTGTTTTTTCTTAAACTAAATCTATACTTGATTTAATGATGAATATTTTAATTGAGGCTTTTGTTAGGTTATTAAGTTTATGTTTAGAGACAAGTATAAAATCATTAAGTTATTACATATCAGATTATACATATTTCTGGGCTTAAACAAACTATATTCAACATCATTTATTTTATAACTAAAATATGTTAATTGATACTATTTATTAATTTTTGGATCATTAGAATACAACTAAATTTATCCTTCTATTATTTTTATAATTGGATTCAATTTATTTACCTAATCTTCGTTGTACAAGACTACGTCAGAATTATACCAAATCCAATATTAATTAATAATTTTTATTTCTGAGTCAACTCAATCCCATAAATACCATTTTAAGTTGGACATACATCAAAATTACGTCATAAGTGTAACTGGGTATATTCTTTAAAATTATTTTTAGGTTATGAGCGAATTTTGTCAAAATGTAAACTTCAAATGCTTATATAAATAAACTGAGTATATGTATATTGAATATTTTTACATAGTATGAATAAGAACAAATAATGTGGGATCTTGTATAAAATGTTAAGTTCTTTGATCGAACGAAAGTTTTTTATCGACAGCTATAGAATAAAACGAAAAAAATTCAAATATCAAATAACTCAAAAATAGTTGAAGTATTTTGAAAATATTTTATCTCGTAAGTATATGAAAATAAAAATGATCATATTGTAACTGTAATTGATTTGGCTGAATAAATAAATAAATATTATAAAAATTTGGTGAAAATTTCAAGTATCAAGGTTTTTTTATTTTTTAATTATTACAATAAGATATCAAAAATTGTTTATGGATAGTTATTTTACGGATTATTATATAATGTAAAAAAATTAAACTTCTAACCTTTGGTTTAAAAAATCAAATTCTTTTTAGAAATGTACTTATAGCTACAAAATAATTTGAAAATTTTCGACAATTTATAAACTTAAAAAATTATATTATGTACCTATATAAAATGATTATTTAAACATTTGATGGTTATAAAATTAATATATTAATTACTTTGCTTAGAATCTAAAATCAGGAAAAACGGGTATTTTTAAACAAAACCTGGTTACAACAAAATCAATTTTGTTTTATTGTTGTAATTAAAAAATGAACGGTTATTCACCAAAAATTTCACAAAATGGAAAATAACCATGTAAACTTGAAATCTACTAAATCACTAAATTCACTAAATTTAAAATGTTTATATTAATAAATTATATAAATGTCGATACGACGAACATATTTTTATATTGATCAACATTTTTGAAATTTAAATATAGGAGTCCTCTTAAGTTGTTTGTAGATCGATTTATATATATATATTTATAAGCTTTTAAACTTAAAATATTGATGAAATTCATAAAATTTGTAAATTATTTTTGAAATTGCTAAAAGTTTATAAAACCATCAAAACTTTAAAAATACAATATAAGATTCATCTTAAGATTTTTTATCTATAACAAAAAAAGTTTACTAAAAGTCACTTTTAACTTTTATAAGTGTTTAAAAGTTTAAATTTTACAACACTGGAATATTGGATATTTATTTTTAATTTTTTTGTGTACTACTTAGATAATTTTGTTAGAATTAAGTTTTATCATTATAGAACTGTGCATTGACAACATCTTATTAATTTTATTAACGCATATATTTTTTAAAACAATACAAATAATGAAAAAGTGTGATATACATTTACATAAATATTTTACCAATGTTGTTGCACAAAATACATATAGTAATAATTCTCGACAATTAATATTTTATCCACACTTTTTGTTTTTGATGGATCCCGTGTTCAATTTTTCTGAAATTGTAATATAGTATACGAAGTCTAAGAATTATATGATATATATATTATATATATATCATTTAACATTATCTATAATCATGGACGATTCAGCTAATCATGAATTCATAACATTTAGTTTTGTCGGTATATTATTGCCAATTTTACTAATTTTAGTATTTTTAAAGGAACTTATTTCTGTGATATTTATGTAGATGGAGCACCCCAGATTTAACTATTTAAATTATCAAATTAATGGTGTATATCTAAGTTATTTTTATATGCGTTTCAATTACCTATAATACAAATTAATGTATTATAAATATTGTCACGGGGCGTATTAGATAGGCAATTCAAGTACACCACAGTTCCGTTTTTTATTATACATTGTAAGCATGTGATTTACTATTTAAATTAAATTTCACTTAAGATGTAAAAAATTCTGGTCATTTTTTTTTCAAAGATATCCATAAATTTTTCAAAAACTAGATATTGCACAATTAACTTATATATATTTATGCAGCCACATCGCTATATTATAACACCCAGAAAAATATGCTGTACATATTCGATTAGTTATAACTTATATGACTATATAGGTGTTATATATATATAATATAGTATTAAAATATATTTATATTAATATATATTAAATAAACCATTGACGATTAAGCGTTTTATTCGATGGCTTCATAAAGATTTTTAACGGTCAGATGTCGACTATTTTTGGTTTGATGTCGATATTTTTGGTTGGCTCTGAAATAAATTCTTCGTGTAAAATGTGTTTAACTTTTTCTGTCTAAACTAAGACTTTTTCTGGTACCGCAATTAACTTTGAGTAGTAAACGTCGCCTTTCGTTGCTTACAGAATGACTTTTCACAGTAAATGTTGCTACGGGTTGTGTGGTATTTTTTTTCAAATATTAAAAAAGTAAATTATTATATTAAAGTTACTTATGTTCTGACAACCACAAATGATTACTAAGAAAACGATATTTTTTGGATAACGCTTGTCCACTAATATTAAATATTATAAAAAATGAACGTCTGCTTGAAAAAAAAACCACTCGAGTTCAGCATTATTTTATTTTTTAATTCATTATAATTTGTATAAGTTTGAATTATGGTTAATTTCGTAGTCTAAAAATAAGTTTGGCTGTTTTTTAAATTATTTGAGTGTAAGGTACTGTTGAATGGTGGGTTGGAAAATTTATTGGTATTATAATTCCGATTATCTTTAGTTCGTTTGTATGTTTTATTTTATTTTTGATAGATTCTTCACTCAAAGTATGTTTTTTGTGTGTAAAATGATTCAATGCTACATTTTGTTATCACGAAATTTTTCATAGTAGTAGGTATATTAACATATTATTATCTGCAATTACGTGTTATTTTAGGGCCTATATAATATTTATGGTTTATGTGATTATTATATCGTATAATATTTTGATATGCACGCAAAAATGTCAAATATCAAGATAAGTTAAGACTTCACATATTACAATGGATTATTAATGCAAACTAATTAGTAAGTGGAGATTAACTTGTACAATACTTTACACTACATAGGTACTAATGAACTAGATAGTATATAATAAAACATTTTATCAAAATTATCAATTTGTACAATACCTTATACTGCATAGGTATACTATAGATAGTATAAGATACTGTATTATAATTGTGACGCTTCCGTATTCTTAAATATTAGATTAAATAATATCGGCATTACTAGCATTCACCAATATCGTTGTACAAAAATGTCGACATTCACAATGTTTACTATAACATCTCAAATTTAATCAATATTCCAATATTCACCAATGACTATTTGGTGTACGATCAGTGGCGTAATTTGGTCATGTTTGTAGGTGGTGTGGGGAGGATGAAATATTTTTGTATTTTACCTATAACCTCCTTCTCGCCAAAAATTGTATTTATCATAAGCATCTTTTTTCAGTGCAATAAATAATGTATTTATACACATGTGACACGGAAACAAATAATTAAAAAATATTCAATAATAATATCAGTAAATAAAAATGTGGTTAAATCAGTCATTTTTTTTTTTTAAAAAAAAAAAAAGGTCAAGGGGGATAGGAAACCCAAATCTCCAATCTCCCCTGTAATTATTCCACTGTGTACGACGACATTAACCGATGACTGTTACTTGTTATAGCGTTCATACTGATTGTGTACATAATATAATGTTTTCTGACCAATCAACAGGTGCATAACACTAGAAAAATGAAAAGGGATAAATCGTAAGTCGTAACGCACGACAACCATCGCCGCCAGCGATGACGGCAGAGCCGTGTTAAGGGGGGGGGGCAAAGGGAGCAATTTCTCCCGGGTGCCTTAATTTTGTAAAAGTAAGGGGCGCCTTTATTCGCGATTAATATGCTATACCTATGGTCCAAAATGAAATTTTGCCCCGGGGCGCTGAAAAGCGCTGACACGGCTCTTGATGACGGTCGTCGACACTCGACAGGCCTTTACACGTGAGGCGGTTGGGCTCTTCACCAGCTCCGCTGGCAGTCTCCACGTGTCGCGGGGTTTTTCTCCGGTGCCACATGGTTTTCCACAGTTCTGTCGAACGTCGTCTCTTTACCGACGTACCCATAAACACCGTGGACACGGAGAGAAAATCAGCCTGTACGCGAGCGGTAATAAGTACATATCTACTACGGACGACGCTGCCGACGGATCATAAATGAATTCAACCGAACGAATCATTCAGTCCACTCGGAACTCAAAAGTGATCGCCGCCGGGACAGGTGGTTCATTAAATTAAAATTATTTTTATAGCAATATTACGATATCCTTATCGTGGTTTACGCAATCGTTATACTGCATTGTCGTCTGTATTACAGCGTTTCCCAAACCATGGGTCGCGACTCGCGGTTACGATTACGGTTATTATTTATTATTATACTAATTGTTCGTATTTTTTTATAATTTATTTTATTTATTTATTACGTTATTAGTATTCAGTATATCGTATTTTACATTTTATAATATATAAAATTATATACATATGTATAATTTTTTTTATTTTTTTTTAGCGGGGGGTCGCTTACCCAATAAAGATTAAATTTATGGGTGCCATTGCAAAAAGATTGGGAAACAATGGTCTATAATATAGGTACGGTCTTTGTCATCATATAATATATTACCTATATATGTCTACAGATTGGCAGTTAATGGTTATGTATACAGCAGTACTATAGGTAGTCGTATTTTATTTTCGTATTGATATATCTGTGCCAATACGAATTACGAATGCCTTATACATCCTATACGGTCTACGTTTTCTGACGATAAGACAATTTATAACGGTCACATTCCATACGATCTGAGTACCTAGGTAATTTGTAAAAATGTTTATACATATTACATTTACAGTATGTTTATTATACGTGAACACGTTTTTTTTTTTTATCTCGCATTGACCTAGTATAATATGTAGATTAGGTTAGGTTATTACTCTCATAGACTTATTTTGAAAATACAGTTTTGTTGGAGATAAGGGCTTAAGAAAAATATGATTATAGGCAAATAAATAGATGATTGATGAAAATTGAAAAATTATTTTTATAATATATATATTTTTAATAATCGATTGCAGTATATTTTTTATTTTGTAGAATAACTAGGTAGCAACAAAATGTATGTAGGTAACCCATTTAAATATATGCTGTATGCTTCAAAAATGTTTTTTGAATTACTTAATTGTTAAGATACTTACATTTAATGCGTATTCAATATAAATTTAGTCAAGAATATTAATAGTTATTACATATAATAAATTACTGTAGTGTAAATATTATAAAGGATAGGAAAAGATATTTTCTTGTTTCAATACAAAATCAAATGATAGGTACAAATTAATAATGTTACTGTGTAGTAAAAATAGTGAATTATCTAACATTTGCATGTAAATATCAGTGTTGCGTGCAGAAAATAAAGACACTGGACGTAAATCAGTGATCATAGGTACCTACAAAGTTTTTAATTATAGTTACTACTTATCAGTCATCATATAATATTGATATAATATATTGCTCACGGACCATGACGAAATAATATTTTAATTTATTACGATTTTGCCTGTTTAAACTCATTGATGTTTATTAGTTTGCAACTTTTTTATTTATTAAACTAACATTATACAGGTATATATACCTAAATTTTAATAATATTCTTGGAATTTATCTATTAAAATTAACTTAATTAATGAATGATTTTAATACAAAGTTATTAATAAATTAAAAAAATATATATTATATATTATTTTAGAGTACTTAGCATGAATTACAATTTTTTGAGCAGATATCATAATCCCTTTTTATCTAATTTTATGTGGGACAAATTACTACTCTAAAAAGTAGAACAAATTATTAAAATTAATTTTTAAATGTAGCGCAAATACAATTTCTTGGCACAAATTACTTACGCCTTATCTGTTTATGTATCTACAATACATTAATTCTGATGAATGAATAAAATAAATTTTCTTTGGATCGTAAATGATTGTTGAACTTGCTCTTCCTGCAGGTTTCGGGAATTATGGTTCTAATATTAAGTAGGTAGGTATAGTAGGTTCTAAAATCTGTTATTAAAGTTGCTCCGATTATTTTAATGTATTATAGCCATTTATAATTACTTTATATTGATTGTTCTAGAGCGTTTCTATTTTCTGAGTTATGACACCAGTAATTATTGGATCAATGAAAAGATGATGTATACGGTATAGGCGTAACTACTAACTAAAGCACGTTATAGGGGTGGGGCTATAGTCAGGATATTGTTAGAAAGCAATATGTGATATGGGGAACAGTCATTTTCACACAGTAGCTATTATGTGTTAAATGTTTGTTGTTTTCAAAAAATATATATATTTTTATACCTATCCAGGATATTAATATTAGATTTACACCGAATATTCTATAAAAATATCGGGAACTTTTATAAAATATCATTAATAATTACAATTTACAATAACCAACATATTATATCTACAAGTAGGTAGCTGTATACTTTATAAATGAAATTAAGTTTTCGTAATCACTATATAAGTTATTACCTAGGTACATAATATGTTATGTTTTGGTCTAATACAATTGTTTAACTACTTAATACTTGTTTGGAATAATATGGAGTAACTCAATGATAACATAAATTAGATATAGGTAGTGATATAGACACTTATATTTTATGTACAATTATCATTTATTTTTACTGTATTTATAATAAGTGTTTGTTTTTATTTTATTTGAGTAGAGTTACTAAAATTTTACTAAATATAATAAAAATAATTTTTACATAGTATTTAAAATTTAAATTACTATAACGGCTATTATTTAGAGCAACTCTGAAAATGACCGATCGCAATTGGTCTATTGATCTTGTGTTTTTGTCGTAATTGGTATCTATATCTATTACATATATGTAAAAATGTAATTTTAAGGAGATTGGTGACGGCGATCGCCTGCTTTTATCTAACACACGAGCAACATAAGAATTCAGACGTGTTTTTTGTCCAACGTACCGATTGATATAGTAAAGCGATAAGAATTCTGGAAACAGATTTGAATTTGTCGTCAAGTCTGCTTGAGAATGGTCCGCAAACATTTTTGATATGATCTCCCAAAATCCTAAAATCATTATACTACAAATGAGTTATTAAAAAATTGTCATATTTCAATTGTTTAAGAAGTTATATTTTAATATCAAAAATGTAGATTGGCCGTTCTAAAAAAAACGTGTTGGATAAAAAACACAACAGAACTGCGCGTGTGTTAGACAAAGACAGGAAATCACCGTCACCAATTCCTTTAAGAGCAATTCGTAAACTCTATAACCATAAAAATACATGTGATATTCATATATCGTATTATGTTGCTTCATACACATATACTGCAAGACATATCTTATAGGTATTATGATTTATTTACCCGTGTGCTTGCACGTGTCTCAAATGTCTAAATATTTCAATCACGAATCAGGTTATACCCTAAAGTATAATTCTCCTTTACCCTCGAACTGTCTGAGACGGTCCATTGATAGGTACTAAGTCTGAAAATCGTAACTATTAAATAATAATTTGATTATATGATTTTGGTTATCTATTCGGTAGATATCCACCGCTATTGTAGTATTGTGCTAATAACATTATAAAAATAGTTTTATCACCTGCAATAATTGGCCTTTAAAATCCATATAGACAGAGAGAGCAGTGCAGTTCACCGTTCACATTTCACCACGAAGCTTCGTTTTTGCGACCCCACTTGTCGAATGTTGATAATATACTAGTATAATGGATATTAATTTAATAGTCAGTATACATTTTAATTGCTTTTCACTTTGGTTTTGATTATTTTAATAATTTATAAATCTAAAATGGACCATACGAATAAGGAACCATTGACAAAAACCGTCCATAAAAATCCACCAGGAAAGGTAAAAATATTTATAATTTTATTAAATATCAATTATAGGTTTTTTATTGTGTTTGTGAGTACATTATTGAAATTACTTTTATGAGGCACATACAGGGGAGATCCTATGATTAATGTTCAAGGGGTTAGTATTTATTAGGAGTGACATTTTTGGACTTCCAATTAAAAAAAAAACCAACAAGCGATAATTGTATAATTACAATTATAATTATAATAAGTAATTTATACTTTAGAAATTTTAAGATACCTGTAAGAAATACTTATAAGGAATTTTGTATTCAATTCACAGCCATAGTGGTTAAAAATTAAAATGTTATATATTTTAGATTTTGAATGGAGCATAACGATTTTACAATAGTATGTGTGTGTGTGTGTGTGTGTGTGTGTGTGTGAGAGTGTATGTTGTTTATCAACGTACACAATAAGTATTCAATAAAATTATTTGATTTTCAATGATAGTTTTGGATAGAAAATCATACTTTAAAAATTAAAAAATTCGTTTACTTCTTTTATAATCGGGAAAAACAAAAAAAAAATAGGATTTTTGGCCTAAACCGGTTTTTTTTTAATTTCTCTATCCTATTAGGTATAACTTAAAACACGAATAACTCTAAAAACTGAAATTTTCATCAAGTAATTAAATTAGTATTTTCTATAATGGCATAATTTTTTAAATATTTTTACTCTCAATGAACTAATTATAATAATTATAAATTTTTGATTTTTTTCTATAAATACCTACCAATAAATCATTATCTACCGAGTCAAAATTATTGAAAATATATTATAAGATCTAACTTATTTGACTTTACACTAAAGTTTAAAAAAAAATATGAGGAATCTTGCATTAAATTTTCATATTCTTAAAATTAATATTATGCATTTTTATCTATAAAATAGTTTTTTAATATTCCTGATGATTTTTGTAAAAATATATTGAATTAAAAAACGTATTAAAAATTCTATGATACATTAATCAATAACTTTAAATATAATTAAATAACAAGAATTTATTAGACAAAATATTTTGAAAATTATAACACCACTTACCTATAAAATATTAAAATAATTATTTGACGGACAATTTGAAATACATATAACTATATAAATATATAAGACTATAATTTAATAATTCATTATTGAAATGAAAATAAAATCGATTTTGTCAAAAATTGGTTTTGCTTAATACTCCTATATTTCCTATTTTTTTTTCATTTTTCACAACTATTTTGAAATATTTTTTATCCTCTGAATTACAAATTAGCCTCAATTTTATATTAATAATCATTCAATGCTGAAAATTGAATCATTTTTACTATTTCTATAGGTGACGTTAACAAAACAAAGAAAAAAAAATTATAAAAAAAAATTGTAAGCCAATTCGTTTATTGCTCCATTCATAATTTAATAAAGGCAGTCATAACGACTGTCCGATTATTTCATAGGTATATATTATACGCAGCGATAATACCGATAATGGTTATTGATTATTAATGGTTATAAATTTATCTTAATTCGTGGTTTTTATATTATAAGTTTGTACCTAACCATATTATATAATGACTTTTGGAGTATTTCCGTTTAATAATTTAATATCTCGTCTAGGCAAAGACTATAGATAGTATAGACGATATCATATTTGACGGTGTTTTTTTGAGAGGAAGAGGTGGTAATTGCAGCACGTGCCAATTTTTGAATCCCATAAAGGGGCGTTGGTGTTTGTGGATCAAATCGCCTATTCCATATGGTTCCACGAATTTACCTTTGATACGTTAATTGTTTTAAAATTATTTAACAGACCTGCTAATAATAAGATATTTGTGAAAATAAAATAAAATATATAAAGTGAGCATCAATAGTAATAATATGTCGAAGGCCTTAAATTTTATAAATAAATTTATGAAAAAAATTCGTTTTAGAGTATTAAGATTTGAGAAATGGTTGGGCATGGGTGTTGTTTATAGAAATAATATATACACATAAACTACGTAATTTAACACCTTGTAAATTATAATAATTATATTTTTGTTGTTGTTTTTAATATAAAAGGGATTATACTATTTTATTGTAAAATTTTAGCGCCAGCCAATTTCTAAATATTCCATTATTAACATTGCTCACTGACATTAGTAATTACGACAATTATTGTTAGTACACAGAAAAATTTAAAAAGAACTAAAATATAACCTAACCGGGTTGTAAATGCTCTGGAAACTAATATTCAACAATTAAGAAAAATTGAGAAAAATGTGTATTTTTATACAACACCAGTTTTTGACTAGACAGATTTATAATATTATGTTCACAAAACAATGCATTTTATCAGCTGACGAAAATAGACATTTTTTTTAATTCACCAGAGTCTACGGGGGGGGGGGAATGGACCCTTGACCCCCCTTGAATTCACGCATGCATATAGACTTGTCACCAAATTTTGATATTGACAATTAAAATGGTAAAAGTTTAAAAATATTTTAGTTTTTTTTTTAAATTTATAGATGTATGAAATTTTCTAAATTTATGTGTGAAAAAAATGTTGCTTGCGAATAGATATTTCGAAATTGTTGATACAAATTTGGACTTGGCTAAAACGCTTGAAAATTGAACTCAAGATCCTACATCATTTGTTCTTATTTTGATAAAATTTGCAAATTATTTTATATCTATTATAGTAAAAAAATGTATACAATTTAAATTTTTTATAGATATGATTTTAAAATTCAATGCTACAAGTTCATGTATTTAATACTGAAAGCTAAGAATCTAAAAAAATATATAAACACAATATTTTATTTATGGACATTTGAAGTTAACTTTTTTACAAAATTGTATCTATTTTTTAAACAAAAAATAATGATTTTAGTTATTTTGTAATATTGTTCAAAAATGTTATTCGCGTGGAGAAGTTTCAAGTTACTTATGATATTATATTTTTTTATTAAACATTACATTTTTTAAATAATTAGTTTAATTTTAAGCTATTGCCTGTTTAAACCACGAACTTATTTAGTATTTACGCCTTTCTACGGTAAGTAAAATAAATTACCATAATATCAATATGAATATGAAATAAAATGTACTTAGTAATATGGTTGACAAACCATCTCTGCTCAGAATCGCTTTTTGTATTCGATAATTATTTATCATTGAATTCAAATTTAACACAACATTCATTACAACTTACTTAATACTGTTAGCTACCACCATTAAAGATATAAAGATATCGTGTTAGCTACTGTACAGCAGAGCATTTTACCTAGTTACCCGCATTTTTTACCTTTGATTGTTATAAAATAACTGATAAAGTAATAAGCGATTGTGTGGGCAATACCTTTTATACTTTTATTCCTCTCCGGTATGATGTGTATGTAAACGGAAAATGTACGAGGAAGATGCGCGATTAAGTAAAACCTAACGAGCGTTATAATGTGTTTTATGACTATGATGATTATTTGAGGGTGATGGTAAACTCCTACAAAAGTAGATAATACTTTACACATGTATAGTGCTTTAAGTGCTTACTCGTACACAAGCTAGTGTTAACTCATATACATGTTTTTATATTAAAAAGAAAGTTTGAAAAAAATTAATAGTAAAAATAAAAATGTAAAACAAGTACTTTGAATAATATTTTCTACATTTTTTTCCTGTTGTCAATTTTAATCTTTATTATTTCGTTAATCCTTTACTAATATCTTATCATCGTTTAGATATAATATATGTATATATATTTTTCCATTTTTTTTTTTTTATTTGATTAATTTGGTTGTTAATAAATACTTAATCATTTATATTTAAGGATTATTTAATCAAAATTATTAAGTTAACGTGTTAAGCGACCAAACAATACGTATATAATACATATATAAATCATTTTATTGGTAATAAACAATAATTAAGTATCTATTTGATAATAATAAAATAATAGATATTACAATACTGAAATAATAGTACGACCTTCATGATGTAACGTTTATTATTACAAAAATTCAAAAAACGGAAGCATAATAAAATTGTGAAAAATTATTTTAACTATCAACTAAAATTTAAATTTTTAAAAAAATCTAAGTAATCGATCGACAAAATTTGATCAGTTATTAACACTGTGCTTTCCCTACTTTAAATTAAACATGTTTATATTTCTTCAACTTTATTTAAATCAAAAATTAATATTAATTTTATAACAAATATTGATGGATTAGATATATTAAACAACGATAGATATTTTTAAGATCAAAAATAATTTATGTTTTAAAGGGCACCAAATAGCTATTGTGATTATTTAACCAAATATTTATAAAAATTAAAACAATAAATTAACAATATTAATTTTTTTTTTTAGGCTGTAGGTATTCATAAAAAGGAAATGTTAATTAATATGTACAAAAACAAAACTAAAAATGAACCCAATCTTAAATTCTCGAAATTAACGAAATTATTATCGCAAGAAACTGGTATCGGTATTCAAACAGTTAGAAGTACTGTGCGTAAATATAGGGGTGGACAAGCCATAACTGCAAAAAAAAGAAAAATTCGACCAAAAATAATTGAAAAACTTGACATTTTAGAAAAATGCGAAATTCGTCAAACAATTCATAGTTTTTGGTTTAGACACGAAATACCAACTTCAAAAAATATATTACTTGCCATAAACGCCGATCCCGATCTTCCATCGTTACAATTTACCTCATTAAAAAAAATATTAAAAGACCTAAATTTCGAATACACGAGATGGAATCGAAATAACTGTGCTCTTACTGAAAAAAAAAATATTGTACTGTGGCGTCGAAAATATCTAGAAGATATACGGCGGTACAGAAAAGAAGGTAGAACTATTTATTACTTGGAAGAGACGTGGGTCAACATCGGTGAATATTCTCACAAAGAATTACGGACCGATATAGAATCGTCCGGTAAAAGCCAACGATTAATTGCCGTACACATTGGATCAATCGAAGGTTTCGTCGAGGGAGGGCTTTTATGCTTTGAACCAAAAAATAATATGTCTAGCTACCATGAAAATATGAATGGTGACATATATTATGATTGGTTTCGTAGCGTTTTGCCTTTACTCGAGGAGAAATCTGTTATTATTATGGATAACGCGTCACACTATTCGGTAGAAAATCACGTGCCCACCATGTCCTGGAAAAAAGATAGTATTTTAAAATGGCTGGAAGATAAAGGTATAGTATTCGACGGACCAATGGTAAAGTTTCAATTAGTCGAAAAGGCGAAAGAGATAAGAAATACCGTTGACATATATAGAAGGAGTGTACAAGAAGCAATAAATTATAATAAAGCTATTCTACGTTTACCACCGTATCATTGTAAACTGAATCCTATACATTTAGCGTGGTCGGTTGTAAACAGTCACATGAAAACGAAAAACTGTTCAAGTTCTGAGTTGGACGATGTACGTCAACTGATTAATGATGGAGTTAAACAGATAACGCCCGAGATGATGACCAATTTCTTCGATCGATCAATAACAGAAGAAAACAAACTTTGGGACCTTGATTTCATTATCGATGACATGTTGGAAGAAGCTGTAACTGCATCAAACACTGCAGTAACTAACGACTTAGTTACATCTTCCGAATCGTCCGATTATTGAAGTGATTAATGTTTTATATTTTTTCATTATAACCTACCTATATCTACCTATAATTCGAATATTTTTTTTACGTGTTGGTTATGTTAATTATATACATTTTGTTTTTGTGCACATTTAAATCTGAATTTTTTGTGATATGCTTTCATTTTGAAATGTTTGATGATGATTTACACTAGGTATATACCTAGTATTATTTAAATTATTTTTAATATTATTTTTGACAAACGTTGTGAAAAAGGGCACGATACGATTGCGCGCGGTCCTTATCAGCGGTACCTTTTTAAGCGTACGATTGCGCGCGCTATATTATTTTTACTTTTAAGCAACGTTGCTAAATATAATATAGGTCCATTGGTCCACGGTTAATCCGTACGATACTATAGTAGATTATAGTAGATAAACTTAAAAATACTTATATTAATGTATGGAAATATTTAATTAGTATATGCGAAAAATAATCACTATTTTTTAAAATTAAAATACTACACATTAACTTTGAAATTGATGCTATTGAGCAACAAAAAAAGTTTTTCCGGATGGAAACATGCTGTTTTTCACCGATATTTGTTGTTTTAACTACCTTTATGGAAACTCAGGCACAAACACTTATTATTAACCATTTCCAAACGAATAATTTTATTAAACCAAAATCGAAGAAAGAATTAAGGAAAATCGAAAATCTGAAAATTGAACACAAACATTATTTAAATAATAAATCACCAAAAAATTTACTTAAGTACCTATTTGGCTATAGTTGGAAATAGGTATCGGGGCTTCAAAATTAAAAAATTTTAATTTTAAATTTTTTATTTTTTATTATTTAAGTAAATTTAATGATAGTTTTTTTTTAAATATTATATCATTCTTAGTTTCTGAATTAATGTATTTGTATTTGTATTTAAGTATTAAAAATAATAATAAATTGGGCAATGTCGTATCCACAATCGTGCGCCTTTGAGTAATTAAAATTTTGTCTTTTGTTATTCTGGCACTGTGCGCAATCGTATACCTAAAATGGTATAACGCGCGCAATCGTACTCCGCCGGTGAAAAAAAAACGACTAATTGATGCGTCTTAGGCCAATATTGTGTCATCAAATTTAAAATGTAAAAAAAAATATTTATTATTAAAGTTTATAATTTTTATATTGATATCAGATTGTGTATAATATGTACCTACGCCAAATGTTATGAATCCATATTGATAATAAAAAAAAGAACTGGTGAACTTATTCTGAAATCTGTTGTATAGAGGGCGTTGAGTGTATCTATCTCATAATTGGGTAAGTTAAATTTAAATTTAATGATAATTAATTATGATAGTTTAAGTATATAAAAAACGATTTTGAGCAAAGACAGTCTGTATTTCTGAGAATATTTTTTAAATTAGTTATATTTATATAATGTATTTATTTTTCTATAAATAGTGAATATTTTAATTTTTTGTTAAAATAATTGTTTAATTTCATCGAAATTTTAACTTATAAATTATAATGCCTATAAAAACAATTTTATCATACATTTATTAAAAAAAGTAGAAAATTTCAAATTTCCAATAGCATAAAAAACCAACATAATAATTATTTTGAAATGTCTATTACATCTAGAAAATACTAAAATAAATATAGTAAAACCATTACATGCACTCTCAGTAAATGCTGTTGAATTTTGATCATAATTTGACAACGGAATTTCGATTTTATGTTCATAATTAAAAGGTATTTAATACATAAATAAATGTGCATTCGTTTTAACTATTTTTTACAAACGATTAATTTCCTTTTCATACTATTTCTATACTATCGAGTGGAGTTTCTGCTGTTTCACGTTTTTATGATTAATATCTAAGTAAATAATTACCTATTAAAAATATTACCTATATTACCTTTATTACCTATTAAAAATTATGTAAAATAATTTTTCTTTTCTCGAAAACACATCAATATAGAGTGAGTATTTTTATAATATTATGCTTCATTGTTAAAATTATTTATCGTACTAAAATACATATCGTATTATAGGTACTTGCGAATAATCTAATACATGTGTATCGGTTATGAAGGTAGGTATATCCCATGTGTATTTTCTGTGTTTCTCTCATAACATCAACTTTCCATAACACTAATATTTATATAATTATACATATATAGCAGTAGTTTTTAACCTTTTCGGGTTTACGCGTTTTTTGATTTTGAAAATCAAGTTAGTGGCTCCCTTATGAGTTATGACTAATGATAATAATAAAAATAAAAATATACTAATTTACTGTAGGTACTACTGAACTATATTTACGGTACAGTGTACCATATTATTTAATAACGAAATAAACATGTAATTATTAATCATAAGAATTTTTTTGGTTTTGAGGCTTGATAAAAAAAAAAAATTAATACATAATGGCACGCGGCTCCCTTGATAATAAACCACGGCGCCCCTGAGAGGTGTGACGCACGAGTTTAAAACCACTGATACCTACATAGAATGATCCAAAATTTATGTTACAGTAATTTTATCATATTATATATAAAATATTCATAATAGAGAAAAATTTTGAGTATGAAAGTTTTTTTATTTAGAAATATCTAAAATAATTAGTAAGTTTTATATTTCTTTACAATATTTTATGGTTTTGGGGGTCAACTTAAGACATTTAAATGGGGATCTATACTTTATTTGTTGTCTCAATTTTTTGGAGTATTTTTATAAAAAACAAATTAAAATTCGGATAAGTAGTTTATGAGTTATAAACTTATAAGTATTTCAACTTAAGATGGGCGGAGTGAAGGAGTATGATGGGAGAGTACCCCGTAAAATGTTTATCTACTACTCCGCTCAGCTAAAATTTTAATACTTATAACTTATAATAAAATTTACATATCTGAATATCAATTGGTATGTCTCGAAATTTTCAAAAAAATTCTGTACATAATGATTGCAAAGAAAAATACAGGTCATTATTTGAATTTCTTCACCCTGTACAGTGTTATTTACTCATGTTAAAATATTCTTACTTCTCATGCAACGCGGGTGCAATCTCCCAAAGTGTATACTAGTATAAGGACCTTTGATATTTGAATATCATAGAACTCATTAGATACATAATATATAATATAGTTTAAATTATAATATATATTGTTTGCTATAGAGTTTCGTCGAAAAAAATAATACTTTATTTATTGCAAAAGATTCATTATGCTAAAATAAAATAAATTCTTAATATAATATACCAGTTATATATAAAATTACAATTTCGTATGTTTTAATAAAGAATAAAATAAATTATAAATTATAATACTCAAGTATTAAAAAGAATGAAAAAAAAGTTTACTACAATATATTATTAAGTATTATATTAACATACAACATCATGAAATATCAAAAGAGAAGGTCGAATTAAAATTAAATACAATAATTATTAAAATGGTAACGAATTTATATAGGTACTTATTTTAATAATAATGGGTGATTCATAACTGCACACAACGCGTTACATTATTATCATCATCATAATCATCTGAGTTAGTGTGTAACTTTTGGCTTTCACGGAACTTATTACATTGTAGTATTGTACCTACTACCTAAATATAATAATTAAATAATACAGGTATAGGTCAATATATTTTCATAATAATAATTGCCATAGGCGATAAAATTAAATCTAAAATGTATATGTTCTTATTATATACTGACCCTGGTCAGTCCAAAAATTGCAATGACATAGATTCTATATAATATATTAACAATACAGATAATATTATTACCGTGGAAATCTAAACATTATTTAGCACTGATTAAATTTTAAATTCTAGATATCGTAAAATGTTTTAAGTAAACGGGTGGAACGTTAAAAATCGAATACAAACTGATCAGATATACTGTTGTTTTTTTTTACTTCTTCATTTTGATTTTCATTTGAATCTTCGGAACTAGCTGTTTTGTCAGTTACTAAAAAAAAAAAAATATATATATATATATATATTTATATATTTGAACTTATTAACTATGAAAATTAAATAATTATAATTTTCAACTTCTAATAAACACAAAAAATAATGTATAGGTAACCCGTAATTAATTTTTCTTAAAACCATTTAAATCGATTAGACCAATTTCATTTCACATATCGGCGAATATGATATCGCTAAAAATTTGCCGAAAATTTCCACACCAGGATGAAACAGGATCAGTGTTATTACGTATACTCGTGTGAGTAGTGTGACACGATAATAATGTCACCCTCGGGGTAATATACTGCACTCGGTTCATTACATAGAAGTATCTATAATACTGTATATTATACGCATACGTTTAGACTTATGGGACAGCGAAAACGTTAGATAATTACATGAACTATTATAATTTAATATTTATAGTCATGGTTAGAATGTTGTACCATTTTGTATATTTTTTTAGTAAAACCTAAATATTGATAAGCAAAATAAAAATCCTTTCCGTTAAGTTACTGGAGATAAGAAATATGTGATTTATATTTTGTATATTTTTGTATATTTTGGTGGTATTAAAGATCACTACATATGTATTTTAATACCTATATCAAAATGTTTAGGTAATTTTATTCAGTCCAATTTGTAAAATTTGGTAATATGTACATTTTTTGTAATGTTTTTATTTTATCTTAATTATATTTTTTTATCAATAAAAATGTTCAATTTTATTTAATCTTTATATTATCTATCTATTATCGCAATCGTATTTTATATCTATAGTATTAACTATTGCCCGTTGAACGTTTGTACTTAAAGTATTATGATATCATAATGACATTTTATGATTTTAATTTATTCAATATATTCATATTTCATACTATAATAAAATAAAATAAAATAACATTTTTTTAATATAATAAAAAAAAATGTACGATTCAGTTAAGTTTAACCTAATCTATTAGTGTCTGAAATGGACAATTTTTCGAATCTGAAGGTTTTTATAATTTATCCATTAATCATAACTTATAAGTTATAATTTATAAATAAACACATAAGCACGTTTATCAGTTGTATGGAAACGGTCAACAAGATATGTATAACAGTTGCAGTATTATAATATTAAAACAACATTTTTAATCTTGATAATATCTTTCGAGTATTGTTTACTTGTATAGCATACAGATAACGTGTAATAGGTAGGTATAAACTGTTATTATGCGGGCAGTAGATAGCCGCTACGGGTATAGAAGGTATAGACTATAGATAATATAATATACCTACCAATAACTTATAAATGTGATTTACAGTATTTTCAAAACGTATTGCATTTTCATGTAGGGCTTAAAGTTACAAAAATAAAATAATATTGTTTTTACGTTTTCCGTTATTTTAACGTTATACAAGTTTAATAAGTATTACATTTTCAATAATTTCAAATGCTATTGTTTTTTCTGTTACTATATTACCGTTATTATAAACGTATTTTGCTAAGAATATAAAGTAATTAACAAATTATAAATACCAACGCAATTAAACATCAGCATAGATGCTTAGTGTTAGTTGAATTATATATAGAAATATATTTAGCGTTTAATATAAAAATCGACAATAAAATATTCCAGAAAATATTAAATGTGCTAACTTTGAATTTTTATACCTACAATATGTTAAAACAAATGAAGTTTTTATTGAAATAATGTCGTACATATTATTATGTCAAAGGAATAGCTTATAAATATCATTGTTTGTAATATTGTCTTTCTTTACATATTATTATA
This sequence comes from Aphis gossypii, assembly GCF_020184175.1. Classification (NCBI taxonomy): domain Eukaryota; kingdom Metazoa; phylum Arthropoda; class Insecta; order Hemiptera; family Aphididae; genus Aphis; species Aphis gossypii. The sequence continues at coordinate 73,026,636 of NC_065530.1, forward strand.
CCTACATTTATTTGTTAATTTTAAATTATATTTATTGATTTATTTTGATAAATAATATTCGAAAATTTTCGTTTTTCGTTTATTAATATCGCATAATTTTTTAAGCTACTTAAAAAACATAAAATGGTATAAAAAACGTTTTGGTTTTTTATTTTTAAGTATTATTTTTACATAAAAAGTTGAAAATTAATTTTGACATATTAAAAATAAAATAAAATCTGAATTATTTTGAATATTTCATTCTTCCTAACAAAACGGAACGCTATTTTTTTTGTACTTCAAGTTGAAGTGAACAGGAATACTGTTCTAATGCGTTCCAGTCCAATCATTTAGCCAGACAAGGGTCGATATGGTACCGCGAAAAAATAACCCCGGGAAAAATTACTACGGGAAATAAATCCCTAATAAAAAATTATAATAAATTTGCACTAAAATATCTATATTAATTAAAAAAAAATCAACATATTATGTAATAAATAAGTATAAATAAAAAAAATTACTTTGATTAATTGCATATTAATTAAAATATATGTCCTTATATTTACCCAGTGCAATCATTGTATAACGTCCAACGTCCAATAAATAAATTATATATACCTACTTGTATATCTTGTATATAAAGTTAAAAAACAAATGTAGATTATTAATCATATATTACATTGAAAATAGTTGCACTATAATATTTGCATTAATTTTAAATTGCAGTGACTGATTCCAATTAATTTACATACTATTTATTAATATTTTTATAGTTTGTACCTACTTTAATGTGTCTATGTCTAGTTTGTTACGGGCAATGGCCACCATCGTCCAATATGATAATATTATATTATTATATAACATCAAACAAAAATAAAAAAAGAACACATATTTTAGATATTTTACTGCTAGTGGCCCAAAACGTGTAATCTGGTACCGGCCCACTATGCTTTGAAATAGTGGCAAACAGGGGCCCAATCCACTACTGATTATTATAGGCATATATATGTTCAAAAATATTGACTATTATTATTTATTATTTGTACGACACTGGTAAAAATAAATGTAGAAAACATATTAGGTTCTGGATGGAGTGTTGAACGTATTGATTTTAAAATGATGTGGGTTTTTTTGTTCCTATCATCACATTTTGGAGCAGTAAAAGTCCTTCAATTTTCAACTTTAGGGGAAGTTTTTGGTAGAAAATCGCATCTAGTTGGTACCTTTGAGGGTTAGGTACAAGTATTTCATAATTTAATTTAAATTTAACACATCTATCACAGTGACCTACCCTGCCATCATAAGATCCACTGGACGCTTACTATACAGCAGTGAGTAACCGGCATTTTTTAAAAAAATGGCGGGTTTATTTTTAACGGGATTATTTATTAAAGAAAATCAGTCGGTATAAACGGAATGCATTGGATTTATATATTGTATAGTATAGTTAAATATGTAGGTATCGTCGCGTACAATAATTGGCAGTTCAAATCAGACGGAATTGGTTTGAATTGCAGGCCATTCAAGGAAAACAAACTACGAAACTACAAATATACATATGGATAATAGGTAGATCTAATTCGTGACAAATGAAAAAAAAAAAACATTGTTAGTTTATTAATTTTCATAAGTACATTCTTCAAAATAATTTTTTTTTAATAAATACCTACCTATATTCGATTACAACTTATATATTATAATTATTTACTGCTTTTTTTTAAAATGTTTATTAAAATCAATTAAAATATATTACGATAAACAAAAACTAGAGGGAATTATCTTTCTTAAGTATTTACATGGATGCCATAAATCGGTACATTATAATATTGTAGATGATTCGTACATGAATCGTAAGTCGTAATACCACAAAACATTTACAAATGACTTGCTGAGGCCTTGGATTTATATTATGTATATTACTTAGTCCCTTTACGCTATTGATATTCACACCATTTAATCATTATAATATAATACATTTTACAAATTAATCAAATTACCGGCTATCACGAAAAATTGTGATTTATGAGATAATATTCAACTTTACTTTATTGTGATAAAATACACAGAGTCAGGTGCATATTCAGGGTCACTTTAAGAAAGGGGGGCGTGAATTCACTTAACGTTGATTATTGAGGAGTTCTGTTCCCCCCCCCCCCCCTATGTATAGGTACATATATAGATATTAAAAAAAAAAATAATTAATTTATCAAAATGTTTACAAATTAAATAACACGATATAACATGCCAAACAATGAATAAAATACGTGCAAAGGTAATTATTATTATAATTGAGTAGTATCTTTCTAATTTCACTTCTCTGAACAGAACGTCAAAATAATGCGTGCGTGGAAATTAATAGGAAAAATAAAGTAAAATTGTCGGCTTGTACGACCTTGTACGATGACGGCGAAACGTATGTATCGAATATCGGTAAATTAGTTATAGGTACTAATGTACTATATAGCTACAATATAGCTAAGTCACATCGCAATAAACATATTACGCTACGGTGATATACCGAATATTATGATGCATTGCCATTTACTACATAATCAATAAACAGCGTTCCTGTGTTAATGTGGTCGTGGGCATATCACCAAATATATTACAACCATGAAAACATTATTATATCGATGTAACTTTATTATCTATTATGACGTATGCGTACGTATAATATTATATGCATTCGTTTTTATATGTGTGTGTGTGTGTGTGTGTGCATTTTAAATGTATACCTTATTTATTATGTTTCCAAGTCGAAATTATAATAATGAATAAAAAAGTTAAAAAGACCGCATTTCATGTAAAAGTATACAAGTTTACCTATTCATCTCGGGGCTATGGATGAGGAGAAGTTTTTTATTTCCCCTTCCGTGGATACTCCACTTGCGTCAGTATAACACACTCGAATTGCAGTATTGACGTACGACTATTGTCGGTATCTACGTCATTTTATAGTTTTATATAATCATCACCACTCACCAACGACATTACAACAAATCAGAATATAAAGTCGACCATTTATTTTACACTACCATATCATACATAACAGTTGACCGGAATAAAATTGATCATAAAGGCATGCGTTTGGCTAATTAGATGGGTAAGTATATGTGTGCATTAATTGCGATGCTGAAGTATGAACAATATTCTGCTGTTTTTGTTACAGTATAAAATAGCCGAACTCGAGGCCACCATTAGATCAATAATTATTATTTACTTGTACGATTGAATTTTTTTTATCTATATGAGTTTATTGGACAAAAACACAATGCTCATAGTTATATCGTGTACAGTGAATTAACAAATATGCAAGGAGGTTGGTAACATACAAGTACCTAAGTATACTATTCCACTTTCACCGTGTTTCTCGCGGTAACGCTTTATCATATTATAATAAACTAAATAGTAAAAAACATCCAAATACTTCGAAGTGTTTACAATGATCATCGTATCATAGGTTAGGACGTTGACGGAAATTCACTTACTCGTATTTATTTTCCCGTTGACGCTTTTACTTCTGATAGTGGACATGACGACTTTAAATGGCACCTTATCGATTTTGATGATCGCCGAACCCCGGTTCGGTTCCATCGTCAACGTTAGGCTTCTACAATTTGAAAACATATAATTACAACATGATCTTAAACAAAATAAACTTTAAAAGTAAAAAAAAAAAAACTGTGTTGTGATATTCAGTTTATGTTTTACTCGCCGGCAGTCGGGTTCACTGTAGTAGTCCACGCAAATTGAATTCGAGTCTGGTGGCACTCTTCGGTGACGTACACACTTCAGTTCTACGACATTCGCACGATTCTTGTCCTGTCCAGTGAGTAAAGCGAATCGGTTCAGGCTTTTGTTCGTTACTAACCGATGGTTACGTCCCGGGGTACAGAGTTCCGTGTGGCTGTGGCCCACCGTCGTACAGCCCGATATGTAGTTCCGGATCGATGAACGGAAATGCGGATGAGAGAGGCCATAAACTATGGGATTGTATACTACAGACGCCTGCAGAAATATTCCATAATATTAAATACCATGCATTCGATTATTGTAATTCGTAAACGTGACTACTGACGTAGTTTTTAATATTATAAGTTTTCAAAGTCTTTAAGTTATAGTATAATCATGATGAGTTAGAACTATAAATGACGTGTTATGGTAACAATAATATAAATATAAAATATATTTTTACTCTGTGGTTTCCTGATTGGAATAATGGATAACTATTAGATAGAAGATTAGATTTTTAAGAAAGTGTGTACAATGTGGTACAGTATTACAAAAATGTAGATAAATTAAATATTTAAGTTGAAATGAGGATATTTGCAGAAAATAAAAGACAGGATAATTAATGAAATGATTAAAGTCCAAAGATCAGAATAAAAATAAATAATATTTTATGTTAGGCTGGTGAATATTATTTAATAATAGTTTAGGTATTAATAATATAATTCATATGGTTAATACATTGATTTTTAATTCAATAATGATGTTTGAAATTTATTGAAATTCATAGTAAATAAACTGTGTATTTACTATATTTTTCATGTAGCTATTAAAATTATCTGAAGAGTATATTTAAATATTTATAACGTATTTTTTTTTTTTAAAGAAGGGGAGAATAAAATAAAGTGAAGTATTCAGAATAGTTTACTATATTATTATGTGATATTTTATAATATATCAATTAAATGGAGGAATCCATAATCTTGCGCCGAGGGTGAGCGAATAAATTACTTGAGTTTTAACAAAAAATTGTAGAGTTGATAGTTAATTGAATAGAGCGTATGAAGTGATACGAAACTTTAAAATAAAACGATATGTGGATTGTAACATTTTCTTGAATATTTTATACCTAATATTATGGCAATAAAATATAAATAAATTATCAAACAGTCTCTAGCAAGTTATCATAGAGTTTAAAATTTAAGTATAATATAACTTTAAATAGGTTTATAACATGGGTCCAAAACGTAAAAACTATTACAGGCGCAGTCCTTTGAAATTTTATACTATTTGGATTGTATAATGAAACTAAATAATACAATTTGTGAATAAATAAACTACGTTGAAATAAATGACGTGAAATAAGGTTTTGGTTTTAAGTACAGAGTAATGTTATTAAAAGTTATACCATTAATGCAATTTTAACAACTCGATATTAGCTCAACCAACTCGTATATAGAATAATCACTGTATGATTAAATTGATTCGCAGTGTACCTACATTTATAGTAAGTATTAATTTGGTATCCGAGCAGTACGCTTGCATAAAAATATATTGATTAAAATTAAACTTATATTTATACAAATGATAGTCATACTTAAAATATACATATTCGAGTTAATACATAATAGTTTAATGAATGAAATATTAAACCTATTATAGTATTATGATTTATAATATAATGGTTATAACTTATAAGTACTCGTATAATTTTATTATTATTTTTTGTATTGAAATTGCATTTAGAATATGCAAACTTAGCCGTTATATTATAATAACTACTTAAAAGTTAATCATTATTTATTATTAGTAAAATCAATTTTATTACTTTTGTTTTGTAACACCGTGTATTAAATTATCTAATATATTATTGTATAATCTATTGTTTATATTATTTTACTAATAAATTAAAAAAAGATAAACAGATAAAAAGTTCATTCGTTTTAAAATATAATAATAAATTAATTAATTATAGAATACCTACAGAATGTCATAAAATAATTTAATTTCAATTTAGTTAATAGATTAATTTTATTCTCAAATTAATTATTTAATCTTCTTATAAATCTTTTATTCTTAAATAAAATGATTATTTTTATATAATCATAATTTTAATTTTGAGTAGAAACAAAACGATCAATATGAGCATTAATATCAGTATAGAAAACTATAGCTGGAAGATATGTTATAGCTCTGGGTAAAATATAAATCAAAATACTTAAAACACTAAAAAGAACTTAGTTATACATGTCTTTTTTATGTATAAAAGTATAGAGTTTTAGAATTGTTTTAAAAAAAACGTACTCATTCGTTGGTTGAGCTATAAAAGAGTTAAAAGTTATGACATTTTTGCAAGCGTTTTTATTTTGAACAATTTAAATGTATTCGTTCGTTTTACATATCGATGTTATAATTTATCATATGAGTCTTAAATTATTTGGTATTTTTCTTATTAGTATTAATTTTAAGTTTTGCATATTATATTATTTTTAAACTATTTTTTTTTATTTATTTAAATATTATGTTTCATTACTATAAATATTAAAATAACAAAATCAATTTTAAATTCAATACATTTTTTTTTTCAAAATAAATATCAGTGTTCAATAATAGATACATAAAATTAAACGTTTATACTTCTGATACTTATATTTACATTATACTGTATTATTTATTAAACATAGCTATTAAAATAAGAGACTTGGTGGTGGTTACTCACTTAAATTATCTCACTACACCTCAAGTTAGTGTAGTGTTATAATGTAAAATGTTATCTTTTAAACTTTGATAAATTATCGTTTTTAGATAATAATTGACAACGTTCAGTTCATTTAAATATTAAATAATTATGAATAATTGTAAATACTGATTTTTGAGATATTTTATATATTATTTATTTATAGTTGAATATATCTTTATTACGAAGTATGAAATTTCATTTTAGACTCAATGTATAATATTTTAAATAATATTGATCGAGTTATAAAAAATATATAAGTAGGTAAATAATATATTTATATATTATGTTATTGAATTTGAATTATAATTTATAATTAATAATATTTTCATATTTTATAAAAATAATGATAATAATAATACGTTTTACGTCGCAATTAAAATATCTAATAAATAAATAACGATAATAGTTAAAAAAGCGTCATTCAATCAAACGATAATTTTTGAAATATCAGAAAACTTATACAAAATCATGTAGCAAACCTTAGCACATATGGCTGGAAGAGCAGAAACCCATGGCTCTATCTTTGTTTGGCTGTCTCCAAATTGACCAACAAACGTAACAACAGCGTATGGAGTCCAAGACGCTATAAACAATCCAATGAGGATTAAGATTATATAAGACGTTCTTAATGCAGATCGAATTGGTACTGCTTGGCCTCGTCTGGTGACGTTTAATGCTAATCTGTAATCCCAACTCTCTGTAAAAAAAAAAACGAATTTTTAGCAAGTAAAATATTACATTGTAGTTTTTAAAATAATAGTTTTCCTATTTTGAGACACGTTCATAAAATAATTAATTTTTATACAAATGTTATATACCTACGTCCTACATAATTATCGATTAAATACGGAAATTTAATTACATTTGTCATAGATTTAAATTTAAAAAAAAAATCGCTTAAAAATTACGATTTTTAAAGCTTTTGTGTTATGTATTCGATAAAATACTAAACAAAAAATATTTGAGAATGTTATTTAGATTTTTAAAAGTTTCATTTTTATGTGAAACTATTTTAGTCATAGGTTATTTCATTGCTACGCTCAACAAATAATTTTATCTCTTTAAATCGATATAACCTAATAAAATATGTGGTTTCTACTTCTTTGATATATAGTTGAACAATTTAAAATAATTGGTGTCGTGATCATACGATTAATTGCTTTTAAAATATTCGATGACCAAAATTAGTCGATTATTATTATCTTCTGAAAATAATTGAAAAAAATATTATATTTACAATGATATCTTATTATAATTTTCCTGTAAATATTTTTCTCTTATGAAAAAAGTATTCAAAAAGTTATATAAAGAATCTATTTAGATCAGAAAGAGAGATTTTCTCAATAGTGTAAATACATTATACATATACTACAAGTATATCAAAAAGTTTTGAAGATATGACAACAAGGCATATAACTGATCTATATCTATACATTGTATTTATATATTTTTTTAACTGGCTTCTTATTTTATGTCGATAAACTATTAATTTTATAGGCAATCAAACTAATATTCCTTTAGTTTAGTAGGGAATTAGGCGGTTGGACGATTAATTAATTTGAGATACATAAAATAAAGCCCATAAGCTTACTAACTTAATATGAATAATAATAAATAAATGATATTATTTCAATTTAATTTGTACTAATTTCTCTAATATTAGGTTAAATTAGGTTAGGTAAAATGAATTGACCGGGAGGAAGTAATGCGAAAGCGGTCCCCTCCCGGTTGTCGGTTCCAACTCGAAAAAAAAGGTAAAATAAATTAGTTTAAAATGAAAATTTTCTATTAATTGGTTATATTTTAAATCTAATTATATTAGATTACCGTTTTATAACTATCAAGTAGTAAAGTAGTAATATTATCTAGAAAACGTGTAATACAAAATATATATTCCATCAGATTTATTAAAATAATATCATGTTTTTGTTTTGTGTAAATAAAATCACTATTTCACTAACCTGTGCCCAACGATGCGACATTGCTATTACAATCGGCCATTTCTTTATTGTGGTCGAGTATTGACACAATAATGAATATATAGCAATATGCAATGATCGAGACTGGAAAAACAAATCCGAGTAACAACATATAAATGTAAAATAACCGATTTGAGACGGTTCTGGTCGTATAGTCCCACGAGCACGATGTTTCAAATCCTTCTAATACGTACTTTGACCAACCAAAAATCGGTGGCAATGTTATTGATAAACAGTATATCCATACAAACGCACACACCTAAAAAAATAGTGTGAATGCACAATTTTCAGGTACTGTCTTTTATTTATTTTAGAATTATATAATTCATCAAAACATTGAAGTATAGGATAATATTTCATAATATTTCATCCTTAATTAGTGAATTAATACGATTGTAGAAGAAACTTAATATATAAAAATTATTTTATAACGATTTCGAATCTATGATAACTTACATTATTTTTGTATTAAATCAAATTTTCAGATTTTAAAATAAGAGTTACAAATTGTATTAAATAAAAACTCCAAAAATATAATAAATTTACAATGGAATTTTCTTATAAGAACAAATATTGTTTTAAAGTTATCAATTTTAAAATTCAATGAAAAAACCTTTAAAATTGTATACAAGATAGTTTAAATTTGATAAATGATTAATTCTTATCTATGGTCATTGGTCATGATTTTTGGTAGTTTTTAATAATTCTTTAGAACTACAAGGTATTTTTAAAAATGACCGGTATGAAAAATTTTGTGTGACTAATAATTTATTTTTAAATGTATCTAGGTTACGTTTAATATTTTTATTAATTTTTATTCATAATAATGTAATTAGATTTACACCCAAAATATCTAACACTAAAACAATTTTTAAATCAATTAAAATTTGATTGACTTGATCAAAATCCTAGTTATATTTTTATATTTATTATTTAATATAGTGAATATAGAATAGGTATATTGTTCATGATTAGTTTCTTCTGTTCAAGATAGGTATACACGCTGGTAATTATTATTTTGTGTTTTAGTTAGTAACTGTGTAAAATAATTTTTTTTTTTTTGTCAGCTGGTAAAATAAAAGAATAATTGTATTATTATTCGTCACAAAAACATAAATAGAACACTATTTTGTCTAGCCCACTAATTTTTGTATATTAGGAAATGTATATATTATATAGTATTATAAGTATTATAGTATTTGCTACATTTCCGCAAAGAGATTCTAATTTAATCTTGAATTTTGTAACATTTTTTTCATTTTTAAAACATTTAATTTTCTTTTAATGTAAATAATGTAAATATAGTGCGTAATTAACTTTTCAATTTCCATTATGAGTAGAATCCTTAAATTTAATTTTGATGACCTTCAAACAGTTATTTGAGTCTTACAAGACGTATATAATTCTAATATACAATCAATATGATTATACATATTATATTGAGCTTAAATATTGTATAAGTATCATATATTCATTACAATGAATGATACAACCATTTATCTATATAATAAGAACTTATCTATATTAAAAATATTTATTTAACAACGACTAGAATTTAAATAATATATAATAAGAGTTTATTTACTGATGTTTACGAAAACATGATTATATGGTTTCTAGAATGATCAATTCTTAATATTGTTGGTAAGTATATCGTGATTATTATTCAAAATAAAAAAAAATATGATTTTAGATATTAGAAACTAACAATATAACTATTATTAATGTTAGTGGAGTTTTCTGTTAAAAATATACCTACCATAAAACTATATTATAAGAATTTTAAAACATTTATTATATTTTAATATTTAATATACCTAATAATCGAAGTAATTAACCATATAATAGGTATATGAATATAATATTCTATAACAGTCTTATATATATATATCGTAAGATAGTACATACAACGGTAGTAGATACCCATATCATTTTGGGAAATAGACAGAAAGCTTTAAAAAATATAGTCAGTTTCAGTTTATTGATTGTATATTTGGTTCGCACTATCGCACTCACACCAGAATGAACATAAGCACACTAATAACCGTCTTGTGTAATGTGTACTGCAGTTATACTATATTACATAGTTGTTTGATATTACGTTAATAATGCGCTAAAACATTTACTAGGTAATGTTTTGAGTACCTTGTAGTTATTATATACACGTGTTTTACTATTCAATAAATATAAACATGGTAACTATTTCAGTAAATTAACATATCTGGTATAGTGTGCTACTCACTTTTGTTGCACCCTGTCGCGTTAATTTCCAAGATCCAGATACTGGTTTTGCAGTGATAACTAGGTATCTTTCAATTGCTATAGTTGAAAGAGTGACAATTGAAACCAAGCCAAATTGTCCCACTCCGAAAGCATATATTGTACATCCTGCAAGACAATGAGCACGGCAAATAATTTGTTTTCTATTTCAGATGACGTTGCATAATATAAATATATTACATTACATTACATACCAAATTATCACTACCCACCCCTTTTTTTCTTGCAGTGAATAATAAGTATCAAAAAACTTACAATGGTATTGTTAAGAAAATTCATTTTTCTTCAATTGCTTTTAGATGAAGTATATATCTATTTAAAGATGAGGACGTTATATTTAATGTCGGGTCATTTCTATATACGATTCACAACTTATAAAATAATGATCTATTATCATCTATGCACATGATTTATTAAGCTTAAAATATTTCAAATTAAATAGTCAGACATAACAATAAAGTCTTCGTCATAATTGTGTAATAAGTGTTTTTCGTCTATGACTAAACAATATAAAAAGTATTATATATTTTTTCGAATGAGAGTTACTTGATACCATCATAATAATATAGACAGAGATTCTGTACGTTTTTCATGATTTGTTTTGCCACAAATATTGTGTATAATTAGTTATTAAAATTAATATATAAACCTAATATTATTGTTATATTTAATGTATACTTTATATATTTTGTAGAATGGTAGAATTTAAACTACTGGAAAAATCTGGATTTTAAAATATTAATTATATAGAAAAATCACTTCACAATTGAAATATGGTTCAACTTCTTCATTATAACCCTGCATAAAAAATGTAGGTCATAGTATTTATTGTTGAATTATTTGGTTTTCACTTTGCAGTTCATACATATTAAATCACAAGTTCAATAATCCGATCAATGTAAATGGAATGAGACGAACAAGAGTTTTAAATTATAATAAAATAAACGTATGCACGTATAATAATCAAGTTGCACTAATATTACCCATACGTTTAAATCATATATTATATATAGACATGTATTTAAAAGATTTAAAGCAAGTAATCGTTTATTTGTAGGTACACAAAATATACTTAAACGTATAATAAACATCATTATAAATACTTTTAAAAATTCTATTTTTCAAAATATTCATTAAAGATGCTTAAATATGGTAATTAATAATGATAATTTAACAAAATAGAAAATTGAAAAACTTGAAAATTTTATATTACCTATATTATGTATAAATAATTTTTTCATAAACATTTTTAAAAACAAACAATGTTGACGATTTTAGACCTGAATTATATTTATATTTATTATTTATTTTTTTAATTATATTTTCTTATCTTAGAAAAATATATTATATATTGATAGCTTAATAATATTAAAGATATCGTAAATTCAAAGCACACACGGGAAAGTGGAAAGACTATATACCTACTTATTTAAATTTATTTCTATATTAATCGAAAAATATAAAGCAAAAATCGTTTTGATGTTGAGACTAATAATTTTTCAATTTCGTTGAAATTATCTAGAAAACGTCTAAATTTGCACTAAAGATGACTTATGCAGTTAAAATTGTAAAATAAGGCTTATGTCTTAAGACATCAAAAGGTCTATGTATAAACAATTATGCAGTACCTATAATGCACTAAAAATCTTTTTCTCAATTCTCATTTTAATACTTTGGTTCGCCGATTTTTTTCTATATTGTGCATAATAATAAAAAAGGCCATGACAAATAATATTTATTTATTTACTTTACAATAATATAATATACAATGTATATTATACATATTCTTTTAACTGACACTAGTGTGCCATTAATTAACATAAAATGCAGGTACCTACCTCAAGAGTTACGCGTACCGCAGGTTGGCTACCTTTGTTCTATACTACGAAACACTTTTAGTGTCAATCAGAATATATACAGAACTAATATAAAATTAAAGATCAATAAATTCACGCTCTATGATAATGATTTATTACTCTCAATCTTCATTAAGAACATAGATTTACAGAAAATTTTACAATTTAAATTTAAATTCATGCAATATTTATTGATCGCAAGATTCTACCATTTAATTATTTCTCACATAGTTTTTATAAACTTGGCACCCAAGTATCATCGAAACCAACACGGTGCAAAAAAGTGATTAATATAAATTCATATAACAATTAAGCATCAAATTTTTGGGAAGTGATAATTTTTATTTATCATTGAGTTAAATATGTTGTTGTATTAAAAAATTTTTATCCAAGATTTTTTTTAAAACGGTTACACTCATTAAATGTAGTTCAAATATATTTAGGAGACTAAAATTGTTTTCCACGCTTTATATTATATTTAAGTTTTATTTTTATCATTCATGAAACAGAGTTTCAACAAATTACAAACATTGACGAGCTACTAACAGTGATTAACTACACATTTTTATTCTTTAAAAAAAAATAAAAATTGAAAATATTATCTTATTCATAAAGAATATTAAATAAGTATTTTCCTTACTAGAATTTAAAAAATTTAAAATAGTTCACACATATTTGAATTTAATAGAACTATTTCAACTATTTCTTACAACCACATATTATTATATTAAAGCAGCGAGTTATTCTCTCAGAATTGATCGAAAAAATTCGTATATAATACCTACAGGTATTTTTAAATATCAAAGTGATATTTATAAAATAAAAATTAGTAATATATTAATAATAAATAATAATAATTTTTAAAGTCACAATTTAATAGTATTGGGATAAGTGAAAGAACGAAAATGGCCAGACACTTATTATATTATTATATGATAATAAAACCATTATAATATTTATAACACAATAATTTGGATACTTTTTTTTTAAATACAACCGTCTAGTTAAATTTTAAATATTGATCAAGTTATGAGTAGATAGCTAAATAAAATGAAAAAAGTATAATAGCTAAAATAATTTTAATTAATTATATTATAATTTATAACACATTATTATAGATATAACTAGGTATTGATAATTTTAATAAGATAACGTATTTAAAATATAGAAAATGCCATAAAATCAATGTAGTGGAAAATTCAAATTGTTATTCAAACCATTAAATAGATAGAAAATCAGACGTGTTTTGAATGCAAATTCGTCGTAATAAAGAAGCGATGCAGTATTGAAATTCGCAAGGGTACGGTAAATTATAAATTAGGAAAATTTTTAACGGATACTTCAGAAAACAATTAACTGATTTAAATAAAAAAATTTTAATTGGTCTTAATTTATTATTTTATTACTCATGTTTTATTTTTTTATTTACATTTATACAAAACTCATATTTTATAATAAAAAACAAAGTAGGCAAAAAAATAGTGATTTTTCATTTTTATAATGTTCGTTTTTTATACTCTAAAATCACCCAGAGTAATTTATTTTATATAACCTAATAGTAATAGCATTGAATTTTTTCGCATCGTACATAAATTCTATTTAGTTATTATAATAATATAATATATACCGCAAGTGCTGCATCTATAAATTTACGATTGGCATACAACGTAATTTAAATTAAAATGCCTGAAAATTTCTATGTTGAAAAAATTTAATGATAGAATCCATTATATTTTTTAGATATGTTAAGTTCAGAAAAATAGTAGCTACTTAACTAATTTTGTTGAGAAAGTAAGCTCATAAAAATCGATTATTGGTGATAATATTCATTTATTACTTGATGAGAAAAGTTTGAAATTATTTTCAAGTTTTTATCTCATTTTTCATACATCTTTCAGACACTATTTTAGATACTGTAAAAAGAAATAAAAGAATATAGGTTCACATAGGTATTTTATCAATTTAAAATATATTAACCTAGAAGTTTAAAATTTCCAATTTTTAAAAATTAACTTTTGGATTAAATTTTTATTGTTCTTACGTCATATATAATTTTAACGAAATGCTTTATATTTTATACAATTTTGCTAAAAAAAAAAAAATAGGAAAATATAAAGTTTAGAATACTGCTGTAACATTGAGCTATAATTATCTATATGATACTAGAAAGTAGAAGCTATTCTTAAAGTCAAAGATTGAAGCCAATCCGTAATTCGTTCAGCTCAAAATCAAAAATATTAATGTACTAATTAATATTTGTCTGTTTCATTCGTAAAAGGATTTTTACATTTTTTTACTTAAAAATACGTAGTTGTTAAAATTAATAATAATAGTTCATGATTTTTAAATTAAAAATGTATAGTATTTATTTTTGTCTCATTTTTAATCAATTAAGTTAGTTGTTATAGTAAAATTTTGTACTATGTTACTAATATGAAAACATATTTCGATAAAAAAAACAAAAATGATTATTTTTTTATATCATGTAATTTCATTAGCTTTGATAAATCTGATAATTATACGTACAACTTTTATGGCATTGTGTAGACTCTTTATAATTTCGATATTGATCCTTAAATTTTTTTTTTAGTTTTTCAAGTTTTACGTGTAACTTTATTGTAATACCTTATTGGTATTATTAAAATGACAGAATTTTTTTAATATGGGTAACGTTGTTAGATGCATTTATAGTAATGGTTGATGTTTGTTGTTGTTATTTACTTAAATACTTGTTTTCAGGCTCTATGGTCACCTCCTCATGCGGGTTTCAATTAAAATGACACAAGTATAATGTCGTTAATCGTTATACTCACGAAATGTGCAGGTTGTATTGTTTATTGTGTAAAACAAATTTTTAGTATATTCATCAATGGTTTCTATTATTTGAATATATTAACGAATTGAAAAGTGATAATAATTGACATAATATAATATTATAGACTAAGAACATAGTATTTGATAGTTGGATAGTACGATATTGACACATACCTATTATAATATTCTGATTGTGCATTTCGAATTTATAGAAAATAATTACATCATAAATTATACCTAGTTCCTAAACAAAACTCAAAAGACAGATTTTATTAATTTTGTTGTAATGTAATAAAAAAAAACTTTTATAAAATAATACGATACAAAACTTATAAATATTAGATGAAAAATGTAGTTTATAGGTAATGACATTTTTCATCTAAATAATAATATATACCTTAACGAAATAAAAAATATTAACAGTTAGCAGGAGATGTATAAGATATACTTTGTAGCATGAATACATAAAAATAGTAAATAAAACCGTCTATGAATATTGTTTTTAAATAGATATAAAAACAAATTCGTTAATTTTTAAGTTTTTGAAATTATATATTTTTTATAATTATATATATTTTTAATATTAAGTTTTCACAAATTATTTTAGTATAACTTAGTCTAAAAATAAAAAAAAAATATATAATTTAATACTAATAGTTTCGTATTATATAGAAGTACGAATATATAAAATAACCGATTGTTCGTTTCAGATGTTTGCTCTATAGTTTGAATTTTCCTCGTAAACATCAAAACGTCAACCAATGATATATTATCAAATAATATTAGTCCCAAATAAATTATGAGGTTATACATTTTTTTTTTATAACTACTTGATCGAGTTGACAATTTGCACTTTTGAAAGATCGTTGTAAAAATATTCGTAGCTAAAATATGTAACTATTTAAATTAAAATAAGATATAGGCGTAACAATGTTTTGTTTATTATACATTAACTTTTTAAATATAATGACTATGAAATTATAGCATATAAAAAAACTATAGGTAATTACAATTTAAGACATCATCAATTATTATATTTGATAATCAATCTTCTTATAAATCTTTATTACATTTTTATATTTTTCATTTATTATGAAATGTCAATTATATTATGTTATTTTATGCGCGTCACACGATTACAATGAAATAATTTTTCTGTATTTTCTGTCGTACACTCGCATTTACAAATTCTTACACCGTCAGCTTATACTGTTATATATTTAAAATAGTTTTTTTTTATTTAATATTGTTAGACTACTATTATAAATTTTTCTACTTGATGTGGTAAAAATGTAAAATGTCGGTTGGTATATTAAATATTATTTAAGTTTATTACAAGTATAGCTCTATACTCAGTCTATAGTAATATAATATACATTCATATTGATCGTATTAAGTTTTTAGACTTTTTTACCATTGTATCTTAAAATTATATTGTTTAATTAAAACAAACATTTATATTAGTAGAACTATGTGTACGTCATGACGTTGAGTTTAGCATGTTTTAGAATTAATACGCTAGTGGTGTCAGTTTAAGTTACATTAGATCCCCGTTTAGTAAAATTTGACCTGCTGAATGACTCAACTGAGGTACACATAGTTATTTTAAATTTGATAATATTCATATTATTATTGTTACTTACCTATGTCGTCAAAGATCCATTCGTGTTTGAATGAAGAGACTGCTGACATAAAATGCAAGATTGAAGTAGCGAAATCGGCAGTGGCTAAGTTTAATACAAATGTTGAAAATGGACCTTTTAGTCTTCTAAATCTAAAAATATAAATAATATTTGATTTAATAATAACTTATATACAAATATATATATATACACACATAAAACAATTGTTGCTTAAATATTTTTGTTTATAAAATAAGTGCAGTGATTAAAGTTTTGCACAATTCGTGTAAATGTTAAATTTTACTGGTAAAGATTTAGTTTTAAATATATTTTAAATATATAATTCGTAATTCATGAGCGCACTTTCATTGTTTTTGAATTGAAACAATTCCATATAATACGTCTACTGTATACAAATTGATTGTAACATTTTGAGATTTACAAGATATAGGTAAATTAAAAATGTTAGGTAGATATTAGTAAAGCTCTATTACCTATTGGTAAACGATTCTACAGTAAAATAATTCTATGTCAGCAGTAAAATCACATTTATAATAGATAAATTACCGAGAACTTATAACATAAAATGTATTATTAGTATGGTCTAATAAAAAATAAACTACAACGTAATACCGTTGAATTGTTTTTTATATTATTGTTCAACTACATAATGTAAGATCTGGAAATTTAAAAACTAAATTATTCTTCACATTTCTTAAAATTTTAATAAAAAAAAAAAAGAAAGAATTTTATATGTATAGAGTGATTAACCAAACCAAGTGTAGCCATCATCATTTTTTCTTTGATAATTAATTAAAATTATGATTTATTAAAATATTAAAATATTTTTTATTTAAAATTTTTAAGGTTATTTTGTATTCTTGAAGTCTTTTTTAGTGAAACTTATAATATTATTTTTTAAATGAGAATTATTTTATATTTTTTTAGTACAAATTATTTAGTGTATATCTTTTTGAAAATGTTGTACCTGATTTAAAATTTTAATAAGTAGTTTTTCAGTTATTAAAATTTTTATTTTAAGGAAAATAGTTCTTAAAAATTTTAAATATATGAAGTATTTATTTTGTATTTATTATACTTTAAGACCATTTTTTATAAATTATAAATAACAATAGATTATAGTTGATTACTAACATTTTACTATCAGCATAGATCTCATATATCCCAAACCTTATCCTTATCCTTAACATACAGTACATACAGTTCTATAACTTAAAAACTATTTATTCAAATTTTTATTTTATTACAGTAACATTTTTAGTAAAATTGTGTCCAAAATAATTTATAATAGAGAAGAGGAGTTTTAATTTGATATACAGAAGTTTGTATTTTTACTGAGTATCTGGTAAATATATATCATAATGCATCTCGGAATGAGACAATTTTATCTTTACGTATATTTATAAATTCCAAAAACTTGACTTTGAGTAGCTGCATCATTGAGGAAAAAGGATGGACATTCTTGTAAATAACTATGTACATGTTCAACTTAAGTGATTTTAGTAAATTTTGTTCTAAATTAATATTGAAATCAAATATGAATCAAATATTTTCGTTTTCAACTGCAATCACAAACACCTATATTATGTACTATGTGTACCATGTGAAAATGCTTTAACCTATGATATACGTACTAAAACTTTTTATTATACTATTTAATTAGAGGTGGAGTATTTAATGCGTTGTTTTTTATATTTTTGAATTGCTCGTGTATTATTTAATTTTAAAATTCTAAAATAAGAAGTATTTAACCTACCAATTATTATTAGAATAAGTGGAAATAAAATGTGTAAATGGAAACACAATGCCTATAGTGTCGTTTATATGCTTACATAATTATACGTATTATACAAAAGCTAAAGCGACGTTGTATTAGCATAATTATATATCGTCTCCGTTTTATAAATGCACAGGATATAGAATATTACAATTGTAAACAGTAGAATCCTTTTTTGTGTTGTTATTTTTAATTAAATAGTAAATTGAACTATTAATTAATTGTTGTAGTATTACCTTAAATATAATGATATTAGACCTAAGAGCATCTTGTGAAAAGTTATATTTACATTTAAAAGCGATTTTGAGTATTTTATTTTAAATTGTAACATTCCGCGTGATTATAAGTTACATAACTCAATTAAAAATTAAAATATTATCAATTGAAAATGTCTTCGATAATATTTTTATTGTTAAATTTGTTAATAGGCCAAATTATTTCAGAATTAAAAATAATAGCACATAATAGATTTGTTGATTGAACGCAAATTTTCCATGTTGTAGGCCAGGGGTGGCCAAACTTTTTTTGATCACAATCTGCCAAAAATATACTTCAACTTTGAGGATCGACTTCCATAGAAAATTGTTTTCTATTATTGAATAACTTAAATTATTAAGAAACATATAGGGCGTGTGACCTTAAAAATAAATTCTAACATGTTCGACTTTGAAATTGTCCGCAATCGACCGGTCGATCGCGATCGATTGTTTGGCCACCCCTGTTGTATTCTTACAGATGACCAGATATAAAATTTAAAAAAAATAAAATTTTAAAACTTAGCTTCTCATCTGTTGTAATTGCTCAATGCGTATGCTATTCTATCCATTTTTCCCATATTATGAGATGATCTATGGGCTATAAGCTCATAAGTCATCGCCTTATATAAAAATGTGTGTCTTTATGATGAAAATTCTTTGGAATTTAAGTAAACTTAAACTTAAGTATAAATATTTATTTAGGTAAAAATATCAAGTGTACAATTTGAATAAATTATAACAAAACTTTGTTAATATGCAGGAAATATTATTAACAGATAACAAATTAAATTAACTATCCTATTAACCAATTAGATTACATTAGCTCGAACCATAAAATATAAATTAATACCAAATTATAAAAAATTATAAACATGTATAATTAGCTCATAATATTTTCAAAAGAAGATTAAAACTTTATGGACTTAACACTATTGTTAAGGACACTAGGATATGAGTCAAAAAAGAATACTGTCCTACTAAAAATATTACGTTTGGTCACCATATTTTTAGGACACGCGCAATATATATGGAAGCTTTTAAAAATTTCATTTATAATTTTTAAGTAATTGAAAATCGTTGACTGTTCCCTCATCATTAAATATTCATCACAATATTCAGGGAGTTAACCTATTTGGTGTTTTGTTAATGTAAGGTTTTTACAGATAACCACGAACTGTGAATTACGATATTAATTTAATTTAATTTAAAATAAATTACAACAATATTAATATACGACGAAAAGTTTTAAAAACCCATATTTTAATAATATTTCATAAAGTCTTCAGATATTCAGATATTAGAGTTATGTTCAGCTACAATAAGTTCTAAATAACGATTGTTCCAGTACGAAAAATATAGAAATAATATCGCCAAGGTACTAGGTACATAGGCGATTGATGAACATTTAACCTTAATGCATTCCTCTGAGTTCATTTCATACTTACATCTTCAGAAAATGGAAAACGTCTTTCATCCAATTGAAAGTGTTGAAAAGTGGTTACAAAGATATTTCTACATCATTTTACTCAGGAATATCATCGCTCTACACATTTGTGAACAAAAAACCAAAAGAGTTTGTTCGAATCGCTGAGTATAATACCAGACTATAATAACAGCTCTGGTGGTCGCCGTTCTCCATTGAGACTGATCGAAGAATAAAAATATTACTGTTACCGCTCACTAGAACCATGGTATAAAGTCTACCGGTCGACTTGACTTAAATTTGGTTAATGTGGTACACATTTTTCTATAATAATATGATAATACTAGTAAGCGATACTACTAGGGGTGCTGATAATTTTCTCCGTATTTGCAACATTTTCTGCTATATTTTCTGATTATCAATCAAACTATGTCGTTATCCGAGAGTACATATTATATAAACAAATAAATTATAATGTATAATGCATTACGACGAAATTTCAGAGAGACGAGTTTTGTATACGTATTATTAAATTAGTTATAACTGTTATTGTAATTTAATTCTTGGTTTTATTTTACTTTAAAAAAATTTAATTTTCAATATCCATGATACCGGGTTATTTCATCTTTTCTTGAGTAATAATAAAAACTAAATAAATGAATAGCTGTAGTTTTATATTTATGAACCGTATAATATATTTCCGGTCACCGGTCACCCGTTTTTCTGCACGATTGCGAATCAAGTGTGGGACGTTAAGGTAAGACACACATCATGTTACCCATAATATTTACTAGTTTCTAGTATACATAGACAATTATTTACATTTATATGCTTCTTCAACCGTTATATTGGTGTTATTTAGAATTAATTGTATTTACATATTATAATATGCGTGCATACTTGAATAAATTTGTAAGGTTCTATAGTTGAAGCTTTGTAAAATAGCCGTGCGAGTGTGTGACGTTCCGTCGATTTATGTTTGGACTTTTCATATAAAATATAATTTATTAATTTTTATAATGGTAAACATTAAAAACAAAACCTCAATATATATTTATGTACAATGTATTTTGTATACATTAATATTAACTTTAAAAAACACGTATGATTCTCATATTTTACTCAATGTCAATACATCCAAAAAGGCGATAAAACAGTGTAAAATATGATATTATGAAGATTGTAACTTTAATTTTTAGCTGTTAGTTTATTTAAACTATTTATTTAACTGTTTTAGTGTTAAAAATAGTGAGGGTGTAATTACAAAATATTTACTATAATATTTATTAAAATTCTTATTAAATTCATAACTGCAATAACATTCATTCATATGTGGTGCATCGTAAAAAATACCTAATTAAATATAAGAAAATAAGTTAAACAAAGAAAAAAACTGTTATTCCCTATACTTAAATTATAATTTAATAGTGATAAGTGATAATTACCAACCATCAACGCATAACATAGAAGTATATTAATATATTCGTCTACCTACGAATAATATTAAATTATCGATTTTTATATATTATGCAAAATCGTACAGTAAAAATTAAATTTAAAAAACAATAATAGACGTTTGGATAATAATAAAAATTAATATTAAAACTAATATATTATAATTATATTTTTTGTATCATTTTTAATTCAATAATTTACCAATTTTATCTCAACATTATGTTTTATTTGCCCGTTGGACGAATACACAATTTTTTTTCCTGTACAATTTATCAAATAGTACAAAATTTGTACTAAAAATAATTGTTCTCTACTTCTAGAACGTATTTTTTTCCATATATAATATACATTAATAATATTCTTGAATATAATATGTATATATTATTACCAAACTAATTATAGTAAAAATAAACTACTAGAGAGGATTCCGATATTGGCAAATGTGTCTAGATTTATCTATTTAAAATAAGTTTATTTTAAATTAAATTTAAATAATAACTTTATGTATTATCACTTATCAGTTAACTAGTCACAGTTTTTGTTCAAATTCTTTATTTGTTATACGGGTAATATTGTACTCAATGTTATTTTATATTATTTTTATAAATTATCATAAATATCTTATTACTGTACTCAATCTAATTATGGCTGTAACACGATTACACGAATTTTCAGAATTGTATAGATTTTAATAACCATTGATACACATACACAATATATATAAATACGATTCCGCATAATTTTAAATGCAACGTTTCCATCTCAATGGTGTCGTTGACTATTCATTTCATCTGTAAATATTAGGATTTGAGATAATATTGGAGCTAAAATAATTTTATCTCAGTCCAGTAGAATAATAATATACAGGGTTTTATCAAACAACCTGTATTATTTCAAAAAGTATTGACTTAAAAAAAATTTTAATACTGTTCTAGAATTGTAAAACTCTTCCATATTTTCACCTTTATATTTATTAGGTAAACCACAATCAACTTTTGATTTTCAAATGACGACCTATACTTAAAATTTCATAAATTAATATGCCTATTTTTATTGTATGAAATATCACATTCAAATTTTCAATTTTCGTTAATCCGTTGATGAGATATAGCTTCCCAAAGTTGGGTAGTTTTGGGAAGTGTTTATTGAGTGTAAATGTATTTTAACTCGTCAGTAGATAATTAGTAATAAATAGTTATATTAGTACAATTAATTATAATTATATGACAATTGATAATAAGCCATATCGCAGGTAGTAACAAGTACAAATATTATCACCACTCTCCGTTACACCATGGGGTCGACGATATAGAATTCATTACTATTTAGCTACTGGATTTTACAAATAAAAATCCCAGAGCTGATGGTGATAATTAGTAGGTACCTATTGATGTATAACATATAAAAACCTTCTAAACCAACCAAATTTGAGCAGCAAAAATTTGTCATCGGATCAACGAAAGATAGGTTAGCTTAGGCTAGGTTTTAATTTTAACGAGAAATTTCGTGAAAAAATGTCTATATTAATTTAGATTAAAAATTCAAATTCTGAAAATTCATTTGAAAATCAAAAATTGATAGTTTTTACCATTAAATATAAGAGCGAAAAAAATTAAAATTTTATACAGTTGTAGAAAACATGTACCTATCTAAAAATTAAAAAAAAAAAAAAATTAGAAA
The DNA here is from genome assembly GCF_020184175.1 of Aphis gossypii. Classification (NCBI taxonomy): domain Eukaryota; kingdom Metazoa; phylum Arthropoda; class Insecta; order Hemiptera; family Aphididae; genus Aphis; species Aphis gossypii. The sequence continues at coordinate 73,050,248 of NC_065530.1, forward strand.
AAAAAATTATACTTTTTGAAATAATGAGTGTTGTTTGATAAAAGAATCATTTTGTATATTTAAAATGTTTTTAGATAATGGTATGTATTCTATAATGTAATTGCCATTTATCTTATACTTTATCTCTCGTAAAATTAAATTGATGAACTTTTGACAATTGATACTTGATTATGTTGATGTCATACGAAAAAAAAGAGTTGTTAAAATTCCATAATATCATTCATAAGCAAATAATTAATCATATGCTCAAGTTACAATATAAAATAAAATAATCCAACGTATCCAAAAATGTGTAAATTTTTTGTAGAATTATGTTTTCCGAAAATTTTGTTTTCAAAAGCACAAAATTGTTTAAAGCACTAAATTATTTGTAATATACCTATTAAGTTACAATAATAGGTAGATATATATTTCGTTATATTCGTTTCCGGAATAGCAACGTCGTATTCAAAATTATTCAGAATCATGTATATATATTGTATACAATTTGCAAAATCGTGTATGTAAAATAATGCCAATAATGGCTATTAAAATTAACACGATTCCGCAAATTTTCGGAATCACGCGTTTCTAAGGTTATCGCTTTTCTAACATTCAACTTCTTCTAAATTATTTTGCTCTTGATGTCACCGTACCATTATTTTTTTAATTAAATCTCCTAGTTTCCTTGTATACCTAACCGTTTTCATAAAATGTAAAATTAAAATCATTTAATTAATATTAACTGCTTTGCAGTAATGTTTTTATTCATAGACAAAAAAAAAATAAATAAATAAATAATAACAATAAATTAATATTAGAAAAATATAATATTTTTTATATAATGTTCGTAGAAAAAATACCACCTAGGTTTATTTCCCCTCACCTTATATCACTTTTAATACATCCATTTTTTTTGTTTGATATTTTACTTAATTCTTTTACATAATATTGTCATTAATTAATGTATTATAGTGATTATACTATTTATTATCTTATATGTATTTTTGGTTAGGTTTTACTTATATATTTATATATTGGTTATATTAGTGTACGACGTACGTGTGTACAATTTAAATTTTTTGATGCTTAATTCCAAGTAATACCTACCCAACGTTACCAATACATTTTGTTAAAAATGGCTGTACATACATTTTTTGGTTATACAGTAATTGGTTGGGATTTCTGAGAAAACTTTATGTCTTCTCTAAAGTACCATTTGTGTTCAATTTTTAATAAAAGTTTTATTAGATAGCACTTTTTAAAGCACTTATTTTGGTATATTTACTAGGAAATCGATATACACTTGAAAAAATATTGAGACACTCATTTTTATGTTGAAAAAATATGATATTTCACATTTTATTCATGTAGGCACTATACCAAAGAAAAAAAATCTAACAGAATAAATATTTAAAGACCCCCTAATCCACAACTGTACTTCTAAATCATGTATAAAATAAACATGTATGTTATATAATTGCCAATTTTTGTTAAATTTTTAATGTTAAACGCTTTTGGAATGTTTTTATACATTTAATATTTCATATAATTACTTAAACTATACGGAAAAAAAATAATGAAATAATAACCAATATTATACTTTACCTGGTAAATACGATGAGGACTAATCCATTTCCAATCAAACCCACAATTCCAATAACCGTGAGCAGCATGCCATAGGAAAAAAATATCATCGGACTTGTAAGTTTTTCGTTGACATTTTCATCTCCGTAACATTTTTTACTCTATAATACATTTAATGACATAAAACAAACATGTTATTATTTTTAAATTTCAATAATTAATATTATATGTTTTACAAATGGGTTATTGGTATATTATATTTGTTTTTTTTTCGTAAAAATTATGTTGATGGTTATTAGAAATAAATGTTTTGAAAATACCCGATTATATTTGAATTATGGATTAATTCTGATTAACTTGTTTATTGTATAAACATAATATGAGCTAATTAGGAAATTACTGTCCAATTCTAATAACTGAAATAGTTTCAAACTAGGTACGTAGATTGAAATACATTATTAATATAAAATCTTATACTCTTAATAACTGTAAAACAAAATTGATTTTTATTTTTTCAAATAAATAAAAAATTGATATCGCCATAAATTTATAAATTAACTCATACAATGCAGATAATATGCTATACGATATAGTATATTATAATGTATATAAATTATATTAGATAATTTCAAATTGTACTAAACAATTATTTTAGAAAAGTATTTGATAAATATTTCACTAAAATTATCTATTTGTAAAGTAGTGTTTCCCAACCGTTAGTCCGTGGTTCCATAGATTTTAATAATAATAATAAAATTAACATTAAGTAATAGAAATATAATTTTTTTATTTTGTATATTTTTGTTAGTGAGAAAAAAGGTCTTCCTAGTTTTCTTAAAATTAAGGTGGTCTGCGACCTATAAAATATTATCAAAGTGGTCCATAGTGCTAAAAAGGTTGAGAAACGCTGTTGTAAAGCGATTATAATAAAAACAAATTAATATATTATCCTAATGTTTATAAAATAATTTAAAGCATATACAACTTGAAACCTTTGTTTTTAGCTAAGTACCTATTTTATGTTTATTTTTTCATAAATATAATTAAAATATAAATTGAGATTAATTTCTAGATTCTGAAAATAAAACAATTAAAATGTTTAAAATAGATTGCAAAGTTTACTTAACAAAGTTCTTTAAAAATTAAGGTTTATATGAATAGAAAATGTGGGAAAATTATTTTAGTGAAATTGGAAAAGTCATATTAAATTAACCTAACCTACTAATTTATTTTAAGATCGTCGTATCAAAGGTATATTTTAATATTTTCAAAACCTATAGGCTATAATATAATATAAATATTTTTACTTTAATAAAATGATACTTGAGAAATAAGTATTAAATTAATTGTTGTTCAACTTTTTTGATAAAGATACAAGTAACAAAGTTCACGTAAATAATAATAAAAGTTTCTAAATCAGCATTATTGAATTCAATATTTTACTTTAAACTAAAAATTTTTGTCCTAACCAATAAACTTTATAGAATAATATTGAAGATACACTTTGATAATAATAAAATTCAATATCTCCAGAAAACCAAATTAAATCTGAAGTAAATAATATGGTTATAATACTGATTTATTTAACTGTGATCTTTTATCTTTTTTAAACACAATAATCATATTTGATTTTTTTTTTCACTATTAAATTATTGATTTTTAAATATACATTTATAATAATATCATAACATTAATAGGGTGTTACTTAGAAAAGTTGGCTTATGACATATACATATATATATATATATATATATATATATCTGAAAAATATTGATTTGAGCGTGTTAACCATCAATTTACAATTTCGTTTACAAAACTATAATAAATGTATAATGGTGTGTAACTCACTTTCTGGCTATATTATAATGAACTTTTTATCCTATTATCTATATAATAATATTTATATAATTTACAAAAACAAATACCTTTTTACGGGAAGACGTGTACATTTATAAATTATATAGGGAATATTAAAATTATTAATTAGTATCATAGAATTTACGTTTTCGTGTTAAATAATAAAAAAAATAAAACGTTAATACTTAGAATAGTTCATTTTTTTTTAGAACTCTATAATCAAATTGAATTAATTCTATTGATAAACCAAGTCTAAATTTAAGTGAAATATTTAAAATAAGAGAATCAATGTCTATGATCTATATAATATTTAAATGCAGTTATTCGTTTTGATCTTGAAGAAATAATAAAATGATACAAGGATGGGTAAAGATGTATTAAAACAGGGGTCGGCAACCCGCGGCCCGTATAGCGATTTTATGTGGCCCGAGATTACAATTTATAATTAGTATAAAAGTATATAATACCATATTATGTTAGTGGATAAAAAAATTTAAACTGTAAATAAAATAATGTGTATGGCCTATGTAATTTATTTACATTATTTTTTGGCCCTTGACACCAAAAAGGTTACCTATCCAATATCCATGGACTAAAATAATGGTCTTCAAGAAAATAAGAAGAATCATCGATATCACTCAATCATACAGGTTAAAATTGTATATGATTAAATAATACAGGTATAAATAAATCTATATAAAATTAAATCATTTATTTAATTACTAAAATACCTATGAGAAATATTGAACAAAAAATAATGCATATGAGAATGGGTACCTACTATCAAAACGGCAGTTGTTAATTTTTGTTTGGTAAAAACTAAAAAACATAGGAATGTACTGTCTTGTTTATTGTTTGTTTTTATTTTTGTAATATTCATGTATTTTACGATGTACAATATTTTTTTACTGGAATTATAGTGTAATATTAGGTTACACGTATTATATATACTATATAAATATTATAGCTATATAAATAAAACAATATAATATAATTATCTATGTCCTATATTAATATTACTTTATCGAATAGTAAGTAATTGCGTTATTTTTTTGATAGTATTTTAAACAAGTAACTATACGAGTACATGATTGATTTTTGTATACGTACTTCGTTTTTGCACATCGCATTAAGACTGGTTATGTGGCTCGACATCGATATCTTTTGATTTTTGGTTTTATTTTTCGGTGATATTATCGCATTTGCATTGTTTCCGTATTTTCACTTTTTAGGGAATAAAATTAAAACAATTATTATTTTCACATATGGTTAGTAATAAAAATAATAGTAAAGATAGTGTTTATTTCAATAACTTATTATTTTATGCTATTAATTATTTTTATTTAGGTCTTTCAAAACTAATACAAAAATAATAAATATTTTCAATATTAAAATACCATATGTATTATTGTTTTCATAACAAAATATATTACTTCACCCAGTATTCCATTGTATTGCTGATTGTCGAAGATTTTCTCCAAATGAATATTTTTTTAAAGATCACATGATATACCTAAAAAAAAAAAAAGTGTTATTCACGTGATCCAAATATTTATAAGAAAAATTATATACAGAGTATGCTATCATGAATAAAACATACAAATTATGTAATGGTCCAATGATCATAATATCTGTTACTTAAGAATATAATAATAAAAAGATAAATGTACTTATTTTAATGCAAATAATATAAATTACTGTTAAAATAAAAACACTTACAAATTATTTGCTTTTAAATAAAATAGTAAGTAATTATTATTGATTTTTTTAAACATCATTTAAATTCTAATGAACAATATATGAACAATTAAATAATTTAATGCACACTCACACACACACACACACACACACACGCGTGCGCGCGCACGCGTATATATATATATTTATAAATAATATTCGTTTACTTTTATTTTATACTTTAAGCAGAGCAAAAAACTGTTATTAGTTTTTTCATAATATAATTTTTATTTATTATTGCTTCTTTTTGTAATGTTCTGTAATTTAATTTATTTTTATTAAATATAACCAAAGGGATCGCAAGCATTACATGCAATATGACCCTGGTACCTACATAGCTACATTTTTACTAGGATCATGTAAATTTCTAAATTCCATTATTAAAGTAGATTGTTTTTAAAAGGTTGTGCCAAAACAAGAAATACCTTTAAACCATTCAAATAGTTTCATTTGTTGTATATTTAGGTTTTTGAAAGTTATTTTCTCCGCAAATATTTTAAGTTTAATTTGAATATCGTTATTAAATCATAAAATATTACACTAAAGCCTTAATACAATTTACCACGGTTTTTATTGTATATAGGTAGATTTGTTTATAGTGATTATAGGTATATTACTTTTTACGAGCGGAGGAGCTTGAAAACGTATAGGTAGTACTGTTTTTATTATTCATAATATGTGTTTTTTCACTGTTTTATTAATTTTGATTGTGTTTTAAAAGGTATATCTGAGTATTTTAATCATAATAATATTGGGATAAATAATAAAAACTTTTTTAAAAACTAAAATACTTTTAACATTTGTTCTTGACTAAATTAAATTAAATTTGTGATTAATTGTAATAACTTGAAAATTTAACTAAATATTGAGATTAGAATTTTAAAAATATGTTCTTTATGAGCTATTTATTTAGAAATATGAATTGTTTTCATCTTTTTAAATTATGTTAATAACATTTCTTTCTGATAAAAAGATTTAAAACAAAGGTTCCTCATACGTTCTTCTTAAAAAAAATTGAAAATGATCAAAAACTAAGTCATACATGTTTTTAAGCGTTTAAAGTTCAAATGTTGAATATTATTTTAGAAATATCTGTTTTTCTTTAATTTAAACAATATTAATCCTAGAGAATTTAAATTTCTTACTACACTCAAGAACTCAAAACTTTTCAAAATATTTAAATTCATTACTATTATTTGTTTTATAAACCTCATCTGGATCGAATTATGAGTTAAGAAAAATATTAGTTAATCCTACAAAATTAATTATGAAAATACTAATAATAATTTAAACGTAATTGTAAATATCTTTGTATGACATAGATTATCCTTAAAAATAGATGATGTATCACTCTCATCCTCTGCTCAAAAATGTTTTTCATAGATAAATATAAGGATAAAAATGTTATAAACTCATTACAGTGGTGATTGAGTAAGTTGAAATCAATTATACAGTAGAACAGAATTCCCTAGTTTTGAATTTTTTTTATAAGTTTAAAGGCAAGATAAATATTTAATAAAATTATAATATACTAATAATTTTTACGTGTGTGAATTTAGCCCCCCTATATCGACAAAATCTAACCAGATCGATTGTAAGTTAAAGATCTTCATTTGTAAGTATTTGTAAGTTGGTTTTTCTTTTTTTTACTATATTTTATAAATTATTTTAATACCTATTTATTTTAACATCTTATTTGCTCAATTCGTCATTATTCTGTATTCAACATTAACAACTGTTACATGTATAAAAATGTATGAATGTATAAGATACATTTACAAAAAAAAAAAAAAAAAAAACACACTTAAAGTTTAATAATTTTATAATAAATATTTTAAATATTATTTTAATATTATTTATTTATAATAATGTCTAAGATAGTATGAATTTTAAGTATAAAAATATACTTAAGCGAAAATAACTATATATTTAGAAGCTAGTTTTTTATGGTTTATGAAACAAGTGCTCTTTAAAATTTTACTATACAATCATACTCTTCACAGTTTATTGTACTTTTTTTTTTATTCTCTTTTCTAAATTATCCAGCCATTTCGGTTGTTGAGTGGTGTGGTTGTGATTCGGAGAATATAATACAGGTAATCTACATTGTAAGGTGGATAGTTTTATAATTGCAGAAGAATTGCTTAGACATGCGCGAGCTATATCTGTAGCTACACAACATTGTAGTAAATTGTATCATATTGTATTACTAACAATACGATTATATTTATAAAAAGAATTATAAGAGATCAATGTTTTTTTTAAGAATTTGAACATTATATAATATATATAATAATATATATATATATATTATAGGTTTTATACATTATATAGTTTGGGTGGTTAATATTGTATGTAATATTATAATTATATATTATTAATATAATATAAAATGTATTATAATTACCATCATAATATAATATTATTATTGTTTTAATATGTTTTAATTAAATGTATTATGTTTTAATATTGCATTTTATAAGCGTGAATATTATTAATAATATTGTATTTATTTATAAATAGTTATACATTTATAATATAACATTAATAGTTTGGATAATTGTATGTAAAATATACACTATATTATAGTGTACACTTTTGAATATATTTTTTTCAAGAGTCTAACCTGTATTTATATTTAGTATACATATTGGTAACATTAGGTAGTATAATAATTTGTTTTCTACATTTATGTAAAGTATATTAATGATCCTTATGTTCAACCCCTTTGTAATCTTTAACTTTACAGACCTTTTATGTAGGTCTTCTAACAACATTTTCAAAAATATTCAAAACATTTTCCCAAGAAAGATTTATTGAAAGTCTTCTAGTAATTATATGTAATTTTAATATAATAAATTCTCAATCACCATTTTGGGTTTGGGTTCAAGCATTATACCATTCATCAAATCCATCGTACCGTTGATTTTATTTTCACTAGAATGGATAAAAAACAATTCTGTACAGCAGTAGGTACTCCTCGATGATTCTTGGCTTTATAACCAGTACGGCTTCTTCAAAAGCTTAAAAAAAATGTCTTCCTGTCTCTTACTATCTTATTAAAAAGTGTTTCCTAAAAAAAAAAAATCGAAAATTTGTAGTAAACGTAAACAATGTGCATATAATAATTATATTCTTAAAAACGGACGATTTTTTGACAAAATCTTATAATAGATCATTTCTATAATATTTAGTTTTTAATTTTTTTTTTGAACGGTACCAATTTCTATAGTTTGTTATTCAGCCACTTAATATTACTCTATGTGTACACGTTTATAAGCTCTTACTCTTTTTTGATTATTATATATAACATAAATAATCCTTTGTCCCTTGATTCTCAACCCGTATAATAAAAACAATTATTTTGCATTCTAATATAATTTATAATACTCTTTAATATTAATAATTTTATAGTGTTCCGAATTAAAGGTTTAGAAACACTGCCCTTGCCAAATGATTATCAACTTAAGTTTACAGGGTATATTTATTAATTTCGATTGGTTTGCAATAACATTAATATTAATTATGACATGTATTCTGCATTATGTATAATTAAAGTAAGCTATTAACACATACATTGCTCTTCATTTAAACGATTTAGAACTTGTTTAAAATTAAATTTTTTTTTTTATTTAATGTTTAATCATCGTTGTTAAAAATAGCGCATTTTTGTATTATGTTCATAACTAGCACAACAATATTTTGAAATGTAATTAATGTACTCTTTTTTTTTTTGATACATTAATTTGATTTCTTTTAATTTTTTTTAATAAATCAACCAAAGCCCCTTGTAACATTGTAACTTACTAATTATACTAACATTATTATTTTAATTTTAATTTATTAAAATTATTATTTTTGGAATTTTGAGTTATACTTTTAGATTATAATTTAAAATATTTTTTTTTGTCTTTTATGGATTATTTTGTGGATATAAACCCATTTTTAAATGAAAATTTAATTTTTTGACGGTATATTTTTAAGCGTAAATTTTTTTTTATAAATGTTTATTTATAAAGACAAAACGAATAATTTTTAAGTTATGAAATGGTAACATGGTAACCAATATGTTAACGTTTAGAATAGGGGTTAGTAAATAATTTCTATTGGAGTTCAGAAGATTAAAATAATAAATAAATAAGGCTTAGACAAAAAAATGTTTTGTTAAATTTTTATAATAAATTAATAGCACAATTTAATTGAGATATTATTTTGACTGTCCAGTTTTCTTCCTTCTGAGATCTAGATACTAACCGTGATCTACCAATTGGCGATCGTTAGTTTAAATTGTTTAAAAAATTAAGGGTCAACGACGATTCAAAAATGTTGGTAAGTAATTGATATTATATTATTTATTAATCTTCTAAAATTGTATAGTAGGTAAACAAAAATGTTCTAAGTACTAAAAAAATTATAAAATATTAATAACGTCTATTTAGTTTTATATATAAAATCCTTACTAAGAATTATCATCCTTAGTAAAACAATAACTACTCAATCGTTTTTCGATTTAGATGATTAAAATGCACACTATTCAAATAAAACTTAATATTATTAATTTCCATTGTCATAGTTCAATATTAGTTTAATGAAACCGGGATGTGCATTTAATCTATATTCTATGAATAGTTCGAAATACCATCTTATCGTCGATAAGTTAACTTAACTTTTCTTTAATCTATTAATTGTTTATTCAATAGCAAATTTTTTGTAAATGATTGAAATTTTACAGTATTTTTTAAAATTATTTTTTGATTTTATTATAATACAAAAATATCAACAAATTTTCTGCCTTATTAAAACAATTATAAATTTATTTTTCTATGGTTTTAAATTAATTGTATTAAAAAAAACATGTTTTTTTTTTGTTGCGGAACTTCGAATATTTTTTTCTGTTTATTTCAAATTTTTCCATACATGTTTTAAAATTGTTTTTTGTGCAAATTTTTTCTATTTAAGCTTCTATAATTTTCAAGTCCTATGCTATACAACACACACCCACGCGCGATTTTAAAATTAATAAATTCATCGCTCCGCTCAGAATTCAAAATATTGTTTTTTGCTGTTATTTAAAATTGGATTAATTTCCAGGTGAAAATATGAAAATAACCTTGATGGATATATTATCATTTGTGAGTCTTTAGTTTTATGACATAAATTATGTGTAAAATTGAGTACAATGCAAATGTTCACCCCCAATGTCTCCCCCCATGACTAGATGTTATTCGTTTGGATCGTTTTAACGGTTTAATATGAGGTTCATTATTTTAATAATTTTAAAATATAAATTTCATCTTTAAAATTATTCAATATTCATTTTTATGTTGGTTATCACTTTTTTGGAATTTGATTATCATGACTGTACTGGTATTTTATTGTAGACTACTTATATGAAACGATACATTTTTATCATGTAATGGTACAAAAATAGACCATTAGAAATTCTGTGGATCAAGTATACTGCACTTTCGTGGACCAATGTAAGAGCATCTCACTCGTGTTCGAAATAACGATGGTCACGTGCGTATCGAAGCAAAATAAAGTCACATTATTTATGTACACATAATAATAGTAATAATAATAATGTATTCGTCTTTGATCTATACACTCGGGTTAGTCGTGCGTCCATTATAATATAATCGTAATTTTTTTTTTGAAATGTTATAGTATGCGTGATTGTAAAATTCCGGTCACGGCTCGTGTAGCTATTGAGCCATATCAGTATTTTTATTGATCGAAGAACTAGCTTCCGTAAAAACCATCGGATATGATGTGATGATTTCCGGATGAATACTGCACAGTGTCGTATTTAGAATTTTTCTTATGCAACAATTTGGTTTATAGAAAAAAATTGTATAGAGATATGTGTTGCTTAGACAATGATTTCTTCGAATGTAGAGAAAAGATATTAAATTTATTTATCTTGTCTCTTGTTGTAAATAGTTATTATGTACACTCAATAGAACGTAAAAATTAATATTTGTTTTAACGAATAGTATCATATTGATACCAAACGAGTTGTTTGTTCATCCAGAATCAATAAATAAATAATATTAAATTCGAAACCATCGGATTTGGAAACTGTTTATGAGCGAACCTTGATTAAAGTACGCTTACTATATAAATGTATTTACGGGTATTTTTTATAGTTAAAAAATGTGTACAAATATATTATTTATCGAATAATAATTAAAATAATAGATATATCTACCAAAAACTAATATAATTTGCTTTAATCAGAATTTAGAACATGTTTAGCTTTGTTTAACTTAACATAATAATAATATAGTCCAAAATTAGTAATTATAATCTATTTAAATTTTCTTTTTTTTATGAATGATTTTAAGTATAAACTTGAATTAATGTATAATAAAATATTCATTATATTTCTCCATAAATATTAAATAGATATTATATTTACTATTTGACGATGTAAGTAAACATTATTGTAACAATATACATACGCTTAAACTGTCTATAATCGGTATATACGAATTTAGTTTAATATTTTAAATACTTTTTAATCCCACCAAACAAATAATTGCATTGAATAAAAAAATAATGTTGCAGTTGGAAATTTTTTTAACATTTCAGTCGTTATTGTTTTATTTTAAATTTATTCGCAAACATTAATTTTTTAGTTATTTTATTCATATTATATTATTTAAAAATTGTCCCATGGTCCAATGTACTGACTATCTGCTAGTGTCTGTGAGGTACCTATAATTAAAGGACGACATGAAGCGTAAAACGCGACTTGTGTTGAATAGGGGTTCACAGCGACTTTTAGTTTATGACCATTATTAATTAATCAAGCATTATCTTTTTTACTATAAAATTATATAAAAGTATTATATTAAAAAAAAAGAGTTCTTATATACATGTTATATTCTATTTTATATTTTATCGTATGGTAAATTTATTATTAAGTAACCACCTTTATGTATCTAAAAAGCAGTTAATTGAATATAAATTATTTGTCTTTAATATAATACTATGTAATAATTAATATTAGGGTATAATTTAATGTTTCATAGAAAGAAAATTTATAAATCACTGATTACTGTTTCAGTGAAACTGCTAGCTAGATCTCATGAATATGGATAATACTCCAATTTTCATAAGTTATTATTAAATGTTAAAAATACAGTCAATCATTATTTGTTTTTATTTTTGTATACTTCTTTCTCTGTATAGGTACTTAATTATATGTATAGGTAATAAATATATTGAACAATTAAAAACTATTATTTTTGTACGTAAAAAATTATAGTTACATAACAAAATATTCATACTGTTGAAAAGGCTTCATTAAATTCTGAAGAGATTGAACCTTTTCTGTGCCTACCAGAATTAAAACATGTATATTAGTATTTTTATATCTAATACATATAATTTCATAGCTTTACACATTATTTTTTATAGTTATTGTAACTTTTTATTTTGATTAAATGACCATTACTTATTTATGTGAACAATCAGACTTATAAAGATTCAATCCTATTCAACTTGTCAGTGAACATTATAATTATTATTGATTTATACGTATTTATAATGTAAAAGGTACTAAATAATGTATACAATTTATAGACAATACACAGTTCACCAACAAATAAATAAAATTTTAACGGTCGTTTGAGTGTTGTGTATGAGTTATGTATAACTTTATAAACTTGATAATATTTCCATTTTAATAAACTTTACGATAGTGGTCCATTTAGGTTAAGGGAATAAAACTAAAACAATATCTCATACATATTATTAAACATTAAATAAATAAACAAAATGTATATCTTATTTTAATGTTGAGTTTTACAAATCAACCGCTATAATATAGAATTGTAAAAGTAAAAAATACAAACATGTATTCGAGAGAAAGTAATGCACTTATAAAAATATAAAATTATTAACCCGTTGGATCCTTATGAAAATACAAAAAATTTTTTTGTTTTATATAATAATATACATAAAATGCATTAAGGTTGGTAGAATATTTTTTCATACATAGAGCATCGTACAATCATTGAAGTCACGTTTGCCTGTACCTACAGAGATATAATTATCCGTCAAGTAGTTTCTCCATACTTCTCACGCTTGAAGTGGGTATCTGTTGGTATATTCTTTTACAAAAATGTCGACTCATCTTTAGTCCGTTGAAAAAATAAAACTCTTTGCACTTATAAAGTATAGTCGTTGCAAAAAAAAAAAAAAAAATTGCATAGGACTTACATTAATACAAGTACTAGTTGTATGCCTCTCATAAGAAATTAAAATAATTCCTTTATCATTTTTCTCGTTTTTATATGTTCATATTTTCTAAGGCCAACTCGGCGAACTTTTAAATAATATATATTTTTTAAAAGTCAATAGTTATATAATTTAAAATTATTTTTTAGCAGGTGTAGAGTTTGGTTTGAAATTGTAAAATCAAATGTAACAAAAAAGCACAATAGATAGTTTTATAAAATATGTTGAAGAAAGTAATAATGAAAATATGTCTAAACTAAAAAGGTATAATACAAAATAATTAGCAATCACAAATCACTGACAAAGATTGATTTATATATTTTATTGCTATCACTGATAATGAGAAGCTAAATAAAAATTAAACTATGATAATATTATGATTTTATATTTTTTGTATGTAATTAATAATTATATAATTAAATAGTTCGTAGGAAATCAATGAATTAAAAATTTTTGTTTTTAATTAAATTGTATAAAATGTTAATTATATTAAGTATTATAACCTATATTGAATATCTAAAAAAACAAATTCATCATTGTTTAATTTTTTCATTGTTTTTTAAGATGTAAAATATCAAAAAAAATTTTTCAATGTATAAAAAAAAAAATTAAATATTTTATTTTTTTTGTAGGATTATAGGTTAAAATAATGTATAAAATATAATATAATATTTATGAAAAACATACTAATTATTTAGCGCTGTCATAAAAGGAATAATATTATATTTTATATAGCATTGGTTATTATTCTTTTTTAGGTTAAATAATATAGCAAAAATGCATTTATTTTTATTTGAAGACAAAATTGATTGTCCAAGAATTATGAATTAACTACATTAAAAATAACACTGTAACATTTTTAATAATACAAATTAAATTAGTTATTAAATACTGATTATATTACGAGTTTTGCGCGTATAAACAATAATACTATAATAGTATAATGTATTACAATTCTCCTATAATTTCTACATTATCTATTTATCTTGTTGACATCAATCGTAAATATGCGTACTTAATATACTTGGAATTTGAACGGTGTAGTTTATGATTTTGTCGGTAAAATTTATCGACCTACGTATCTTAGAATTTACCGTGATGTTCATTAAATTATTTGTAACAAGTGACTGTTCTAATTATGACATGATATATACCTATTGAGTATTTATAAATTATAAACTATAGACAAATTTAATAATTAAACGTGGCAATAAATAGTTGATTATATTTTGGATATACTTTATTAATTAGGATAAAAGTTAATTATAAAGAAAAAATATCAATTGTTCAATCTAAAGTAAGCATAATTCATAATAATTTGTACATATATACAGTAGACAATAGGTCACAGTAAAACATTTGACAGGGATGAGTCAAATTTACTGATTAATTCATAATTGATTTTGTTAGGTAATTATAAATAATAGGTACTCGTTAACTTTAAAGTTTAAAATAAACTTAACTAATTATCTTGTCAACACCCAGAATTGACATAAACAATGGTTTTAAAATTGTTAAAACTTTTGAAAGTATTTAATCATTTTAATAGAAGAATAAAATATAATATTATACACCTATTACCTATATAATTTTTTTTAACCATGATTATATTTATAACATAAATTTTCCAATAAACTATAAGGGTAAAATTCGTCGAATTGAATCCATATGTGAGAGGAGTAACTGTTAGAAAATCGAAAAAATGAAAAATAAAATAACATTTATTTTCCATTTATTTTTATTGTTAATACTAAACCTTATTTATCCTATACTTTATAGTGACTTAGTATAATTGATGTTATATTACATTCGAGTATTGCTGTAACGATAAGCAAATATAAATGATAAATAAAAATGTAATAAATGCATGTGACAACGACAATAATGTAAAAAAAAACTGTATCATATTATAAAAAAAAAAACAAAATATATGACCAATATAATTTAAAAAAGTAGGAAAATTGTTTTGCTGAATTGTGTGCATCAAGTATTTTTCATTATTGGGAAGTCACAGGAACGGATGTACTAAATTTAATTTAATGACAAATCCTTGATTTCATCGTATTTATTGAAAAATAAAATATTCATTTAAATAAAAAGCTTGTTTGTGTTCCAAATAAAAACGATTGGTATATTTTTATAATATTGGATAATAAGTATTATCTGGTAAGTTACATTTAGCTATTTAAGACTTAGATGAATTTTAAAATTAAAATACGCTCCTCGCAGTTTTCAGAAAATGTGTTCTAGTATAAAGAAAAATGTCATTGTTTATTTGTCAAAGAATAATGTATAGTAAGTCACAATATAGGTTTTACAAAAATTGATATTTACATCATACTATTTCACGAGCTTTATCTACAAAACATTATCAATTTTAGAGTAAAAATAACCGATATGTAAACAAATATTAAGTTAAGTAATATCATTACTATTTTTTTTTCAAACATAAACGTTATATTTTTTATTTAAATGTTATGAACTAGGTATGTTCTAAATATATAAAATCAAATTTTGCATACCTACCACTCATTAAGCTAAAATATGTGGTATCTTGCTACTATTTAATAAAATAAAAATATGCAAATACATATAATTTTTATTCTTAACCAATAGATTTATAGATAATTAATCTTAATATCTAGAAATAAATAATTGTATTTAGAAAATGAAAATTTAAGTTAAATACAATGTTTCAAGTTTCAATGGTTAATATTTTTTGAATTGCAATGAAATAACAAAATATGATTGTGAACAAATCATTAAATTTTATCTAAACATCCAATGTCTATAAAATTTCAACTTTGATCACTTGTAAAAAATGTATGTGCCTTATCATTAAATTTTTTTAATTCCAGTTTTAAATACTTATGATGACTTTTTTTATTTAATTTACACGTTTTATTTATAATGACATTTTTACTAATTATTGTGAAAAATGCAATAGACCTAAAAACATGAATAATTGTATTTATATAATTTATTTTTATATACATTATTTATAGATAAGAATTCAATAAAAATTTAATAAAAATACCTAACTATAATTCATGTATTAAAAACTATAATTATCTACATTACTTTTAAAACTAATTGCATGTAACATAAAGGTAAAACAGTTGGACATGAAAAAAAATCTTTCTAAAAATGAAATATAAAGAGAAGTTATTCTGTTACAAGAGTTATATTATTCATTTTTCATACAGATATAATAATAATATACATTTACGTAAAAAGGGTAATTATTTTACTGCAAACACTCATATTTAAAAAGTACACTTATAAATAATTTTTCCTGCGAAATTTGACTTCATTATAATGGAGAATTTTTGAAAACAATATTATACTCTTGATTATTTTTAACTATACATTAGGTAAAATAACATTTTTAAAAATATTAATTCTTTTTAGAATATTGAATCTTACTGTTAAGATCTAAGATTAACCCTGTATAGCTTAGTATACCCATTGAGTATACTTTATGTATCATGTATATTATATATTAGTCTGACGTTTATTCACGTAACGTCCCTAACATAATTTGTAGGTACCTTATTAAAATTAAAATCTGTTTTGTCTACTCCAGTTGACATTTCAGCTTTGATATGATTTTTCCACTTAAAATGTATATTACTTTCAAATTGAAAATGATAGAGATACATAGATAGGTATGTTGTATGTATTAAAGTTCTTCGATCCATAAAACGACTAAGCTGTGCTATCAATGTACTGATTTATTTCAAATGCAATTAATTTAATTTCTGGTTTTTTAGATTCTGAACAAAGTAATAAATGCATTGATTTTATAATGATATGTGTTTTTTTGTGTCTGTATACAGCATAACTTGTCAAAATAATGCTTCAATTTCAAACTTCAGGGGTGGCTTCCAATGCAAAGTGAAAGTGAATATCTTTGGTGCACCATAAAAGTCAAAAGTAAGAGGTTTCTACAATTTTTCAAAAAAATCGGTAAAAACCACAAAAAAGGAACGGAAAATCAAGAATTTTTACGCGAAACTAGTTTTTTCAATAAAATCGATTTTTTTATAGTTGTAACTCAAGTGAACATGACATTTTTACCAAATTTGTATTTTAGCATTATCTATACACAATTATATTTTGGCTCTTTTTTTAACTAGGTTTTTATAGATAACTGAAATTTTCTGAAATTTTGGATACCAAAAAAATTTAATTTAATAGCTACAATGTTTCTTATAAGCTGTTTTTATTGTTAAAAATATTAAAAACCGTTTGTCACAATTTTTTTTTTATAAGCGTTTAATGTTCAAACTTTTACAGAGTATGTCAAAATCGCTAAAATTTGCAAGTAATGTTGTAGTTGAAAATTCATAAGTTATTTTGTATTTATATTTAAGGTTAAAAAATGTAAGACAATGTTTTCTTTAAGTTTTCCTTCAAATAGCTATAGAGAAAATTCGAATCGTCATTATAAGAAAAAATGTTATGAGCGTCTGAATTTTAAATTTTTATGAAATCACGTTATTATAACTATTTATCCTCAAACGATTATAAATAGTTGTTATTATTCATAAAGTATAAGTTGTAGATACTTGACAATTTCACCAGTTATTTAGATTGGTATTTATTTTACATAATTTAGTCAAAAATATTTCGCTTACTTATGTCTATTTATAGGCATTTGAAATATCGTTTTATTACAAAGTTCTTCATGAGTTAATCTTATAGCGATTCATAAATTATAAAAATACATAGGCACAATTTTTATTAGCTTTTGAAGTTCAAATATTGACAAAATTCATCAAAATCATGAATATTTGCAAATAATTTTGTAGTTGTATTCATAAAAATTTTTTGTACAAATAGTTAAGAGTTGAATTTAATGAAAGATTTTCTAGAAGTTTGGTTTACAATAATTTTAATATAAGTTGAGTGTTGGCTAAAAATACATTTCATCTAGAATTCAAATTTTTACGAAATCAAATATTTACGTGTAAAATATAACGATTGTTTACAAGCAAATAATTTTAGATTTTTGTTATAGTTAAAAATAACTTTTCGTAGAAACTTAAAATATATACCAGTTGTTTAAATTGAAATTTTCTGTACAAGATTTAATTTTGGGATATATATGTCATAAAACATAAACCACCTTTTCCACCACTCATTTTAAAATATAATATATTTTATATGTATATTATATCCTAGGCTGGCAAATCATCTCCGTTCAGAATCGTTTTTCATATACCTACCTATTATTGGATTCAAATTTAACATTCTTATATATAATAGTGATTCACACAGCATATGATGTACAGCAGAGTGAGATCCACTTGACCATGTTTTTTTTTCTAAGTAAACAATAAGCTGTTGATAAAATTTCCAGTACTTTTTTTTTTAATCGGGTAAAACCGACAACAATTTAAGGAAAAACAGACATTTTTAAAAAATGTTCAACAAAATCGTTCTAAAAATAAATAGGTGATCGTAAATATTTGAAATGTCAACTACATTTTTATATTATTTTTATTTACGATAAAATTATCAAAATATTTCAAATATTTTTAAATTTTTATAACATAAGAAATTTTCAATTTTGTTTTTATAAATATCGATTAAATATATTTTACTGCGTAAAAACAAGGTTAAATAAAATAAAAAATAACTTTATACAAACCTCCTCATAATTTGTTAGTTTTTAGTTAAAATTATCAAAAATGTATACTTACAATATTTGTTTACAAGCGTTTATAGTATTTTCAAAAAATTCATAAAAACCGTAAAAATTAGTAAATCATTTTGTAATTTGAAATTCATAAGAATTTTTTATTTAATACCATTCATTTAAAAATAGAATACAAGGTTCTTTATTAGTTTTTAATTATTTTTGTTATCATTTTTTAACACAAACAATTTTCAAATTTAGATATTTTTCTATAGGTTTTTAATTTTTTTAATTTAATACAAGATCCCACAAAAGTCATTTTTATATCCGTATACCTAAATGTATATTACAGGAAAAAAAATTAACTAGTATTTATTAGATATTGAAAGTAAAAATTATTATAAGAAAAAAATATAAAAATATTAAGCTAATTAAGGTAAGTTCTATTAATTTTAATCCCATTGATAAGGAAACAACAACAAAAAAAAAAAACATGATATACCCATATATATCATCAAAATATGCTTAAAGTAGTATGCTAAAAGTTGTGGATAGTTAAGTATTCATATAGGATAAGTTTGATTTAAATGAGTAATAATTTTATTAATTCCATCAATTTTTATATAATAATTGTATATATAAATACTAAATGTATTAGATCATAATTTTATTAAGGTATATTCTTATAACTTCCGATCACTTATACAAACAATGCTTGAATTACTATATATACTTATAATGTATGAAAACTTATCATAATACAATTTACTTATTTTCATCTTTTTTATTTATTTTTAATTTAGTACAAAAATTATCTTTAAATTATTCTAAAATAATAAATTGTATAAACAACTATCAGTAAAACGTAATATTATATTTACCAAGAAAATACCGGGTCTCTAATATTATCTAATTGTTAAATTTATAATATTTTATAATCTTTAAATTAAAATATGCTTTATAGATTTAATTAAAAATAAAAACAAAAGAACAAAATGTTGGGATATTTAATATTTCCCATAATACGAGGTATTGTATATCATACATTCATACAGGAAGATTATAAGCGTGTAAATGAAATATGTAAGACTTATTCTAAGTTGAATTCATGTCAAATAGCATTGTTCAAAGGATCAATGGTAAGACAATGATATAAAAGTAATTTATTTGTATTGTTTAAAGATAAATTATTTTTTCTTATACATTTTTATTACAAACGCAACTTTTAATAATTCCAATCTATAAACTGACTAAGTATTAAGCATTCAATCAGCTTAAGTTACACCATTGATTTGACAATAAATACTTAAAATAGCTTATTAAGCGAAGTAATAATAATGTATTTTATTATATATAAATTGTATAATTATTCTATATTTTATGATTTACATACATCCTACAGTTTGTTTTACGATGAAACAATAACTAAACATTTTCTATATAGATAAAAAAAAATAAAATAGATTAACTAACGTTATTAAAACAAAATCTAAACAATATTTAATACTTTATTTTAATCAGTTTAAATATCAAAATTTTATTAAAACTACATAAAAAAAAATATATATATTAAATTCAGTCATAAAAATCAGTCAATAAAGTAACAGTTTACATTATTAGCAAATTAATACCTGATAGTTCGAGAAAACGCGATAGTTAGGTAGTTATATCAAACATAATTTATTCATAAAACAATTACTATATCAACATTTTTGTCATATTATATTTTATACGAACATCATCTACTCATAATGCGTTTGATAAATATTTGAAATAAAACAAGAGTTACATTATTTTTATCCATGTCTAAAAAAATTAATAAGAAAATAATGAAACTTGAAAAATCATTTGATAATATATTAAGTTAGATGACTAATATGCATTTAATTTATTATTTGAAATATTTTTATACTTGTAAAATGACGTATCAACTTACGTTTTGTATGCGTTTTCAAGTCATCGGCAGCGAAATTCTCGCACCTGTTTGCACGCGACATTCAACGCAGACTGGAACGTTCTTAACACGGGTGGCGCATCGACAGACGCACTCCCTCCGGCTCCCTCCGTGTTGTGTGCGCCCTAGGATGCAACTAACGCACTTCAGTGGTCCCGCGCTCAGCGTATGACGTTCTGACCCTGACCGTACACACCACTGGCCTGCTGTTGGCTTTAAAAAAACCATTGACGACCCTAGTTCTGCGGACCACAATTTATAGGTATTTCGACCTTAGGTGGATAACAAATGGGGTCATATCTTAATATAATTCACGTGTTATTAATTATTATGGTTATTAATTACTAGTGAAATAATGATCAATAATGTTTAATAAATAAAATATCCAAAATGTATGTTTTTCTTACAAATGTATTTCTTAATATCCTTTACTTCGTTGAAATATTTAGTATAAAATAATAAATTTTCAATACTCGATGGCATACACATCATATTAGTGCCCAATCGGTATTAAAATGCTGATTTGAAATATTTTGTTTTGTTTCATTAGACATGAAAATGAACAACACTTATTGTGATTGAGTGTAAAAATTTTAGATAATATGACTTATTAGTTAAGTTTTTAATACAATTCTAATTATTAGAACCCACGAGTTCTCATCAAATTAAAGGAAATTGTTTGAAAGCAAAAGCGTCAGTATTTCTGTTACACAAACATGCAACTTAGTGTATTCATATAGGTATGTTGTAAATGAGTACATCATGTGTATTCTAAATTAAACTTTTTTTTTCAAATTTTATATTTAAATTTGAAAAAAAAAAAATTTTATATGTATATGATAAGTAAGATTATTTTGTATCTTAACTTATAGAATACTAGTAGAATATCTATATAATAAAATGATCATTGTGACCATATTTCTTAAAACATATTAGATTGATTTAATTTTTTTTTTTTTTTAATACATTTTTTTCTTCGAGAAGAACGTATCGTCCATTATATTTGCGTCAGGACGCCACATTTAGGTGTGAAAACGGAGATTTTGAGATTTTTTTTTGATTTTTGAATTAAATTTTGAATGGTTTCCATGAGTAACTATTAATTATTATTATTGTTGGATGAAAATACATCAAGTTTATTTTATGTTGCTAAATATAAAATAATTGAAATATTATATAGGTATTTATTATATTTTTTAGATTTCAATTATTAACTGTATAGATATTATATTATTATTATGTGGAAAAGAAAAATTATTAAAAATGGGGATTTTGAGATTTTTTTTTGAATTTTGAATGGTTTCCATGGGTATTGAGTAACTATTAATTATTATTATTGTTGGTTGAAGGTACATTAAGTAAATTAAAGTATATTATATGTTTTTTTTAATTATTTAATTTCATTAATAAATCCCATAATTTAGATTCAGGATGTTTATCATGTAAAAAATTGTGTGATGAGGAAAAAAAATTCAAGCTTTAAAAATTAAAACATGATTTTGAAATATTAGTAACAGAAAAATCAGAAATCAAGATAGCAAATGAGGAAGATAATTCTATATAAAAAATTTGATTATAATTTTATCAAACTAAATAAACTATCAAAAATTGATAAAAATACATTGATAGGTTATTAATATTAATAATATTAATTTATACTCAAGATATCAATTTATTAATATTCTAAAATTTCAGATATAATTGGCGTTATTAATAATATGGGATGTATAATAATATCTTTGTCAAATGCTGGAATGCAATTAAAAAGGAAGAAAATTGAAATGGTTAATGATACATATTCAAAGGTAAAAAGAAATTATCTGTTGTTATAAAAGATATTGTTATTCCTTATTATCAATTATTATCGATAAATCTTCTTAGATGTCATTGATATTATGGAATTCACATAAAATCGACAATTTTGAAGGTGATAGAAATGACATAATTGTTTCAAAAAATATCAAAGTTTCTAATTATTATGGAATAAAAAGTTTAAAATTATAATACTCAAAAAATTTTTAATAAATCCAAATTTATATGAAGTAAAAAAGTAAATATAAATACAAATTAATATATTTTGATTTTAATTTGATAATTGATAATATTTAATTACAGCTTATCACAGTGGTATATTTTGAATGGAAAAAAAAGAATTACACACTAGTCCGAGAACAAAATACAAAAGAATATAAATTCACAAAAATTCATACAATCTTTAATAAAATGAATAATACAAATATACAATCATCGGTAAAATAAATTTAAAAAGATAAGTTTGGAAAAAATTATGATAATTATAAAACTTTTTTTAGAGATATTTTTGCAATAATTAATGACCTTAAAGAACAAACAGAAATATCGACTTCAAATGGTGAAACATATACAAAACAAAAAATCAATTTGATTGATGAAGGATTAAAAACAGTATACATTTTTTAAATATAAATCAATAGTCTATTTATAAAACATAATTAGGAATGATAATAACAGACAATTACTAAAATACCAGATATTAATATTAATAATTAATAAATTAAATGCACATTGTATTAAATTTGTGGAATGAAAATATTAATAATTTTGAAGGGGAAAAAATGATATTATAACTATTAGTAACGTCGAAATTGGTGAATATAAATACCAAAATAATTTAGTTATAACAAATGCACCACATATAATAATAAATTCTGTTATTCCTGAAGCGAATATGTAAAAAAAAATTGGTAGTTATTAATTAAATTAAAAAAGAAGTACCTATTAATATAATTTCTTTAGATTGAAAAAAGAATTTAAATGAATTGAAGAAAAGGACATTGAAATTATTGAATTCATCAAAATAAACTTAATTCAAAATTTAGAAAATCAAATATTTATAAGTATGAAATTATAAAATATATAAAAAATTACCAAGTCTATATTTTGCAAAAAAAAAAAAAATATATTATATACATACAGATATAAACGCTGTTATTGATGATGTGGGTCAAATAAATAATGTTTTTTTTTTAAAAATGACTAAACACACGAAAAAAAGAAATAATACTAATTGACGATAGTAATGAGAAGGTATTTTTTATTTCATTTTTGATTCACTATTAAATAATTTAAATTTCATATATAACTACAGATAACTCTAACATTGTGGAATAAATTTGCAAATATTTTCAAGGGTAAAATAAATACCAAAATAACCTTACAGAATACTAAAATTAATGACTACAAAAATCAAAGATATTTAACTTTAAATTAAAAATCAATAGTTTCTTATGATGTAGATAAAACAACCGATAGAAAGTATGAAACTACATAATAATATGTATTACAAAATCGATAAATTATAATTAATAATTAATAATTATTTTTTTTATTTTTAAATTAATGTAAATTATTTTTATTTCAGATTTGAAGAGTGGCTTAATAAAAAATGTAATAACAGATGTTTAACAAATAGTGTTGGAAATAGACATAATAATATGCCAGGACCTTATGGAGAAAAATAAATGATAAATAATAAATAATTTTCATAATTTCTATTGTCATCTTATTGTTATTTTCTTATATTTTCTATCTTAATTTCTTATTTATACAATTATAATACCCATACTACATACCTATTTCAATAGGTTAATATTATTTTTTGAAAACCGACTTCTAGAGAAAAAATACCCTCGGCTAGTATATAAATAAAATTATGAGTTTTAATGAACTAGGTATTTGAATATAGTTAGTATCATTTGACACCATAGGTATACGAGAAAAAAACAATCAAAGAGTTAACTTAGTCACAAGGATACAAGGTTACTATAGGTATGTTTATAGGTTGTACTATCATAATAAAAAATAAAACAGTGTATCCTTTGCGCTTTAACCGTCGTATAAAGCATAACATGTTCTTCTTTTCTAACTAAAAGACCTGGATCTACTTTGATTGTATAATATCCATTTTAATATTCAACCATGGAAATCACATTTTAAAATATAAATATAATAAATAGTTAGAAAATTAACAAAATAATAGTTAAAATTCTTAAGTAGTTAAGTTGAACTAAAAGCATGTGAATTTTGTTAATTATTCGTGCATGGATGGTACTTTGATGTTATCAATTTGTCTAGTATTATACCTATCTGTGTTCAGTTTTTAAAGTTAGATTATTTTTAATTTTAATAAATCACCGAATCTTTGTAAAATAATTTTTTTATTGTATCAGCTCTTTGTGTGGTATCTTGAGTCTTTATTTAGAATATTTTTTAATATTTTTTATTTAGGTTTTTTTTTTTTTAATGGTCTATAAATATAATGAATAGGCAAACCCACGGATAGGTACACAACTCAAATTTTATTAAGCTCAAAGATTTATGTTGCATTTTTGAAAGCTATAATAGTATGTATAGACGTATAGTTATAGTACCTATAGTTTATAACATAATAATATTATGCATTAATTTATTAGTATTTTTATTCACTAGTAAAATTATTATACTTATAAACATAATTTAGATAGTTATTTGATATTTTCAATAAATATTTTTACTAGCATTTTTTCAGACTTGGTATACATTTTAAAATATTGTGTTTTTTTTTAAGCTATTGATAAACACAAATTGATTTTTTTTTAAATTTAAATTTATGATTATATAGTTTTGGCTTATAAGTAAAAAAACCTATATATTTGTACAACTAAGTACATTGTTTTTTATAAGTTGTTGTTTCAGAAATTAATTTAATATATATTAAGTATTTTAATATTTATACAACCGTCACTTTTACGAAATTCATTAAAATCAAGAAAATTTGTAAACACTTTTGTTGCTCATAAAACATTTAATTATTAAATCTAACGTTTGAAAGTATAATACACGATTTGTAATACGATTTTATTGAAAACAAAAAGTATTTCTATGAATTTGATAAGAAAAATTATTTATTAATAAGTTGTAAATACGTATAGAAATAAAGTTTGACACATGGTTTCATCTCAAGACCATTTTTCGACGCAATAATTTATTATTGAATTCAAATAATTAAACACATCCATTACTGTGACCTACTCAAGGTACAAGTTACACGCGACTAAAATGGGAAAGACTTTACCGATTATGTAGGTACTACTTAAAATACCATTAGAAAAACAAATTCACAGTTAATACTTATATATTAATAGTTATAAATCATAACACTAAACAACATATTAATAATCTATGTAATAAAAAAGTATAAATTATTATTTTTTTAGAAACATAAAAAAATTAGTATTACTATTATTTATTTTTTATTCTATAAATATTTTTTTGATTTAAATCGAATATCCAGCTGAAAATATATTAATTAAAATAAAAGTTTTTATAATGCGAATGTATTATAATGAATGGAATACTAGAGATAAAAAAGTCTGCACTTTCCCTCAAGCTTTTAAAACTTTAAATAATTCGATTCAAATGTTTGGTTGCACGCGTTTTTAAAAATACTATTTTTAATGTAGGAACTAAGATTTTGTTTTGCGTATGAAATAATTAAGTTAATTTATCACTTAAAAATTTAAAATAAAAAGTTATTATTTTTCAATGTTTTTGATTTTATTTGAAAACATTTTTAATTTAATTAAACCTTATTCATAAAAATAAATATCTTATAATATAGAATAATAATTTATATTCCTCAACATTGAATACTTTATTTACATATAAGTAAGTATACTTTTTAAATGTTTTAACAAAATAAACAAATAGCTATAAAATAAAAACAGTTTAAAAACTATTATGAATATTATCAGCCACTTTTTTTAAATAAGTTGTTTTTGAAATTTATCACTTTTTCGGTATTTTATGGTCGTACAAACCTAATATTGATAATACTCATTTTATTTATATATCTAATGTGACAATAAGCACGGAAAATATATAGAGATACGTGCTAAGTTATTTTCTTGCTTCTCTTATTTCACCCTAGATTTATATTATCAGTTTGAATTTTAAATCAATAATAAATAATAATAACTATATTTCGAAAAATACAACAGTTTTCTATTAATTAATGAATCATAGAAAACTCTTTGTGTGTACAAAGAAGCGTATAGTGTATATATTTACAAATAAACGATAAACAATTATATCATTATCAAAACAAACAGAAAAATTATTTTAAACATATAGTTTTCTATTATATAATAAAACAATTTTAAATATTTTGGAACTAATTTCAAGCGTAATATGAAAAAAAAAGATGTTTCATAGTGTGAAAATGTTTATTGGTTATGTTAAATTTATAGAAAAGTGATGCTTTTATTAATAGTTGTTGACAAATAAAAATATTTTACATGAAAAATGAAAAAAATAAATAGGTACTACTTTTGTTAACTTTTTTCAAGAAATGTATATTTATTAATTTTGCACTCAAAAAGATAAAAAAATGTAATATTTTATATGCGTTAATTGAAATGCATTGGTCTTAGAAAAGGATTTATGTTCAATAAGATTAAATAGAGTGATCGTTTTAGCTCGATTTCATTGAATATTTGAATATAGTAATATTAAGGCGTAAAGCTAGTAAAACGTATTACGCTTGGAATGTAACGTTGTTATGACTTACTTATAGAATTATACCATTACCGCCGTCTTTAATGTTTAATATTATTAACGGTTTATTCATATAATAATTGTGATCATTTTAATAGAATGATAGGTATGTTTACAATTCTATCTAACGTTGTTAAATTTTAAATATTTAGATTATACATTATAGGAATCTAAAGAAAAAAATTCAACCACATTTTAGGATACCGTAAATTTCGAGAAATTATTATAATGATCTGAAATACTTAATAATACACAATATTAAACAATAACGAAATCATTAGTGTAGTGATTGTTTTGTGGTTAAGATATTCAAAATTAATTATTACAGATAGGGTTGGTTCACCGTGTACGATGAATTATAAACAATATTTATACATAAATGAATCACAATGATAATAACCTGCAACACAAAGTAAACACAATATTAATACGATAACATTCTAAATTATAGCAATGACCGCAAATAATGAGAACATTCTAGAGCATATTCTAAGTTTAAGTTTATTTAAAGCAATTTAATACGATTAAAAATGTAATAGAAACAAAAAAACTTTAGTAGAAATTACCATTGGAATGCTGAAAACAAAACTTAATAATATGCTGAAAAATATATCGTTCCATCAATGGATAGTTATTATAATTTGCTAAATAAATCGATAACATGCTTTATGGTATTTTAGAATTAAGACATAAAAAATATAAATTTATTTAATGTAAAGGATAATAATAATCATTTTACATACTATTATTGTGAAAACTAAGAAAATACAATTTAAAAGCTTATCTAATGACATTATTTAATTTGTCATGGGCAACGCCATGCGGGATCAGCTAGTTATGTATAAAGTTCATAATAGTCAAAATAATTTACTTATTTTTTCGTACAATTTATAAAAAAAATTAGTACACATATTAAGTACCTATTGAGATTTAGTATTTATTATAATAGATGAGATAACGAAAAATAGAAAAAAATTTATTTACCAGTTTTACAATTTTTTTGTAATTATAACATGAAAACTATTATAACATTTCAAAATGCTCAAATGGTAGAAATAAAAATATATTTTAACAATAATTATAATTTTTTTACAAATTTATGAACAAAACAATATTCACAGTTTAAAAAATACTCAAAATCATGTTATCTCTTCATCAATCCAACAATATCAGTAGAATCTCTGTGGTTAAGAATATAATATTTAAACATTTTAAGCTTACATATATGTATGAACAATTATAAATTAAATCGATGGTTGTTATTTTGTAACCCCTTATATTATATACACGTATAATAGATAACCAAAAAAATACAGGGGAACCTCGATAAGTCAAAAACCTTAATAAGTCGAAATAAATGCCTTTTCCTTGAGAAAATTTCTATTACTCGAAAGAAAAACTATAGATAACTCGAACATTCTGGGTTCCTAATATAGACGGATAATGTCGTATAATTTTAAAACCATAGGTACATCTAATCTGTTTGGTGTGTTTTGATAATTAAAGTTAATCGTGTTTATTGTTTTTATTGTTCTATTTTTCATTTAGTTTATTGTCACTTAATTCGGTATTGCCAGTTACGATCGATCTGGTTACACGTATACGTATTAAACATAAAAAAAAAATATTAACTGTTTAATCACATTTTTCATTATAATTTAATAATAAGTACACACTGTAATTTTTTGTAAGTATTGTATAATAATTAAAAACTATGATACGCGTATATACATTTTAAAAACTCAAAAAGTTAATTTTTTCACCTAAAAAATTGATAACTTAAAAACATCTAATTTCTTTTGAATTTTGAATTATCGAGGTTTCACGTATTTTAAAAATAATAATAGTAATACGATACTTATTATTTTTTATCTTTTGTATATTACAGATCAATTATTAAACTTGATTACAGATTCGATTAATTTACTTCCTGTAGATTTATGAAAATTATATTTTGTAATTTGAAATTTTAAGTTCGGATATTGCAGTTTTTAAATCTTGTAAACCGTTTATTTATTTAAACACACAATTAGACTAAATTATATCTTATTGTTGTGCGAACAATATATAATTCTATTCCTTAAAGTGGGTTTTCCGTTTTAAATTATGAATGAATTTATTTAAAAATGATGTATTTATTTGTGATTGAGATTCCTAATTTTTGTATTGATTTAAATCATTTTTTAGGTGATCGATAAGAAGATTAACTTTATGTCAATGAATTATATATTTAATATTTGTTTTGTTAAATACTATTTATTATAGTTAAAAAAAATTTTATGTTATAAAAATGTATTTTAAATTTATTGTACATATTATTATAAATAGAAGTTTGGAATTTTAACGGATTCCGTGGACCACAGATCAAGTATTTATTGTTCGACATCTGTAAATTATTCACAATTTGAATGGGACGGTCAAAATGCAAATTCAACACTGCAGTATTTGAATGCACAGAACATGAACGATGCGAAACACAACGTCGTGGAAGTTACGTGTTATGCAATTCAAAGTGTCAAGAATGTTGAAAACATCCCTAGTCGTTTTCTATCTCGATTCTATTCTGTTTACAAGGGTAAATACATCAATTCATATTTTTTTTACTATAATAGGACCATTAAATTTCCATAAAAAGTTTCTCATTAACAATATTTCTGGTTGTTAAAAAATGAAATTGTTTAATTAAAATTTATACTACTAAATTAAGTTGTACGCATTAAATTATATGGTTTCATATCCAAACTCAAAACAATAAATACTAAGCAGGTTGTCAAGTCTCAATAATTTAAATATATATTTTTTAAAATTACACAAATGACCATTTACTTTAAATAAACAACAAATGACAAGAAGGCTAAATCTTCGTTTAGATGGATTTTGCCTACCTGATAAAAAATTATCAATGTATGTCAAAACAATATATTTTGTTATATAAAAAATATAAAATATTATAGCATTATTAAATCGTTATTAATTTCCTGAGAATAGAAATTATGTAACACGTGAAGTAAAAATGTGTTATACGTATGTGTTTTTTTTTTTAATAAATCAGTTTATTCTATAGTAAATATTTACTATTATTGCTAATTTTATAATTTATTGTGTTTACATTAAATAATAATTTAACACACGTATTTACGTATTTTGTCATAATATTATGTAAAATTAAATAACTATAAGATAAAATTAATAAAATTTACTTAACAGTATTATATAACTATTATAATTAAATAATTATAACCAAATTAACGAATGTTATTAAAATGTTAAATTCTTTTAACTATAAACAATGTATTTCTATAGTTAAAATACAGTATAAATTACATCAAACTATTAATGATTCATAATTATTTAAAAAAAATTGAATAACATAATGAATATTAATCTTTATAAAATATAATACATTTTTTTTTTTTATTTTTAAATGCAATCTACAATCTATACCACTTTGGCACAATAAGTAGATGTGAAACAGATTAGTTATATACAAATTACTAAAAAAAAAAAATACATCATATTCTTAATAATATTTATACATAATACGTGACATTTTTGAGGAAAGCAGCCACCCTTTTTAATACTTTCATTTGGTATTTAATTTTTTAATTTATATTTTAAAATATAATACATAGTATATTTTTTAGTAATTTATTACGAAAAGTAGTTAAATAATATATAATATATATATATATACCTATAAACATTATACAAGTTTAATTTTATTTTATCAGGAGTATCAGACAAAAAAATTATAGAGTTCAGATTCCTTGGGCTTGAAAAAAAATCATTGAATAATTATAATAAAGGAATTTAAGCTAAAAGCGCATTAAATTAGATGTCAAATCGAACAAAAAAGAAAAAAAATGTTTGTAAAGAAATTTAATTCGTCTGTAGACAATTGTACTAATTTATGCTTTATTTAGTGTGATATTCTTTCATATCGACTAATGAAAACTTCCTTATAAACGAACATGTACATTCAAATCGTTTCTTTATGACAACCTTTTAGTTTTAAAATGTGAATTCCGCTTACTCTCTTATTTTGAATTTTAATATTATGCAAAATGTATAGTTATAGTTCTTATGAAAAAAAAAAAATATATATATATATATATATAAATAACTGGAATGGATAAACTCTTAAGGTATTATAAATTAGATAGGTTTATTAAATGTACCTATTTATTATTTATTAATTTATAATATGGATTTTTAACCGATAAGCGTCTTACAATAAGCATACAGGTACTATAAATAAACAAAAATTATCCTTTTATTATTATTTTTTATCCTGAGAGGAGAGAGTAGTATACTGGTTTTACAATGGCCTGTATGTGTGGATTGGCGTGTATGAGTATGTGTGTATTTTACATACATAATATATAGTTATTTATTTACTATATTATTTTAAAATATAAAAAAAATGATAAAATCGTCTAACATGACTATGGTTTGGATAGACAATTTATGAATCTAATACATAACTCAAGAAGTCAAGTATTAAAAAATCCTAGTATTTTTTTAACAAGTGGGAGAATTAAAAAAAAATACATCAGGAAAATGGAAATATATATGCATCACCGGCTTTCAATAAAATGTATTTTATTTAACACATCCGTTACATTGACCTACTTAATGTCGAGATAACGTCAAAACTTACTTTAGAGCAGAGCGATTGCTTCGGGCTTTTTTCATATGCACATAGACATTAGGATATTTTATATGAAACACATATTTATAAGTTTTAATAAAATAGTTCATACCTACAGTTTTGATCATTATAAATATTTAATGATATAAATAACAATTTTTTTTTAAATCTCGACATAACACAGCAATAGGTATTTGTTATAACTAATATTATATGTATAGTACTATATTACTATGTATAGTTATACTATAGTTAAGTTGATACCTACGTCATGACAGCAGCGTTTAATACGAAAGCACAAAATTCGCGTAGGATGTAATACATTGTTTTCAAGTAAGCCATCAGTGAAGGTTTTGGTTTTTTTTCTTTACTAATAATGTGTTCTAGCATAAGAGACAGTAGTCTAACCGTAATCTGGTGGGTGGCCAATTGACCTTTGGAAAAGCTTCAGGTGCATCGTACATAATATATGACATGCACCTTCTACTATCCGCATTCTCATGTGTGCACGTACATAACTGTGTCACATAGTATACGAGAATCAAGTAAATATCAGAGCTTATAGTAAACTGCATATTGTGGACGGTGGTAAGCGATATAGAGTTATATATAGTCGTATAGAGTATATTATTATTGTCAGCGCGTTTTCGACATACATTCAACATTCATTTTTTTAATGGACTTTTATTTCAATAGAAATTATAAAGTGCAAGAATTAGAGAAGTAAAATAAAATATTACGTAACGTTGACAAAAAACTAAAATACCACATAATAACATACACGAGTACGCGTCACACGACAACAACAAAAATCGATTAATTTGCGTATAATTTTAAATCGTAGAAAATACGTCTTATTTTAGCTAAGAAATATAAAAATATTTTATTTTACACTACAAACAATAATAATTGTCGTTAGTTACATTTTATAAATAATTGCAAGTTGGAGAGATTAAACATTAATAATAACTGTTTATTACTCGAGTCTTGTTCTTAGATTATAAAATGAAACGGACAGCCTACATCAACTACGTATGTGGTTGTGGTGTTTTTAGAGGGCGTAGGAGATGGACAGTTTTTGTCTGTTGTTGAAATTAGGTTGATAATATCGGCCTTTTCGTAATTATGTACAATACAATGAAAGTAGTGGGTCGAATATTCATACAAGTTTATCTCTACTTTTTAGAGAGATAAGTATGAAGTGCTATCTAATCTTTTGTTATCCGTCATATTTTCTTATTCCTAATGTTTTCCTAAGCAATATTCTATTTTCAATGTGGTTGCTTTGCATGTTTTGTTAGTTTTTGGTCTTGTGTTAGAATTAATATCAGTTTCGCATAAAGTATAACACGGCGTATTGAGTATGCAATATTGGTTCGTTCGAGTCATTTTAACGGGAACTAAGAATCGTAGATTTTTATTAAAACATTCTATAAGTCAAATATTAAAAACGTTATACTTTTATTGGCCATAAAAACAAAGTGCATTTAAGGCTAAACGTGTTATATAGGTTTTAGGTATCAATCATAAATACAAATATTTTAGGTATAGAACCACAAGAATTTGATACCATAAAATTTAAGTACAATAGTGTGTACTAGATATTTTTTTCTATGATATAAGTTTTAATAAATATCCTTTTGTAATTAATATAACCTTGTCTATTATTATTTAAAAATAAAAAAATATAATTTAATATTTGTAAGTATTACAAGCAATACCGGATATACTTATTTTAAACACATGTAAAATTAATTTAAATTTGTAGTGTAATATTAAAAGCACACCTTAATATATTTTGACGGTGGATATATTTATAAGTATAGAAATTCAAATAAACTATAATAAACTTACCATAAAAATCACTTTAAATTTATTTTGACTTTGATACAACCGTTCATCAAGTTTGTATCGACATATATATTAAGTTTAGGACTGCAATACATTTAAATATTTTTTACAGAAAAAAAAAGAAAAAAAGAATTGTATGAGTATAAAAATAAACTATTGTTATTTTATTAAAATGGCAACGTTGCTAAATGGTAATTTTGGCTGTAATTTTATATGCGATGTTTTATACTTAGGGTCCACATATCATACATTCCTCTGGGCGCAATCTGAATACTCTGAGGCATATATTGGTTATAGTCGAAGTAAATAAAAAAAAAAAACGATTTACATTAATTGATTTATTTAAAGGCAAAAAATATATATTTAAATATATTTTATGTAAATACATCAAAATTTATGCAACTATAATAATTTATTTGAGTTTTATGTTTCTGATATTTTTCTGTTCTCCAAACTAATATTGATGAAAATTTTGTATTTGACTGTTTATAGATTATCTTAATTTGAATTGACATAAAAACAATTCTAATTAGACTTTTCCCTTCATGATACATTACTTTTCTAAAATTTAACATTCTTGGCAAAAATGTATTCACAAATGTGTTGTTATTTAAATTATTATGTTACCTACATTATACTTATTAAATATGTTAAAGTAAAACACTTTCTAACCATATTTACGCTCTAAAAAGTTTCATACAACTACATCTAGATACATGCTTACGAGCATTTATTTTACTCAAGTAAAAAGTAGTTTCTAAAAAAAAAAAATAATATTAATATATAATATATATGACTTAAAAAGTATCAGTATAACAAAAAATATTACCAGCCCAGGTTTTGAAATATTATAACAAGTAATATAAATTCCTCTAAAATTTAACTTATATCAGGAAATATGTCTCAAAATACAACTTTCAGAAAAAAAAAATTTATATCCATAATATTTAAAAATTAATTTGAGCTTGTGCTGTTAAAAAAAATAAAAAAAATATTACAAAAATTAAAGTAGGTATGTAAATAATATTGATAACGGAAAGTTGTTAAATTAATAAAAAAAAAAATGTTAGATTGAATATGAAGACTGAAGTTAAATTAAAATAATGAATTAATATCATATGCGTGAATTATCAAACTTAGGTTAAATCATATTTATTATTGAAAAATTAAATGCATTCTGTAAAGATAAATCGTAAATTAACACTTATATTTCTTATTACATATAATATACTCGTACATTTAACTAAACTGAAGCGATATGTGGCTTTGCTCTAAAAATGTATAATAATTGTAATATGAATAATAGCAATATATTAATATTATATAGTCACTTCACTTCAATAAACTTAAATTTTCTATCCTGCTCTATTTTTAATCCTATACATTTTATAGAGTTATGAATATTGTAGGAAATAATATAAAAACCTACTATGTTAGTATATAAAGTGAGTTCAGAAACTCAGAAACCATGAAAAAACTTTGCGATAAACTTCGAATAATAATACCAGAGGATTGGTGTGATTTTCATAACTACGAATATTAAAGCATTTTATACGTCCAGAAATATTAATACAAAACATTTAAAATAAAACTCACTCCGAGATCTTAATATGTCCATTTTATAATTTGAATATTTCTTTCCACAACAATGAAACAGTAGGTGTTCGTGATATTTTGATATGACGTCACTGTTGCATATTTTTAAGTCTAGTAAGTTCCAAGTTTTTTATTTTTTAAAGAACAATAGCGTATTTTCTTTGTATTCGTATTCTTATCAAAATGTGTGTGGCATAAAAAAAAATAATACTACCTGGGTATATAATGGTTTTTTTTTTTTATTATTTATTTGAAATATAACATCTACTTTGTACGTATCATAATATATAAGTACGAGTAGGTACATACATACATAACACCTTATGTCCATCCGCCATCACTACGGTTGTCATGGACACATAATATCATACATGAACATTTCTGACGAGTCATTTGTTTTTTGTTTATATAGACGTATTCATTATCTCTTTATTGTATAAAATATAAATACATTTTTTTTTTTTTATCGATATTTAACTTATTCAATTTTAGATTATGAGGAGAGTGATTGATTATACAATGATTTATATTTTATGTGTGTTATTCAATATTTTTTAGAACAAATACTTTGATTTTCAACTTTGAGGAAGGTTTCTGAATTAGATTTAGTAATTTGGCGAATCAAAAGTTGACAATTCCAATTACTTAATAACTGGGGATAAAAAAAAACGTACACCCGTATCATTATATTTTATTACATTTTGTAATTTTAATTATTAATAATAATATTAATATATTTTCATAAAATATACTTATTAATAAGAGCTGACAGACCGTCATTGATCACAATGGGTTTTTCTAATGCAATGATTTACTATTGAATTACAATTTAACCTACTCCACATCAAAGCGGCTATCTACTTTTTAAGTTTTATTTTTTATGTTTATTTTAGCATAGACTCCAGTCATTATCACATATTATATTATTCAGGCTACGTATACTCATTTCCCTTATAGTATTGTCAATTTTTTTTTCGAAAAACGAATATTATGTTGAATTTAATTTATTTATTTTATATTGATTAAATGGTAGTCGAATCTCAAACCAGACTCAACACTATATATTATTAAGTATATTATGTTAATGGATTACCATTAAAAAAAAATATTTTTTTAAAATACTTAACTATTATTTAAATATTTTTTTTTCAGTGTTTATAATAATATTGAACATGTGTAAAATGTATTTTGTCATAGTTTTGATATAAATCTCTTAGCGATATTCATCTTTTTATTTTATATAATTTGATCCTTAAGAAAATGTTGTTTTTGACTTTCAACTTTGAAATTATCGTTCAAGTAATTCTGTCTAAAAGCGCTCTGTTCATTAATAATTATTCAAAGAAAATATACTCAATATATAAGGGCATTTCAAATCATTATAACGATTGGTAAAAAAAAAAATATGAATACCTACAATTAAATATTGACGTTTGAATAATGAGAATAAACATTCATAAAAAAAAGAAGATAATTCATTATTATTTATAAATAATTACTTACATGGTTATTCTCTTTTGAATAGTTTTCAATCAGAATGCTAACCTTAGCATATTCACAGAAAAATGTTAAACAATTTTTAATTGGATAAAATACTTTGGAGTATATCTCTGTCTTATTAGTTTAGCAATTTAAACAATTGTTTTCTTAAAAATTATCGATTTTACGTTATACTCTTTAAATGTGAAAAATTTAATTTAAATTATTTTATTCACAGAGGAAAAACATAAAACCAACTAATATAAGTATTAAATCGATTTGATAAACTTAAACATTTTTTTAACACGTACCTATTAGAATTATTTTATTTATTTACATTTTTATCTATGATCATATTATAATTACATTTATTATCATTATATACCTGTATCTAATTTTAAAGTAATTTTATAATTTTTATGTAAAAAAAAAATACCTACAATATATCAATTCATATAACAAAAAAACTAAAAAATATTGAAGACTGTGAATTATTTTTTAAACTTGTATAGACGCACTAGTACTTAGTTCACTATACTTAACTCTTCAGATCTGAGTACTTACCTATATAATATACTACATACTATTATGTCAAATTTAACAATAGTTCAAAAGGAGCATTTTTCTACATTTATTTTAAAAACAATATGATAATCTTATAGTACCTACTTATAGATTGTGCTATACTTTTAAAACTTGCATTCAAATATTCTATTATAGTTTTTTGCATTATAAAATTGCATTTAAAAAAAATGATGTTTTTATATTTTTCTTTGCCTTTTTCTTAAATTTTAATATTTTTGTATTTTCATTACCTAATTTAATTTAACATCAGTTATAAATTCATAATACCTACATACATACTAGATGTTTTGATGAGCGGAGAAGTGGTCAAATTTTGCAGCTTACCCTGCTTATCCTGGAGTTAATCGATCACTCCTTATTTAAAACTATACGCATTACACACTATTCACAAATACATTAAATTGTATGACCTCTTTTTTCTCCTCTACCCCTTATACTAAACATGTTATATTGACCATTAAATGGTCGTGCAACTGTATTTGTCGATTTTATAGTCTTTTAATAAAATGTTATTTTTTTTTTAGTGGTATCGTTTCGTTTACCGTAGTTTATTAAATTTACTATTTCACGAAAATTTAACGTTAGACATTTTATAAAATTCTTGCCCTCAATGAACTACGTAAGTGAATAGTGTTTTGCTGTTCATTGTAAGTAAGTTGGTGAATAAGAGAGACGTTTAAACCACTTACTTCAACATTTCTGAAAATCCTTTAGCAGCTCGTTAGTATCTTGACATTTAATGTCAGCAACTTAGTGAGATGGAATAGGCCTACTAAACCACTTATTTCATTGCTGCAATCAGCAATAATAAATATTAGTGAGTAATGTAAATCGAATCAGTACTCGGTTTAATTGTCATTATAAATTTAAAAGATCAACTTCACTAATAGTTGTCATTGACGGAACTCGAAACTTTAATTAGCGATCATTTATATAAAAGTCATAATATAGCAGAGATTGCGAACCTATGTCACGCGTTTGACGGAGTAACACGCACATGATCTTTAAGTGAAACACGCAAGGTTTGTTTATTATCATTCAAGCCATGGATGAAGGCATTTTTAAGTTTAAAAAAAGGGTCATCAAATTACTTGACACACAAGAAAAATAAAACAGAATCAAAATTTGTACAGTGAGTTCCGCTTAATGTGATTACTGGTTTATAGAATCAAACCGTTTATTAGACTCAAAAATGAAAATCCCAAACCAAATTGTATGTGTAATGTTGTGAATGCTTTATAGAATCAACCAGTTAATAGAATCAAAATGACCTACACCAAAGTGATCACATTAAGCGGAACTCACTGTATTTGACTGGCGGATACTGAAAGGTTCACCATCTCTGATAAGTAGTATTAAAAATTATTTAAGCTAATAAATAAACTACAGGGAAGAAATATTTGAAATTTGTAAGTTAATTTTTTTTACTTTTAATTGCCTAACACTTTTACTTTTTTAATTGTGATGTCCATAGTTATTTAAAAATCAGCTCATATCTCAACTTTTTAAAGATATATTTATAATTATATTTATTCTAGAAAAAATCAATATTCTGTGTCCGAAGTGACTCGTCAATCTAGAATTGAAGACACCTGATGAAGATCATCGGAAATTTGGAACAAAACCAGCTTTGAAATGTTAATAAAACAAAATTTGGATATTAGATAAGACTATTGGTTTGTCAAATCAATGGTTTTATTATGCAAATAATTTAAATAAATAATAAACACTAATATACATTATATGATTTATTTATTTATTTAACTGAATATAAGATATATAAGAGTTTAAAGATTTTTGCTTTTGTATGTTGGTTCAAATTAACCGGATTTCCGGACTAGCGAGGTCCGGATAAGCAAAACTCTATTGTATTTATAAATATTTATTATTTTACTACTATTATTATTAATATTATATATTATTTTATTTATGGTTATTCATTTTATTAACTTATACATATGACGTTATCATTATCAAAATTTTAAAAACGTATTCAAATATATTTTTAATTTTTAAGATATTTATTAACAGATACAGATATGATGTAATAATAATAGTTTAAAGATAATTTCTGAGTAATTTAAATAATAAAAGAAAAGAAAAAAAAGTAAACAAGTGAATACTGATCTGCTGTATATTATAAGCGTGTTAATTTTGAATTCAATGATGTATCATTGTAAAATTTCTAAAATAATTAAAAATAATTTTTATATTATTGACATTTATCATATATATATATATATATATATATATATATATATATATATATATATATATATTAAGTTATTTTCAATTTTACAATATCAATTAAAATTTAATACTAAACATTACCCATTGTTTTTATTTTTATTTTGTGAGTCGCAAACTATGTAATATTTTTAATTGTGTGTCACCGTAATTTAAAGGTTGAAAAACACTGGTTTAGAAAATCGAATCTGCTAAATATTATAGGTATTTTATGAGAACTGACCTTAACCTAATGCGATATATAAATTTATAATAATTAGTTTATTGTTAAGTCAAATCTTATTCACTATATCGTTGGTTCCTCAGTTATATAATATAACAAATTATGTTTGATATTTTCAAGATAATCTTTTTACCGTATTACCTGTTGTCTTAAAATTTTTGTTAAAATTAATAATATAAAAATAAAACAAAGTTGTAAGTTTAATTTTTACTTTGATGACTAATACTTATTTCTTAATGGTTTACGTGAAACAAAATTATTTTTACAGTTTACTTCGATGTAGAAATAAACTTACTTTGGTTAACAATACTTAAATGTAGTCAGATGAAAGTAAAATTGTTTTGTAAAATTATATTTTATTTTATTGATATAATAACAATTCATTATTATTATTAATTTAGATTTTGTAAATACAATTTTTAATAGTAAAATTTTCATGTCTAAGCAGTGTGGATTAATATTTTGATTGAGCTTACGTATAAATTTCAAATTAAATAATTATAACCGGCTTAGATACTAATTCATCTTATTTTTAATAATCGAATACAATTACAATATATAAGCTTCTAAAAAATTTATATCAGTTCAAAAGAACTATGTTTAATACTATATTTTACCATAGGTAAGTAGTATAATTTTATAAATGATAAAAATGCTTTGTTTCTAGTCATATTATTTCTTTCATCTATTTGCCTCTGTTTTATATTTATAACCATTGTATTAAAATAATCATCATTTAAAATTAAAAATGTAAAATTGAATAACTGTAAAAAATATATTTATCTTTATAAAATAAAAAAAAAAAAAATATTAAAATTGAAAGTCAATATTAATATTAAAACTTTAATATATATTCGATGTACATCGTTGGTAATATCGTACACATGTGCAGAGAGTCATAAAAAGCTATAAACGAGTTGTGTGCGAAATATGGAGTTGAGTCTCTAGGGTTTTTTTCTGATTACAC
Source organism: Aphis gossypii (assembly GCF_020184175.1). Classification (NCBI taxonomy): domain Eukaryota; kingdom Metazoa; phylum Arthropoda; class Insecta; order Hemiptera; family Aphididae; genus Aphis; species Aphis gossypii. The sequence goes on from NC_065530.1 coordinate 73,091,425, forward strand.
GATTTGTGTACTTATGTTTTGTATACTTTTTTGGTAGCCCAGTAGATTTTAAAGCTATTAAATTCAAATTGAGAAATTTCTCCTTTATAATATTATACGAGAAAAACGTTATTTCTTATTATATATAACTTATATCAATTAAAAATAAATATAATTATACATAATAGAGAACAATTTAAAATAAAACAACTTTTATTAATTAAAATCGATAAATGTGTCTATTTTAATATTTTATTCAAAAAATGTGAATAAATAATATTATTATGCTAACAAATAAAAATAAAAATAATTACATATTATTCTGAAAACTGTTTTAGTAAAACAGTTACTTATATTACTTATAGTAAGTCAATTAATGAAATTTTGCCATTTTAGCATTTTATTTTTTTATTAAAAAATACATATTTTGGTTAATTTTCTAGTTATTTTAATCTTGATATTAGCATCTTATTTTAAATTTTTTGTGGCTGCAATGAATTAAAAAAAATAGGATAGCGCTTTTATTGAACATGTAATATCACATATAAGTGAAATGCTTCACAAGTATTAATTATATAAAACATTGAATTGGAAGATTCTGTCCATAAATAAGAAGAAAATAAGACATAATTTATAATATAGTTATTCATGAAGTAAATGTAGTAATTGTACATTTTTGAAGTTGAATATTATTTGAAACGTCACAAGATATTAGAGACTTACATGAAGTTAAAGTACCTATATCTCCATATCTGTAAATTGAAATTTAATAATTTATAAAAATAAAAATGTTCAACTATTAATATTATTATAAATAGTATCTTTACTATTATTTACTTAATATTGAACGAATAATGTTTGAAATGTAACTAGATTAATATTTTATTACTAATCTAGCGAATCTCGTGGAAAATCCATTGCATTATTGCAGTATTGGGATTTTTATACACCTAATAGTTATAAATAATCAATTATCATTATATAATAATATTTATTATGAAATTGATATAACTTAAGTGTCTTGTCAAATTTAATATCAAAATAATCTCAAATTTTTTTGTTTTAGCATTTTATCTATCACCGATATACCATATTATTAAAGATAGAAAACGTATTATACTTACTACAGGTGAACAAAGTGTCTGTTTATTTTATTGCTAAGCCTATTCATAAAGCTTCTTTGGCAGTTGGCACTGATTTCGATACTATATAATGTATTATATGTATATTATAGCAAGTCGTCTACTTCTCAATTGGAGAACGTATTTCTGTGATTGACAATGATCGAATAAACATTCACTTATCAGCCGTCAATGTGTTTCATTGATTGACAATAACAATATTATTTTTCAATTTTTGATACACTATTTTGTTTTTGCACAACTCGATTGGTTTTCATTCCTAAACGACACTTTCAGCAGTGAAATTAATGCAGTTAAGTAACTACACTCGAAAACGCCGTATAAAGTAAAAATCAACAACAGCCTCTACCACCGTCTGTCGAATATATAAGATGATTTTCTTCTTACTCAAATATTGATTTTAAAACAAAAAAATTTTACGCCCGGTTATGTGCCAATCCACGACCGTTTATGATTTGTGTATTAACATGTTGTACAATATATTATTGAAAGAGATTAGTAATTCACAAAATAAATGTTATTAGATCACTCACTAATTTTCTGATTAAAAATATATAACTATGTGTATTATAAAAAAATTAAACAACTACTGTAATTTTCGGATTAATAAGGACTCATTGTCATGTCCAACCTATATATTTTTATCGCAATATGTTTATCACATTATATTATTTGTAGTTATAAATTATGACTAGTACTTAAAATTGAATTAAATGATCCAATTTATTTTTAATTTTATGCATACATATACTATTACTCGTGAATTATAATAAATATTAAAATTTAAATACCAATCCAAATTTTGTATTAAAATTTATTATAATGATTATAATGTACAATTTCTGTAGTTTCAATTTTTTTCTACACCATTCGTCTCGTTTGATATGTTGATTTGCGAATGATATACGATATTTTGGCACAGTCAAAGAGACAATGCGCACACAATCACAATTTTGCGATAATATATTTATGCTCAAATGTCGGCTGATTCGCAAATCAAATTATTCACGAGTGTACTACCGAAATGGTATTTTTTAAATACATATTGTTTCTTTAGACACTTAACAGTCTATATTGAGAGTCATCTATTGTACACAGTACACACGCTGTATTGTCTTTAAACAGTGTTATACTTAGAACCTTCCCTCATATTAATACTTAAACTCTGTTGTTGACTTGTTCAATCCACATTTAAATCCCTAATGAATTCAGCTACAGAATAAAGTAAAGTTATGATTCCGAAATACGCCAAAAACGTACGTATACAGGTCACCATAGATCCACAGGTACGTAAAACACGTAAATCCTAAAGTCTTGTTTCGTTTATATTTATGAAAACACAAATTTATATTAAGGCCATAATAACATTTATTATTGTACGCATTCATAGTACCTAAACAACGATTCAACGTTTCTGGAATGATATATTCGTACGTGGTACGTATAGTTTTGGAATTTATTAAATAGTTGTACGCTAAATTCGCCAGTATTCACCTACCCACCTAAAGAACGCGGAAAATCAACTTTGTTTTGACATTAAAAATTTTACATATCGTTTGAATTTTATGGATACACATTATATTTTTACTTATTTACGTTTCAATGCTTTTTAAATATGACTTTTTATTAACTTCTACATTTACGAGTATATTTATTTTATCAATTAAATTTTTTTTTCAAATTTTATTATAATACAATCATAAAATGTTTTTTTTTTTTAATTTTAAACTTTGGGGCTGTACACAATAGACTTTTATAAGTTAATAGTTTATAATTTGATATTTTATTGAGAAAATATTTGGAAACTTAAATTCAAAATGTAAAATTATTTATATACGTACCTACAATGTGTAAATAAATGTATTTATATATACATTATAATCAATTAAAATTAAATTTTTCGTAAAAATAAGAGTTGATTTAAGTGAATAGTTGAGCTGTAGGATGCGGTAAATGTATTTAATTTTTATAATTACAATTATAAAATATCTTATAGTTATTAACTATACATTATATTATATCATATTATAATAGTTTCAGAAAAAATATTTTATTGAACATTAAAATTTAGTTACTAGTAAGATAACTTTTAAAATTGTTTAAAATAAACGTTATTTAGGTATAACTAATTAATCATAATATAATTTATGTAATTAAAAACAAATTATTATGAATCAGCATTTTTTTTTTTAAATTAAATTTTATTATTTTGATATAAAAACTCTTTTTCTGATCAAAATAATTGTGTAACAAATTATGAAATATAAAAATATCATAATCTGTTACTATTTGTTACTATTCAATAAATTAAACACAAATTCGTTGTAGAATAACAGTTTTAATTTCAGTCTAAATCGTACCTCTGTAATGTTTAATTAGAAATAATCTATGTCGATGTATAAATTATAAATACCTTACATTCTATGAACCTAAATATAATAAGCTATATCATTAAAAATTATAAATATAACACTACCTAAGTACTATTCTAAAATGTACTACATTACAAATTTTTGGTAACGAATCACGCAGGATTTGGAATTATCTCAGCTACAAACGTCCTTATCTGCATTGGAGTTAACATGACGTGTTTAGGGTCAGAGAATTTTTGATCAGTCCTTGGTGGCTGTTCGGTGTTTGGAGAATTCCTATTTTCTGACATCCAAGTAAGTTTAGTGTTTTCTGAGAGCCATTGATTTCCACCCAATATTGTCTCCTTCAGTGAAACTATACGGAACTTTGTAAATAAATCCTAAACCAATCAAAATCCGTTTTAAAATATGTATAAAAAAACACCAAGAATATAATAAAATATAAAATAATAATTGTTTCGATATCTAATCTAGTTAATTAATAAAATATTAGAATGAATTCCAATCAATTGTTCAATTTTTTTTTTTTTTTTTTTTTTTTATTATTATTTGGTTATCTTTAAATTTAAACTAAAACTAACAAAAAAAACAACAACAACAAACCTGTACGTCTATGACAACTGGAGTGGATAAATTTTTGTCTTCATTGTACTCGAATATGTGCTCAAATCTTATTAACACTGATTCGTCTTTCCATGGCTCCAAAGTAAGTAACTGTACGTTATTTGGTAAAGGTCTTTTTAAACCAGAATACTAAAAATTGAATCCTCAATTAAGATCTTACAAAAAAATTAAAAATAATATGTATACCAGTTAATTGTAAACTTAGTTTGTATTACCTAATTATAAATATTTTATACAAACAAAAAAAAATATACATCCTTAAATCCAATTCAATTTATTTGTGATTATATTTATTTTTATATCAATTTTATATTTTTGTAACTTTCAGTATGCTTCATTAATAAAATTTACATTTTTAATTTGGCTATAGACACTTATTATAATTATTCATAAGCTGTTTAATTCTACTATGTAACTGTAATATAAATTTGACTAAATGCAAGTATTTTAATGTATAAAACAAACCAGAATTAATAAATACGAATTGAAAATGATTAAGTGGTAACTATTTTCTTTTATTTATTTTTATTCCTCAATAAATTGTTTAAAGTTCTCTTTCAATACGCTTTAATTATAAGTAGGAACTTAAATAACTCTAATATGAAGAAATATTTTAATGCTTTCTGTAACAGATTTATCAAAAATTATTTATTCTAAAATATATTAATCAATAAATAATTTAAAATTGGTAAGAATATTAATAGCGTGGACTCGGTCAACATTTTATGCATCATTAGAGTTGGAAATTTAATTCTCTTCTAGAACGCGTTTTCACCGTTATAATTTGATAAGTCAACTATAAAATGTAAATTTAATTTTATCATTAATAAATTAAAAATGTATATTACTATTTCTGTTATACCATTGATTAAATAAACTATTTAAGTTTTTGTCTATAATATTTTTATTGAAAATATAAATTATTTTCTTTATGAATTATTATATCACAAAGGCTAAAACAGAGATTTTTTTTATTCGATTATTATTTATTAGTCTTTCTTGTTGTTTTGAAATTATATTTTATTGAATTTTTTTTTTTTTTTTTATTTTTTTTTAAATTATTTGTACCTCGTTAATTTATTTTTACATTTTCTTATAGCCTATTTTTTTTTTTTTTTTTTTTGACCAGATTATAACACACAATAGGTCATCATATTTTATATCTGCATACTATAATATGTATACTGTATAACTTAGAAACACATCATGTAGTCGTAGATCTACAATACTAAATTTAAACTAATTATTATTACATTGCTATACATATTCATAATTCATATAATATAATATTTTATTTATTATAAATATGTATTAATATGTATTATTAGAATCTATTCGTAGTTTTTATATTCTAAACATTTTTTACCTGTAAAGCAGTGGATTTCTTTAGTTCTTCGTAAGATACAACACTTTGTTTCTCCGCGAAAAAATATTGTGGCTGAATAAGTTTCCTTTGAGACAATAGTCTTTCTACCACAAATTGTTTATCAACTGATCCTAAAGTTAAGTAGTGGCTACCTCTGGCTACCAAACCCACTCCAAAGGCGGTCTCATTTAATGCTTCGTTAACGCCAAAGGCATCGTCGTAGAATATCCTTCTATGTACCTAAGAATGATAATTTGAGTTATTATAGTTATATCATAATTTAATACCTGATACAACATAAGAATATAATATAATATATATGGGTACCATAAGCTCGATTTCACCATCCTGAAGACTCGATCCTCCTTGAGACCTGTCATTGAGAATGGAAAATCGCGTTTGTTGGTCTGTTAACGATATGCGGGATGTAATTGGATAATAGTTTCCGGATACGTTTTCCACGTTTTCTTTTAAGGAGAATGAAGGTCTGTAGTTCAATATGCGTTTCAACATTTCTCGGCCGTTAGAATCGGTATAGAATGTTTGATTGTTCTTATAAAACGGAATGCGAAAACGTGATATGACTTCCTTTCCAATTTTATCGCTGAGAAAGAACAAACAAAATCAGTAACTTTTTATTGGGTCTGATTAGGACTAACCAATAAAAATTATTTTATTTATTTACTCGTTTGGTATTGGTCCTACGAGCCATTCGAATTCGATATTATCGTCTCCGTTGTATTTTCTTATCACCTGACTTACCCATTCATTGCATTCTCTATGAATTTCTTGTACTACAGGACCTGAATATCGATAAAAATAGAACCATATTACATTAATATCGTTGTGACACTAATACAAATCGATTTAATTTAAAAAACCTCTGACCTGAGACGCGTCGTGGTTTTATTTGATTATCGCAAAGAGGTAAAGGTTCACCATCAGGACGAAATATATAAGCTCCCGATGCTCTTTTATAATCTACTGAATTATCCCCGACCATACTTTTGTAATATAAAAATTCCTGAATTAACGGAATTTCCTCATTGTCGACATACAGTACAAAACGCTTAGGGTCGCTCTCGTCGATTGTTATACCTAAACGCTAAAACAACAGGTATATTTAAATAGGCATATGTGTAAAAATAATCTTTAGGAGTATTTAACAAAATAATAATACGAACAATTATTTTTTTAATATTAAAACTTGTATTTTAGTGTGAAAACCCCAGAATAAAATTATTTTAATGCGCTCATAATAATACGTATTTCGTTAATAACATAATCATATATGCCCATGTCTATATGTTTACAAATTCGTACTATAATAATTGAATAATATTGTTAGAAGAAAAGAATAAATTATTTTATCCTAATATAACTAAACATGAGAAAAAATATTTTTAAAGAGTAATAATAAGGTACTAGACAATATCTAGAAATAGTTTTCGATAGTAGTAAAAGTGAAAAGTTGACTAAATATAAGATTATGCTAAATTTTAAATACTAGAATTTTTCTTGAATGGTATTAATTTCGGCTATTTATAGTAAAACTATTGACAACAATTTTTTCGCTATTTAATCGAATTACGTCTTAAAATACATTGAATCAATGAACAGGAAATCAGCCGTTTAGGAAAATTCCTTCAAAACGGAACCCACGTCAACCTGATTCGTTTAATTCGAATTTAAATGATACTATAAGTAAATAGGCATAACAATTTAGCAATATGATATTATGTCGTATAATATTATATTATATAGAAATCGTGATGCTTACTCTATCACCCACGTCCACGGGACCTCCGGTTTCCGATTCTGCCGATCTCTTGGCCCGCGGTAAGCTTTTGATATCATAGCTACTCGATTGTTTCGTAATTAAATACGACTTGTACCCCAGTGGCGGTAAATCTTTGGCCTGAAAAACGAGCTCGGCAGTGGCCGACGATTTACGGCCCGGTATACGTAGCACTGCGTTTGGCAACGGCACGAACTGTACCGTCAGACTTTGTCCCGACGGATCTACCACGGTATAGGCCGTCTCGGCGGCTATGGGCAACCGGACGAATTCGGTCACCGGTCGACTCAATGGATTGTAAAGAGTGAGCACGAACTGTTCGCTGTGTTCGGACACTTCGCACTGGCTGATGTTCAACAGATGACAGGTCTTACAACCTGTGGTTTCTATGCCGGTGGCCAAACCTCTGAAAACCAATGCGTCAACTATAGCAGTTATCGTTTATTCGATGGATACGCCTTTATTATATTTTCAGTGATGTATAATGCTAACTTTTGCAAATGTATGAGGTTAGTTACGATGTTAAAAATCTTATCACAAATTGAAAAAAAGTCGTCTCAGTCCCTTGAAATAAATATGCTGTAGGAGTCTTAATTGTGTGAATTAAGTAAAATTTACTCTAAAAGGGCTGTTTTTAAGATATTTATTGAAATATTTTTAAAAAAATACAATGAAAAATGCATAGTATACATAGATTTTATAAGAACAATATGAATTATCTGGTGCATTATTTGGTGTAGAATATAACAAGCATAACACGTATGATAGATGATATTTAAATGGGTAAAACTTAATATAGTTAGTGATGATTATCGAGATTATCAAATCTTTTTTGATTATTGGCTCTTTAAATATTTAAATATTTTTTTAGTAATTATCTGATTGAAAATTTAATATAATTTTAAAAAATTTTATTCACACAACTAAAACGTCTAACAGGTATAAATACGTGATTTATCCTCGTAAATTTTACGAGTGTACTCTGAGTCGGTACTTCCGTATTCCTTTACTCCCCCCCCCTCACCACAATACATTACTGATTATTATTATTTTTTGTATTACGATAATATTGAGCACGACGCTTCTTTGCATTCTTCGATCGCTTCGTTCAATAATCGTGCATAATCGTTGGCCACATGTTGTTTCTCTGTACCGGTAATGGCATCGTGATGTTGCATCACCCCCATCGTTTCACGGAGTACTGTGATTTTTGGTTCGTATTTGGCACCCGTTAGACTCTGGACGGCTAATTGTTTGCAAGTCTAAAAAGTTATAATAATCAAAGTAATGTTAGTTGCAATTTTTTTAAAAAAATTGTACGATATTATTATTGTTAATAATAGAACACGTTCGGTTAGGTTAGGTTATAATATAGGTCCAGTATTTCGGTATATTGAAACACAATCAGAATAATTATTGAGCATATTAAATATTCAAGTACGCCTTAAATTTTAAACATATACACACTGATTTCAATTAGTTTGGTTACGTACCTGTAAATGATTATTTCCCCTCCGTTCGTAATATTTATGTGTCGGCCTGGACGTAAAGTATCCAGTCCAATACGAATGTTTGTCACTTTTGTATGGGAAGAAGTCGTCTTGCTTGGTTGGGAACGTAATCTTCTGATCGTTAACAGCTTTCATATAACATGATGGCGTAGAGTAAATAGCATTAATTTTACTTCCTGATGCTTGTTTTGAGTTAATATGTCTACAAACAATACAAGGTTAAAGTTCGAAATCCTGTATTTGATTAATCAAAGAAAATTAATTGTCCATATACCATAGTTGTTAATAGAACTAATTTTTTTAAACCAAACCAAAGACCAAACCATTGTGCAAAATAAATAATAAATCAAATAATTCGTGTTGTTAAAAGTGCAGTATGGCAAACATAAAATATAATTTATATATTATATAGTGTCCTGGTAGGTATATTATTTTCCTTCGTCTCATTACCGGCTATGTACCAGTAATTTCATTCTAAGTATTAAAATTTTAAAATTTGATTTTTGAAAAATATTAATTCATTACACGATTGCGTTTTATTATTTTTTTTTTTACAGTTATTATTTTTTCATAAATCATATAATATAATGTATAAGATACCAATTATTATCAGTATTGATCTTTCAATAAATTAGTAATTTGAATTGTTAAGTTTCATTCAGAATTCATAACTATAACAACTAGTATAGAAATCAATGTTCAATAAAACGAATTTGAAAAACTTTTGAAAAGGAAAATACACGACCAGACACAATAATAATATAATGAACATTCACACGTCATAATAATAATAATATAATATACAGTATTAATTACAAAATACCTATTGAAATCTTAAATAGTTTTACTAACAATACTAAGGTAAATTAAAATTAAAATTTTAAATACTTTAATAATAATAATTAGTAGATTCGTTATCCAGTCGGTCATTACTTTTTGTCTAGGTTGCTAATGAACAATGAATGCATTAAAAACTATTAATATTATACAAACAACTATAATATGACTTTCAGATGTTCATATTTAATGTAATAATATTTATTATATATATATTTAAAAATCTTTTGAAAGTAATATATGCATTAATTTCGTGCATTGAATGAATATATATAAAAACAAACTTATTTTATTTTAAATTCTCCGTCGGTAAAGGCCAGTTGAAAGTTATACTTATATTTAATAAATAACAATAAAAATATATAACAATTAGTTTAAAATATTGTGGTTATTTCTAAGATTGTAAAAAAATAAAATAATTTAGTATTACGTATTTTTTGGTTTCTCAATTGAGTTATAAATTGCTTACCTATAATATTTCTAAAAATACCCAAGTAAAATAATCAATAACTATGAACAATAAAATTATTAAATTACAATATATTCGTTTTTAGAATATACTATTAAATTTGAAAAATTATTAATGCACTTCATATATAATGTAATACTAACTTAATTAGTTTATCCATGCTATAAAAATTAACAGCTGCATCTGCGTATTGGAAATCATCACCCATAGTTAATATAATATGATTAGTTCGATAGTTAAAGGATTGATTGGTTGCATACGCAATAAGTTTTTGTGCCTGAAAAAATTGTCCATAATTATGATTTCCGACCTATAAAAAAACCCCCAGGCTCGATATTTTAATTGTTTAATATAATTTATACTTGATTGATATATAATAATTTCAAGAAGTTATTGTATTTCGTTAATTTTAATAGTGGGTTAAATGTTTTATTCTCACAATTTATTTGATTCATATTCGTTAAGCTAACGTGGTTGACATTTTTTTTTCTAATAAATAATACATTACGCATGCTGTTTTTGTGTTGTTATAAAATATTGATATTTAGTGGGTTTAATTACATGGGGCATTTCGGGAAAACAATGAACATAATATATTTTTATACATTTATTGAATAAACAGTGTTTTCATTTTATAAATCTTGTTTTAAATCAAAAATAGTTACTTCTAATGCAATTTATAAAATAAATTTTATATTCTTAAATAAATAAGCCAAAAGAAACGGCACTATAGCCGTTTTCTATAAAGTGATAACCAATGTTTGATTAGCTGTACTTTAATTCTGAAAATTTCGAATATAATAATTATTATAAAATTAAAAAAATCACAGAACTATCCCTTAAAACAAATAAAACATTTTTTATCATTATTAGATATTATTTACTATAAAATATATACATTTAACTTATGAAATAATTTTGATCTCTAGATCGAAATTTTATAGTTGTAAATTTATTTAGGATGTATAATTAATGACAAACATCTTGAACCAGAAATTATTTATTTTGTTTTGTTTCAAAATGTATTGTTTTAATTTCGTAATAATTATAAATTAGAATGTATAATTCTTCCACGGACAAAAATTAATAATTATGACTTGTAACTTGTAAATATACATCATTGAAACTTTGTAAATAATAAAGAGGATCAAGAAAGTTTTGAAAAGTTTATATTTTGTACTTTAATTTTAATATGTTGTCATTACAAAAAATATTTATATTATTTATTTTAACAATAAATCTAGTTTTTCATTATTTTAATACATCTTACTATACCAAAAAGTTAAAAACTAAGACAAGATAAAATATAAAACATAAATATAAATAAATATTTTTTGAAAATTCAGAAAAAAAAAATTATATTTTATTGAGTTTAAACTAAAATAATCAATTTTTAATGTTAACTAATTATGCAATGTTGATTTCAAAACATATATTTACACTTCTAGTTTAAGATTCTAAAAAAAAAAATTGTTTTGTTCATTAAGAATATAGTTTTAACTAAAAATAATTCAAATTCATTGCTTAAAACAATCAATTTATTTATAAGAAAACTTATTTTAAGATAAAATTATATTTCTTATTATTTTGGCCTTTCTTCATTAAAATAACTTTGAACCTGAGTTATAAAACTTTTTCTTCTTTAATTTAATATTAAATTCAAAGAAATAAATGTAATTTAATCAATATGAAATTCAGTACATAAGATTTATGTTTAATTGTAGTAATAAATATGTTATTGTAATATTATTCGTCTCACACAACTTAAAAGTATACATGATATTGTATCAGTTCATTTTTAATCGAATCAAAGTAATAATAATTTAAACTTAGGCTAACAACTTATTTTATTTTAAAATTATATGATAATACTAAATATATATATCATATAATTGTACTCAGGCATTTTAAATTTTCCTTTAAAAAGATTATATTTTCCAATTTAGAAATTTGTAACCATTATTTATTTACAATAATATGTAGTATGTTGTCAATTACAATATTCGCATGATTAACGAACAACAACGATAAATTGCAGTTATTTAAGTTTGAAAAGTGTTAAAATTATTACATACAATTTTAAAAGTCAAAAAATTATCAATTATTATTGTTATTATATTGTGTTAAAAGTTTAAAACAATAATAATATATTAATAAATCGCCAGACTTTTACAACGACGAATAAATTACACGTCGCATACACTTAATATAACTATGTACATTTGCACAATGGATCGTTTACGCGATTAATGATTGTTATGTTGACGTGTGCAAGTGAAAAGTGCAACCAAAAAATATTATATAAATGCCATTGTGCGCCACTTTGTGTGTACTAACTTAATGAGTTTGTCCATACTACGAAAGTTAATAGCAGCAGAAGTGTACTGGAAGTCTTCGCCCATTGTTAATATCACATTGTTAGAGCGAAATTGAGAACCTTGTTTTTCAACGTACTCAATTAACCGGTTCGCCTGAATGTGTATATACATCGTACATTCGTACGTACATGTGTTTAATAATCTAATATAAAACATAGGTGATTTACTTGATTAATTTGTCTAAGGATTTGAAATAGTAATGTGCATCTTGGTACGTAAAGTCTCCGCCCATTGTCAATATCACGTTTCCGTGATTCTGGTATGCTTGCTCTTGGTACCGCAAGTAATTGATCAAATAATTCGCCTAATTCATTCAATTTTTTTTTTACGCATAATGCGCAAAAATATAATATATATATATAATATATTATTATATGCACATACCGCTAACGGAGTGATTTACGAGAAGAATATGCATAAGGATCGTTGTGGAAGGAGGAGGGGAAGAATTTTATTTCTCAATACTTTACCTTGGCTTCTACGTTGTACTCGGGACTGTGTATGTCGTCCACGATTGGGTTGACGCCACACACGATGTCAAAACAAAAACCGTCAGGTGCACTATAGTAGTTGTAAAGAACTTGTGTGTAGAGATCCGCTGATGAACCTAAATCGCAAGTAAAACAATTATAAAATAGGTGTAGTGTAATACATATAAAGCACGCACATCTAACTATGTATATTGTATATTATATATATATATGAACATTGAACAATATACTGCAGCGGAGTGATGGCTCACATATATGTTACCGTTAGAATTAATCTAGATGTACGCAATTTACGTTTTTGAAGACTTATGCATAATATTTTATTATTTTATTGTAATGAAGGTGTGTAGTCTTTAAAACAAGATACGATCAAATACAATTTAAGTTTATAATACCAAAAATAAATAAATAATAACACAGCTTAACTTAAAAAAAATACAATTCAAAATTAAAAGTAGGGTCCACATTAACGCTTGAAATCCATCCTCTAATATACTCGTTAGCCAAATGTATAGTAAGTGGTAATATTTGAAATGTAAAAGAGAGCAGAGGATCGAGAATGTAGATTGTGGTAGAAACCTTAAAGATTAGAAATATCAATATTCGGGGGAGCGATAAGGGTTTCTTACTATGAAACTTGGCTAGTACTTTAGTAAGTTATAATATTAACATTTAAAAAGATAATTTTAAATTGTTTTTTCTATGGTATTTTGCCCCTTCCATAAAAGCTGCCTTGAATCATCAACTTTACAAAAATTCCAAACAAAAGCGCTTTATTCAAGAATATGACGAATAGGACTACAAAATCACTTTTTAATTCAGTCAAAAATCTATAGTCAACCTCATACACGACTAAGCCATTAGTTTTTAAATTCTTACGATACATATATTTTATATGACGTGATGAGGGACAATGAAATAATATTCATTTGATTATTACCTACTCGCCTATCTATTTTCGACATTCAAATTTTCGGAAAATAAAATGAAGAATTATTTTTATCAAATACTCCAACGGACTGAATTTACTCTCGTCAATAGGTGAAATCGATTATTTTAATATTTGGCTTAGGTTTTGTTATATACAAGTATATACTCGCCACAGAGTGTACTGTTTATGTGAGTCCCTCTTAAGTCTAAATGTCTAACTATCATGCTAAGATCATAAATATGGTGTTTATATCATGAAGAAATTATTTTGGTAGTATAGATATATTTTTATCTCAATCAATAATATTTGAAAACGTATTTTATTATGTATACCTACTAACGTTTTTGATCTGTTGATATTTAATAGTGGTATTAAAATTTTTAAAAATTAGTATTTCATCGGTTTTTATTTGTAAAATGTTAATTTTTCTTTCCATTAATGTATAAACTGACTAACTATGGTATTTGTATACATCAATTTTAATAATAAACAAACAAAATATAATTCAAATGGCTTAGAACAATAAATACTATCGCGGTACAATTATTGTATTCCACGCTATAACTAACATCACAAAATAACGAGCGACTAACAAAGGGTAACCTTCACAGTATTAAAAATATAAATGAATCTAACGAGTTATTGGATTATTTCAATTTTATTAAAGAAAATACGATGTTGAGGTTATAACACGGGTAAAACAATCTTGAGTTCATAATATTTTAGTTTGTAGGAATTAATACCTAAAGCAATAACATTTAAAATAAATAATTTAATTCAAGTCCCATCTGAGTCAAAAGATATGCCTGAAGCGAAATTATACCTTTTAAAAATTCAATCATCAAGTCTTCACAAAACAAATTCTTGTTGGAATTTTTGTTATACTCTTGTAAAATGTCTATTAACGATTTAGTATTTATTATTACACTTTTATTATTATATGTTCTTAAGAAAAGCCACATAAGTACTATAAATATTACATTTTTTATAATAAATTATAAAAAAATGTGTTTAATATTATAAATTTTAAAAATTATATGAAAGTTTTAAACATTATTGATGGGTATAAAAAAATGGTTGATAAATATAAAATTAAAATATGTAATTTTCTAAAGAAATATTATGATGATAGTGAGAATAAATTTAAAAAAAAATCAAAATCATAGTTATGAAAAAATATGTTGATACAAAATAAAAATCGTATTTTTATTACAACTATAATTGTTGTATACACATTTATAAAGATCAATAAGCATAGAAATAGTCAAACATATATTGTTAAGGTTTAATGTACCACTAGCAATATTTATGTTTTTAATTGAATACAAAAATGTTTGAGTCAATAAACATAATTTCTAATTATGAAGATTTTAATTAACTACCCCAACAATACTAATGTTCTTAATTTAAATTTATATATTTTTAGTCGTAACATTTTTCAAATTATTTTTACTGGGCTTATACTTAATTGTGATCTAAATATTTATGATATCTCAATAATTATATTATTAATTTTGTTTTGTTTTCGTAACAATGATCAATTTTTTATAACATAATATATATTTTATTATGAATTGTAACTACTGAGATATCGCCTATAAAAAAAACTGATCCAAAAATAATAAATATATGAAATGAACTTTATAGCACACAAATTTAAATATATCAATATTATGTTGATTTTAATAAGTTTTAATGTACTTCATTGTTCAATAGATTTAGAATGGAATGAATAATTGAATCCATTTTCAGATAATAAAAATATTTATAATTATATTATTTAACCAACAAAGAAAATTTGATAAAAAATTGCACATTATTGTTTAATATTAAGTTCAAACAAATGAAAAATCACAATTAACCAGTTATTACGT
This sequence comes from Aphis gossypii, assembly GCF_020184175.1. Lineage (NCBI taxonomy): Eukaryota > Metazoa > Arthropoda > Insecta > Hemiptera > Aphididae > Aphis > Aphis gossypii. The sequence continues at coordinate 73,107,197 of NC_065530.1, forward strand.
TTATACATGAATTTGTCGTGGGTAAAGTGATAACCGAGTGTATACGCTATTATGGTCTCGATTACTCAAACATAAGAGCTAAGAAAAAAAATGTGAATCTGTATGAAAAATATAGAGAGTGGAGTTAATAAATTTCAGTTGATGAATAAGGTAAGGTGGTAACACTTAGGAGGGATATCATCCAGTAAAAATATGATACATTTAATTTAAAAGATAAAATATTACTGAACGAGCGGCCATGCTAATTAAAAAATTTGGCTTAAAAAAGAAAGTCGGTAATAAAGCAAGTATAACGAAATTAGATATAAAGTTTAAGATTATCTTTCAAAAGATACATCTTGGATATTATGATCTATTTTGTAAACATGGCTTGTGATAATAATAATGAGTTTAATAAAATGAATTGCATTGTGTACGTGAGAAATATATTAAAGCGGTAAGAATAAATATTTCGATATGTAACCATGCAATGTTTCTTAAATATAAGTTATCAACAATAAATGAGGAGATTAATTAAATACTAAACAATATTATCTAAAGATAAACACAAAATAATATTATAATGAATAACGTCAGTTTACTTTTAGTACAATATAATCATGTTTACCGCACGGTTTTTTAATCAACAAACCATTAATGCCTGTATTATTGAACTAATTTAGACTAAACCATTTAATCAAGTGTAAAAAAAATTTAAACACAATATGTCAAAATCATAAATTAAATTTTAAACAAACTGTGAAGCGTAATTAAATTGGTTTATGGTTGAGCACGTTATTAGTAGGTATTAATTATGCAAATACAATGCATTTAAAAAAAAAGCGATCGACTAAATTTGTTTGAAAACAATACTAGACATATTGAATTTATTGAATTAAAATATGCATAGTTATAATATTAAAATATAACCCACAATTTTTTTTTACAAAAATTCATAACCAATTAGTTGCTAAAACAAAACTGGATATTAATCATTGATTTCGCTTTCCATAATATGATTTGAACCTGCAGCATTTCGTCAAGTGTAAATTTTATTTTTAAAATTTAAAATAAACTTACATTTAAAACAATACTTTAAGTAATACTGTACATAGAGCTATCCAAAAAATGTGTGCTGTTTGTTCAAAATTGATGCAATTTCAAATGTTCTTCTCCATATTTTTATCAAACTATTACAAATACATTTTTTAAACTAGATTCTCTAAAATTGCTTTTCTCAAAGTAAAATCTGCAGAGCCCAAATTTTCTACATCGAGAGAAAAGAATTTCTTAAAAATATTGTAAAACCAATTGCCTCGGGCTTTATTCATGATGATAAAACATGATTTAAAATATTTTTCTTCTTATTATTACTTTCGTTGTATAACAAAAAACGTTATATTATAATATAATTTGTGTTGGTTCGAATTCTGATTACCGCACATGGTAGTTTACTTTAAAGTCCAATCTCGTAATATTTTGTTGACGTTAAAAGATTTAATCTCTCTTTACATACATATAACTTTACTTATCGCTACGAAAACAGATGTGGTTTTCGTGTATAAAAGACAGATAAGACATAACAAACGAAATCGGTCTGATGAACAAGTTCTTTAATTACGTACATCGTTATATTATATAATTACCAATATTAGGACTGGATTGCCATATCATTTCTGCTGTTTTATTTGTTAGCCTTTGTATTTTATCCTCGAAGTCCAGTCGGCCAAAAAATAGTCCATCATAACCGAATTGCGAAAACAATGTAGCCATTTGCCTTGAATGGCCAAATGGATCGATTTGCCACCCGATGTGAGGTCTTCCACACTCGCCGAATGTATCATTTAATTTTCTGTAAAGTAACCGGTGATATATTAGTTGATAATAAATCGGAAAATGACATGGGTAGATGTACTTATGGACAAAATAAGAATTGACCTTGAGTAGAGGATTTAGACTTTCCTTAAAAAAAATCTCATAAGTCCCTATGGAGAAAGTGCTAAGTAAATATCAATTTCTCCTAAAAATATTTAAATCAAACTCAATAAATATTCTTGGAAAAATAAAAATAACTTTAAAATGTTGTTTTTATGGCACAGTATTTCAAATATTATGTGATATAAACACGAATAATAAGAATTGTTAAGTTTTCCACAAAATACGTGTTAAAAAAATAATATAAGCAGACAGTACAAGTAATATATTTTTACAACAGATTTTTTCATCAGTTATTCTTTTTATTTAGTTTGTTTAGTACAATAATAGTTGCATAGATATGATAGATGTTAATATAAATTATAATATAATCAATAATTTTGTACCATTTGTGTAATGATAATTATAACTGGAGGAGTGGGGTACTAAGGCCTGTTTTAATTTTATTAAATATTACGGGGACATGAGTCTACCCAAATCAATTTTCCCTACTCTAGCCTATAATATTATAGTCACCGATGGTAAAAATATTACCATACAATCGATACCTATGCATTTTTTTTTTTTTTAATTATCATTATAATTATTCCTACTAAAATGAAATATATAATTTTTTTATAATTAGGTTGCCTATTTTGATTTTTTAGGTGCTTTTATAGTATACTATCTGGTCTGTATAATTAATACACAATACCGTTTTGTATTGGCCCCGAAATATTTCACTCATAATTTTTGTTCCGTCTTTGGTCCCTATTGTGTTGTTCGCAAATCCATGCGAAATAAACGTCGACCGTAAGTTCTAATTAACGTCGTTTGTCATTATTCATTAAGTGTACGAATAACACTATACTAACGACGAATGTTCATTACCACGAATGAAATTCAAATGGTTACCGATTGGACGGATGTTAATTTCATTATTGTACAGGTACGATGTGCGGTTAACAATCGATCTGACCGGTGACGACAACGCGTGGCTTACACCGTATCCGTTCGGCTCTGCGAATCGGACGCATATATTATTTACCTTAGACCCCAAGTAAATTGGTCGACAATGGACATGTAATTTGAAGCAGCTTCGTCGTTCATGGCCCACGCGCCGCCGATGAACTCCAACCGCCCGGACGCCACAAGGTCTTTTACGATGGTCTGCGTCTCCTCGGACTGATCTACCCACCATTTCCAGAAGAACGCTGTTTCCACGTAGATGAACCTGTCGGGAAATAGACATACCAGACACATTTAATTGAGAATTCGACGGGAGGGGGAGGGGAGCTATTATGTTTTTATCGCAACAAAATATGTTTATCTTTTGGACCGACCTCTTATTCGGGTCTTTAGCCAGTTCGTTGACCACAGAGTCTAAAATGAATTGTACGCCGGCCAATTGAATGGAATTGTTTGCTAAAAAAGAATTTTAAAAGATTAATTAATATAAAAACTATCATACGGACATAAAACGGCAGTTCTTCTGTTTTTTTTTCTACGCATACGATCAGTGCATATAATATTGTATTATACACCGTGAATATTATGTTCTTATTTTAAAGCACAATAATTAGTGTTTTATCAAAAACTAATTGAGAAGGATTTAAAAAGCGGTTAAATTAACGAGACGCAATTTTACTATTCATTTGTATAAATATATTTAGTTTACATAATATTATTATGTATAATACTTAAATGTATTTTAATTATATTATTTTTGCGCGTAATGACATGAACTACAACTTCAGAAGCTCTTATAAAATAAAATTTCAGTATTTATTTTACTAGAGTATTGACTGACATTTTAAAATCATAAAATATTCTTTGTATCATAAATTAATTGCGTTTTACAATAACAAAAGAAGTTTTTCTAATTAGAACTCAGTAATATTATTTTGCAAATTTCAGGTCATTTGTCAAATGTTTTACCGCAGTGTTTTATATAGATTTAAATAACTAGCAACCCATTGATTTTTTATAATTTATTCTAAAGCTGAGTATTCATTTTAAGCTTTTAGTGTTTAAAATATCAAATATAAATATCAAACTAATAATTTATTTTAGTGTATTATATTATTTATAAGGTTTTAGATAAGTAGATAAGTACAATAAAATGTTTGAAGTTCTCATTTAACTTTGACTTAACTTCTTTAAACTTTAAATATGTACTTAAAATGTATAAATAAGAAACAATTTATACACCCACATGCTCAAAAAAAAAAAAAAAAATGTACATCATAATATCAAATGAAAAATATATGTAAAGCAATTAAATAGATATAAACCACAAGGATTGAATATGGTAAAAATCTTAAAAATGGTTACAAAATTAATGTGGCTCATTTAAATACAATATTAGTCAGCGTAGTTTTATTTAGGTACTTCAATGCAAATTATAATATTTAATATTTTGACTCATAAATTAAGTATTATATATTTATTATAAAATAAATATACAGTTTTTCCTCTTTTATTAATTATTATTATTATTATTATTTTTTTTTTTTTAATTAATAAATTATAGTTATATTATGTATAATACATTAAATATTTTTTATTATTACATAATACTGTATTAATGTACTGCATTTGAATAAATCAGTGGATTTTTGGGAATATTAAAACTAAATGATTAATTTTATAGGTATTATTATAATATAATTACTGCCGAAATAATATTGATCGACGGTCTTCAGCCAGCCAACGTCATCGTGTGTGTGAGGTATAAAGTGCACATTGAGATATCCATCTTTGACTGGATGACACGACTGAAAAAAATATCCATAAAAATAATAAAAATATTACTAGTCTTGGTAAATGTTCACCGTTAAGTCGTTCTACAAATATAAGAATGTGCAGGAAACGTCATTATTGTTTATATACATGCTTGGCTTATTTAATAATATAGGTAGGTAAGTTTGCCCAGATAGGTATACTGTTTACCCTAGTTTACAGTTTCTCAGTTGTATAACGAAAAATAGCCGGACTCGTCATTTTCAATTATAACAAAATAATATGTGCTATTTATTATTCCTCGTTAAACGTTTATAGGTACGTAAAAGTACGTTGTATATATTACAACTTTAAAATGGTTTTACTTATTCATGAGGTTCTTATTCTCTGTCGTTGGTTTACATATAATTTTATGTCTTTAAACGTAGGTACCTTAGTTATATATCTATATTATGTATATGTATGTACACTGTAGGTACAGGGTGTTCCGTGAAAATTTTACTCATTGATATATTTCCTGAAATAATGAAGATACCATATTTCTATTTTTATATGTATATATATATAAGACACATAGAGATAAATACTACAAGTATTTCATATTTTAATTTTTAAGTAAAAAAGTAAAAAAAAAGTAATTTTTAATTGAATTACTTAAAACAAAAACTGATGATAGCTACTTTATAGAGTTTATTTTTCAGAAAATTTTGACGTTTTAACATTTTATTTTCACAATTTTATTATATCTAATATTTTTAATAAAATTATTACCAGTGATATTAAAATATCAACATGTGACCCGCTGGCTCGTGCGGCCGGCAAATGTTTACAGTGTATTAAAAAAAATGTACAATATTAAGAAAAATAAAACGTTCAAACGTTAACATTTTAAGAAAAATAAACTTTATAAAATGCCTATCTTAAATTTATTTTTAAATAATTGAATAAAAAATTATTTTTTAAACTTTTTTACCAAAACATTAAATTAAATTAAAATATGAAATACTTAAAAACCTAGTCTCTGTAAAAAATACAGAATTATGATATTTCCATTAGTTCATGAGATATCGCAATGGGTAAAAGTGGTAAAACCTAACGGGACACTCTGTTTAATGGAATACCTTTGTAAAACTAAAATAAAAGATGAACAACCAATCAATGTTTACGATCAGAAAAATATTTTACCAACTAAAGCATTGATAAAACATCAGACTTATGGTAAACTCCATGTACTATGGATAATATTAAATTATTTATTTTACTTTATCACATATTTATATGTTTGGAAATATTCTATATTATTTCAGTTATTATTATATTTATGTTGTATCTACTGATAATAATCATTATAAATTTAAACAGAAATAATACATTAGTTTATTCTTAAATAATCGCCTTTATTATTATGCAATCAATAACTGACAGACATAACCGTTTTCATACGTGTATACCTAATGTATACAAATGCTAAATTTGTTCAATAATATAAATTATTGAATAATTTTTAACAGCTTTCAATACGTATGATAACTAATGAGATTGTGTTACATAATATAATTTATAATAATTCAACGTACAATTAATTGACCAGTAATTTATCAGAAATACTAAAATATTAATACAGATTTGTATTTTAAATGAAATTGTATCGAACATTTATTACAATAATTATGTATAGTATGTCATAGTTATACCTGATATACATTTTTTTAAACATCAAAAATCCTTTAAAATTATGAATTGACTAATTACCTACAGGCTACATTTTATTCCATTATTAAAATAAACACAATGTTTTTACGTTGATACTTACATAATATATGCAAATGTACAGTTAAATTCGTTTTAATCTCTTACACGCATTTAGAATTTCAAGCAATAGGTTAAATTTATATAATGACAAATATACGGGTACAATTATTGCAAATTTGTTTTTATTAATGATACCTTATTTTATAAATTCTTCTCCGTTAAAAAGTATTTTGATTTTGTGCATTGTTGCCAAATTTTATAAATGTTAAACTTTGTAGAAATAACAAAATATAATAAATCTATGTATCAATAAACGATACAGAAAGCTCCCACATAATGTACATCATTACTGATAATTTCATAGTGTTTACACCAACATAAAGTATTTAATCAATTTAAATAACTGAGATCCAAGTTGAAACAATAACAAAAATGTGTTTAATCTCAAGAGGTATCCATAAAAAAAAATGTTCCAATTAATATTAACAAGAATTATGTCATAAATTTTGCTAGAGAATTTTGATAGAAGTATGGGTGTCTATATTTGAAAAGAAATTTTTGTATTTCATTACGATAATGTTAGCTAATTTTCGATTAAATTAAAATTTGTTTTAACTATTTAAAGTTTAAATTTTAAACGATTATATTAAATTGTAGAATTGGATAAGACTGATTATTGAATAAATAAATCAACCTTAAAATATAAGTATTTTTTTTTTTTTAACTGGCAAATAATTTGAACATTTTATATGGGAAACCGTAGGTACAATTTTAATTTTGACAATATTTGAGCTTATTTAGTACTAAACTATGTCGTATATTTTAAGGATTCCTTTATTATTCGATAAATATATGTAACCGGGTTTCTACCGAAACAAAGGGTTAGATTTAATATGATCCAATTCAACTTTAACGCCAATCACACTCATATTATTATATAAATGATCATGACGAGAGATAAACTGTTTTAACTGTTAATATATATCCTTGCTAATCTTTAAGACATATTATATCATTAGCATATTATTATTTTATATTTTAATAAAAATATCGTGCGTGTATGCGTAATATGTCTATTACCATTAAAAAAACCTCGATAGTGCAGGTTTTTCTTATTTACCAATTTTTCATAAAATTTTATTATTTATATGGAAAAAAATTTCGAATTTAACTTAAATAACTATAATAATATGGTAACATGCTTGATTAATAAATCAGTACTTCAGAATTGTCTGTCCTTACAATAAATTAGTTAAAAAAAATTAAGAATTACATTAATTTGTTATTTTATAAATACACAAATGTTAATAAATAATAAACTAGGTAATAAATAATTTACCAATTAATTCACGCTGTATTATTATCGGATGAATGACCTTATGACAGGACATAAAAACCATTACTTGTTTAACTCAAATATTGATTATTAAAACTTTTGATTACGAATTATGAAGAATAAAAATAAATGTATGACATATATATTGTACGCTATAAAATAGCTTACAAGATTTAACGTAGAAAATATTACTATGCTATAATTTTAATTTTTTGACTACAATATATAGTTAATATTTAATTCTGTTTAAGATATTTAAATAAAAACTACCTGTTGATGAATATTATTAGTAATTTAAGTATGCTATAGTACTTATAGATGCACTGTACAATATAATATTTACTGCGAATGTACTATACTATGTATATTATTTTATTAATCGTACACGATGTCCATTGATTTAGGGCAGTTTAACGTAAAATTTGATTTAAATGACCGTACCTCATATCCACATTTTGCGCTGGGTTCGCTTTTTCTCCAGGGTAAGGCGTAAGTACTCGTGCAAGCGATCAGCACCAGCAACGCCTTGTCAACTGAATAATGCATTATTCGTAATAATTATGCAAAATCGGCTTATCGATAAAACTAAAATTATAACAATTAAATATTGTCATCGGCCACCAAGTACAGTAAGCAAAGCAAGACGAACGCGAAATCAACAACCGTCGCATTAGTTGAAGTCGGCTGTTGTAATAGTTGCCGACTGATACGGAGACCGGACGTTTTGACCAGTATTATAGTGTGCCATTCTACCGGTTTCACTTCTCCTCCTGTGAACAGATTGTATCGTGTGAGTATGAGTGTGTGAGTAAGTGAGTGTGTAGTAGTCGATTACGATGTTATCTCGGCCACAATAACCTTTGATCAGCGGTCAGGTGCTCAAAATAAAAACATTGTCAAAAAGATAAAACACAAGCAAAACGTTTATCCATTGAGGATTTTTGTCGGTTTGATTGTTATTGCAAAAGTTAATGAAGCATATTGTAGGCGATGATGTGGCGTATTACCTATAATTGTTGGCGCATTGTCCACAATTTCTAGTAGTTAACACTACGCCGGTCTTTTGTTAATATTATCACTATATTATTTTGTTATTTTGTTCGAGTGTAACGACGAGTGCTTGTAGTCTGAAGTACGAATGAAGTGAATGGACAATATGATTGATCTGAAAAAAAATAATAATTAAAATTTAATCGTTATTTCCAACTTTACGCAGTGATTAACGCCATGTTATAATATGCGCTTTTTGACTGTTTAATATGTACGAAGAGTGGCGAATTTGAAGTAGGTACCTAATTTAAAGTAAATTATTTAAAATGCGTTTCATTTTTTTTCACGGCATTCGTTATTTACTATTTAGTTAAAAATACAAAAAATATGGTCGAGTTTTTCCATGTACAACGTGAATGACTTTTACCTACTTACTGACAATACGTTTTTAAATATTAGCAATAAATAAACACAAGCTCTTTTGTTCATAGTTCTTGCATTCACTTATTTTTAAATAAAAATTGAATGTCTACGTTAAGAAAGCTAAGATCTCTTCTTTTGAATTTATTCAAATTTTTATTTAACTTGAAATCTTTATACATAATTTAAGTATATTGTTTCAAAATAAAAAGTAAAGCATTTTTAAATAAATACGTTTTTTAGACAATTTTACATTTTAAGACACAGTTTCTTACATATTTAAATAAATTTAACAAGTATTTATTCATTGAATTATATATCATATACACAATATTTTGAATTAAAAAATAGCCACTTAAGTTCACGCTTACGGTTTTCTCATAATATCTATATAAGCTTATTTTTACACAAAAATATGAATACTTAAATATGTAAACGTATTATAAATGTATGTGATTTCTTTCATGGTTTTTACATTTTCATTTGGTATGTAATTATACATTAACATAAAATGATTTCGGGTGTTAATATAATAAATTATAGTTACTATACGAGTATTTCTCCCCTGAGGATAATATAAACTTTTTTCGGTTGTTGAATAATCCGATGAAAAAGTTTCGAAGATTTGTGTCTGTTTAATGAAAATGTGAACTTTTATAAGCGTCAAAGTTCTACATTCTTTGAACTGGTTCGATCGACGATATTACCTACACAGATAATTATGGAATCGTCATAACAATCTTCGTAGAAATGCACAAGAAAGTCAAAATAAAAAAATTTTAAAAATTAAATCAATTCAATAAATTATTTGGGTATCGCAAACTTGAACAGAGGTGCCGTAAAGGTATTTAAAATATTCTAGTTTATCTTAGCAATCATACATATTTTTCACAATTTGAAACAAATTATTTGCATATGAAAGATATAGCATGTGTAATTGGATTTATAACTAATTTATTTTATTTCTTTAAATATAAAAATATGTATGCATAATATTTTTGGTTATACCAAACTATAGAAAACTGAAATCATAAAATATAAAAATAAATACATAATATAATAATATAGAGTAGGTACTTCATAATTTTTAAAAAATACCTTAAGGTTGTGTGAATCAAAAAAGAAGGAACTCTGATGCAGAGAATTTGCGTTATGTTTGGTCTATTTAGGGATATAAAAATCTCTTTAAATATTTCATCGTCCTGTTTTAAAAATTTTATATTTTGTATATTATTATAGCAAGTTAGTATACATTATATTAGATAGCATATAAACATCAAATGAGTATTTTAAATTTTTACACTGACAGTTATTATTGTTGAGTTTGTTATTTTCCTGTCATTTTATCTTTTTAAATTTTAGGCATTAGCATTTGAATATATTCCCGATGTCGTATTTGTCATGTATGATAGATAATTCGTTAATAACTTACTCAACGTTTTCAAATTAACCATGAATAATCTAAAAAATGCTTTCCTAGAAATCTCAAATAAAAAAAAAAAAAAAATTAAGAGATTCGAAACACTTTTTAGATGTAAAGATTGCGATAGATAACGTTATAGAGGTACCTATACCTTTTGGTGTGTATTATATAGTTTTTGTCAGCAACACTTATTACTTATTAGTGTCTACATGCGACAAAATGATTTAAGTGAAAAATTCTTAATTAAAAATTAATAGAAAAATAAAATAGCACAAAAATAATACATATAAAAAACTAACGTTGAAAATAAATAAATTTCAAGATATAAAAATGGCAATATCAATATATTTTAATTTATGAAGTCGGTAAGTTATTATTACATAAAATACAAAATGTAACATAAACATAATCATCTAAAAATAATATCTCATTCGTATATTATTCTAAAATTTATTATTATTTTTTTTTTTAATGAAGTAGTATGTTATTTTTTATTATAAATTCAATAAATCAAAAAAATCAATCAAATTAAGATTCAAAAATTAATCACACTAACTTTTAACATGGTCAATATTATTATTCATTTATATATTATGTTTAGTATAAAATATTTAATATAGTATAAATATTTTTTATTTGCACTAGATTGTATTTATATGCTATTTGAATTATTTTACTACTTTGATTAAAATTAAATATTAAAAAATATAATACTTAACAAGACCTTTTTAATTAGTGATAAATGTTCATAGGCATAAATAAAGTATACTTTTTTTGTTTATGATAAGTCCACCTTTTTGGTGCAAAAGATGTATACAATTCAGGTAGTCTAAGGAAGTCGAATCGGCGCTATTGACGAACGCTGGTACAAAAAAACGACTGCCTCATGCGTTTCAGGCTTAAGTACGGCCGAGCTGCTGTGATTAATTTAATTTTAAATTCAAAGGTCAAGGCGGTTTCTAGTGTAGGTCACTCATTCGTATAGTTTTAAGCCTACCCAGACTACGGTTATAATATACACAATATGGCACTCCGTTCCAGGCGAATTCCCAAGCGTGGGACTTTAAACAACACGCGTATTATAATCATCTCGTACATCCGACTAAACAGGAAATTTTTCTGTTGGGAATTTGGAATTTTTGAACAAAAAACAACAATAAAGGTTACATAATGATAAGGCGTACTGTACGGTTATTTGATAAATATTATGTTGGTGGTCTTTGATCAAAATTCAAACTCTGCTAAAAGTCATTTTTACCGCAATATCAAAAACCCCTTATAGATATTAATAAATATTATTGTATTATAAATTACCATGGCTTAAGTAAATGGTATATGCATTTCAGTGTTCAATGTCAATTCAAATAATTATATAACATGCAATTCATATTGCATTTATACAATATGCTCTATGTGCTGACAACTGACATGCAAAATAGTGTCAGTCACTATATTGTTGTTGACGTTTTGGAAATTATATATGCATTTAACTATTAAATTATAAGTTGTTCAAATGTTTTCCATACGTTAATAGTTTCGGCCCTATGTTATGAATATCAAATATGCCGGAACATTAATTAGCTATTACCTACTAAGAACGGTTTGAATTACTTATATCGAAAATATAGAGAATGAATTAAAACTAAATGCATTTATCTCGAATTTATATCATAATTTCAATGAGTTTTTACTTAAATATGAGTGGAATCGTAAAGTAAATAGATGTTTGTTTTTTATAAGATTTTAAATATTTAGATAATTTTATTGAATCGAAAACGAAATAATTTACTTAAAAATTCTTATTTTATCTTATCTTACGTATATTATACTAAAACGTGAGGTGATTTTTTAACAGATCTAAAGCTCTACAGTACCAATTAGTATTATTTTATTATTTTTAAACATAATTAAGTGTTTGGTGTAAAGATGAACCATTTAAACTTTAAAGAGAAAAGTTAAAATAGTAATAATTAAATGAATGGTGTTTTTGTATTATAGATGAAGTAACAAAGCGATATGCAATGTAAACATGTCAATAATGAAATATTATTGAGACTCATAATTAATAAGAGTGCATTGAGGAGATTTCAAAAACGTGGAGGTATTTGTACATTTACATCAAATGCTCAGTAGTTTCTTTTTATGTTTATAGAAATCACTATGAAAATTGAAAATTGATATTTAAGCCTATGTAAGTATTTTAGATTATAATATTTTGTAAATTTAATACTGTGCGAATGCGTAAACATATTATATACCTACATAATATTATATAAATTTGAAATGATTTTTTTTTTTTTTAAGGACTTATCTCAGAAACTAATGGATCGATTTCAATAAAAGTTATATTACTACTATAAACCTAAAAACTCAGGTGTTTTGATTTCTTTTTTAGGCTCCTATATGTTACTAAATAAGGTGGCTTATATTATATGAAATGCGTATTGGCTCACAAAAATTGAATATTTTTTTTTTTTTGTTTGTACATGGAGTTGTCACAATATAAATAAAATTTTAAAAAATTGGCATAATAGAATATAAGATCCGTTATGCGTTACTATGAGTGTAAAACAAAAGGCAATATCCTTACGTTTGTAACTTATATGCACTAAAATTACTTGATCGAGTTTGGCAATCATATCAGAAATTGTTTTTAGAGATACCAAGAAATCATTAGAGATATATGTATGTTTAATAATGTGTGGTGCGATACAATCGTATAATTGAACTTTCAAAGAGAATAAAAAATAAATTTTATTAATGATTTTTGATAATTACGTAGTATAGCATCACGTTTTAATTAATGTATACCATCGATTGCAGCCCATAAGCATAGTGGGCTTTTTATATTATATGTGTGATTTATTAATTATTATTGACTAAGAACTGAGTAATTTTAATTCAATTAAAAATAATTTTTAATAATTTATTTGAAAGCTTATAATAGTATATGAACATAGAGTTGAACATTTTATCGTAATATAGGTATATAAAATGATAATATAAATATTGTGTAATTACACACAGACACACACTCACGTCTCACACACATTATTGTAAAATAAAATATAATATTAATAACCACTCAAAATCTAATATTTTACTCAATAGGTATATTATCGTGATTAAAATTTTAATTATTTAATAGACTACCATAAAAACAATTTTTGAATAACTTCTATGCACTTTACTATTATAATCTATATTATACTATCGTATGATATTGAATATTTAGATTTTCGTAAAATCGATTATTTTTTAAATTTATTTACAAAAACACCATTATGGCTTTTGAATAATCCGAACGTTAATTTGGTACGCAAATGGAGAATAGTCCATTGTTAATGTCATGAATACAATTCTAGAAGTATAATGGATTCGTTACTGAACATCAAAATATCAACAACAATTATTTCTCGTTTTTAGGCTTTATTATGTAGTCGACATCCAGAATATTAACGTGAATAATGAACATGATGGTTGAATGATATATTTTACGATTGAAAAGATGCAGATATTTCATTAATGTTTGATAAAAAATGGAAAAAAAATATCAGTGTGACTCAACGAAATCAAAATAAGGAGGACAATACAAATGTTTGCATAAGAATATATTTGTTTACAAAATATATGAAAATATCCTATATATGGATAGGTATATTAAAAATCAACCGTCTATAATACGCCAGAACGATTGTTACTCCTATATCAACCCGATATTCAAAATCTTTGTAGACGACAATATATAAGAGCAGAAATAAGATAATAAACATAAGAATTGCAAACGTTAAAAAAATAACATTATGTTATAGACACAATAAAAATGTACTGAATAACAAAATATTGCAATTGTATTTACTATTAAAGGTATACTATATTGTTTTTATAAATATGATTTTTGTATAGGGTATTTTTATACATTTGGTAAATGTAATGCACTAAAATCACTGCACATTGATACTAATGATCAATTTTTTATTTCATATTTTTTTGATATTAACTGACACAAATTCGTGTCCATTATATAAAATAAATAGCGAAAAGGCTAAATATTGCGTCATGTGTTATACTCATAATTTAAATTTTATTAAACTAGTGATTTTGTCATTGATGTGAAAATGGTATGGATTTATTTAAAATACGACTAACAAAGTGAATTAGCTTACAGAAAAGTAACTTTATTTAATCTCTTTTAAAACTATAAGATGCTTCTCTTTCACTTAATGATAGTTTAGTACATTAATAAATTCATTGTATTTTATTTTTATTGCATATTTTATCAAAATTAAATCTATATTATGCTATTTAATACTGCTTATAAATCTTAGCCCTAGAAATTATTACAAAACAGACATGTCTAATAATTTTAAAATTGTATTCTGTAAGTAAAATTTTCTTACCATAACCTAAAATTTCATAAAATTATGAAAATATTTACTTTTTTACAATTTCAGATTTCGAACTAAGAACATAATAACGCTAATTTAGAGATTATACTATTTAACTTTTATTCAGTGATTTAACAAAATGCAATATTATTATAGAATGTAATCATTAAATTGAAAAAAGTATTTTAAAATAACTAATCAAAAATCACTGTTTAAAATATTAGGATTTAGAGTGATTAACAATAGGTGTCTTGACATTGTCCTAGTATTCTATGAAAATAAGATGTATACGCAGGTCAAAATGGTCACAAATTACAGTAGTCAGCTATATGTATCATTGATTGCACTTTTGAGAGATATGTTCTGTGATTACAACTGATATCTAGAGAATTACCTAAAATAAAACTCTTCTACATTTTGTACCATTACACTTAACCGAAATGTATAAAAAATTGACACTATAGTATCTAAATGTTTTTATATTTTGTTTATTGTAAACGGTTTATTTCATTGCTTACTTTCCTATATATGCTAAATTACTGTCCTAAAGTTAGTGCACGTGATTTTATAACCACAATCATGAGATAATAGAATCACTGTATCTACTATACCACTGGTGATCGATAGAGTAGAGTATTATTTGAATACTTTTTTATATACAATTTTATTTGAAAATATTCTTTGTAATTATTTGAATATACCTAAATATATATGAATGATTTATTAAAATAATTATTCAAGTAAAATCCTAATCATTTAAAAAAACCGTTATAATCAAATAGTTTTTTTATTCAAAAAGGTAGGTACATGTTTATTTAAATTATTATTTAGATTAAAATTTACCAAACTCTGGTAATCAGTTATACTCGTAGAGGAATGTGTCGAAAATTATACGATAGTATAAATCAAAGGTACATTTGAACCCACTCCGTGTGTCAATCACTAAACCATCGTAGTCTTATCGTCTTAACATCAGTATACCTTTTCCGGGTACTAGATTTGATCTGTTTACGGCAAATGAGATAATGTGACCACGTAAATGTATTTTACTCATTTTAGATAAAGCTTGGTGGTTTTGTATTAAATTCAATTACTAAGTTCTTTTTATTTTATCAACTGGATGTTAAAACCTTTTTAAACCATTTCAGCTTTTCACTATCTCATTATTCTATTATAATAATTATACTGTTTACACATCTCATCTATATTAATATATTTTAAAATATTCTTTTGATTATAATTTCTGTTTATGAGAAAATATAAATCACGAAATTATGCAACTTTTTGATTTTCTTTAGTCAAAACAAGGTTTTTTTTTTAATAATTTTGGACTATATTCGAGTAAATACTCGTACGTAATATAGCATATGCATTTAAATTCAACTAATTATAATATTTGTAACCGATAAAATTCTTTGATATCTCTTGAATAGTAAGTAATAATTAGGTAAATTATTTTAGTATTTTCGTAACATCACTATTCACTACCATATAATTACATGATTAATTCAAAATTAAAATAATGTCATTTATCTCTTTGAAGTTCAAAAAACGTAGAGTACACTATTTATACATGTATAATAATTGTATAACGAAAATAATAAATAGATTCTAATTTATACCTAAGAATTGATAAATTTAAAATCTAATAATAATATGGTTTTCTGTTTGTGTAGAATAAAATACACTATACTAGATACATTATGAATTATGATAGTGACGGAAAAATGTTGGACCGTACGCTGACACGCTATATAAACAATATATAGAATATTATGTACAATATATAGATAAGTACTATAGAATATTATATCAGAGACATAAATATTCAATGACCTGCAAACCACCAAGCTTTTTTGTATAGAGGAAAAAATCAGTAAAAATTAAAAATCACGCCAATCAAACAGTATGATATTAAATTTATTTTTTACAATAATAAATTATAATATAAAATTTTAAAAGAATGAAGTTATAAATTTACTTTTAATTGATTTATTTGTATCGCTTATGAATATGATACCTTAATTACTATTATCTGTCGGACGTAACGTAATCACAACGTATAGGAGTCCCGAACAGTAAAAAGGTTGACTGTGGCAGTGTGAAGACGTCAGATGCACGACATTTGTTGTACAGAAGAGTTGTCGACGAGCGATCTCACTACAGCACAGATACACAGTAACAAAACTGTACAAAATTCAAACGTATATATTATTATAATACTATATTGTAAGAGTATGTGATATTTAAGTCTGTCCTTAGTCCCTTTATGATTAACATGAGGGTCAAACAAAATTTAGTTAAGGATACCCGCGTGATTTGTATCAACGTAGTGTGATGTATTGTTCTGAATAACTTTGCCATTTATTTTGATAAGTAAATACATTTTTATCTAATCAAAACTTTATCATAGTATTGTAAAAAATGTAAAAATAACATTCCAAACGTTATTGCACAAAATTAAAAACAAAAACAGATTTTAAACTAAAAATCAAACGACAATCTATGCCTATTTTAGTTACAGAACACCACCGGAAATGTTTAATAAATGTATCTAAAATAATCACAGTAGGTGATCCTTCCTGTATCTTTAAGGTAATGGATACTGATTATTTTAATACAGTTTACCTACTATATTTTTAAATATAATGTATAATTGGCGACAGCGATGTGTGAAAAACATTAATTAGAAATTTCCATTTGCCCTTTATAACTTATATACATTTGATTTCACGTTTCAAAAAAGTATAATTTAGTTTAATGGCACCTATACTCAACGCCTTACCTAAATACTTTGTTCAACAAAATCATAGTTAAAATACATGTTAATATTTTGTTTCGAGCTTAACATATTTCATAATACACGAGATTAGAAGACGCTTTTGTATACACATAGTTTACTAAGATCTGAGATAGGTCGTCGACTGGATAAATAGCTTTGATATATTATCATATTAAATAATATTGTACCACAAAATTTTCATTATTTATATTATAATACATGAAGATAATATAAATCATTTAAATCACTCTAATTTCAAATAAACGGCTTTCCAGACGAAACTTATAATATCAGTCTCCCGTGGTCCAGCCTAATAATATTATATAAGCCATCGCTACTACCTTACCAGAATCTTAAATGTAATATATCGCAGCATGTGGGTACATGGGTCACAGATCGCTAAGAAAACTGCTAAAGTAGGTACTAATATTATTTTTATCGCTGTTTCAACTTACCGGAGATCTATCATTTCACATATTTTACACCCGCACAGACGACGACGTCTACTAACTCGTTGGCGTTTTATTAACAGTTGAGATAGGTTAGTTCAGTATAATTGTATAATATACTTTTAAAATTGTATTTAAATACAGATAGGTACGTGCATTCAGAAAATATTTCGTATGTATTTTAAATACATTTTAGTTGTACTTATTCAATAACAATCTAACTGCTATAAAAGTATTTAAATAAATTCACTCAAATACTTTAAAAGACTGGTAATAACTTGTACAAGTCTTCAAGACACACGTACC
Organism: Aphis gossypii; assembly: GCF_020184175.1. Classification (NCBI taxonomy): domain Eukaryota; kingdom Metazoa; phylum Arthropoda; class Insecta; order Hemiptera; family Aphididae; genus Aphis; species Aphis gossypii. The sequence goes on from NC_065530.1 coordinate 73,125,678, forward strand.
ATGCTTAGAAGTTAATACGTTTATTTAATATTATGATGTAAACGCGATTAAGCTCATGTCGTTTTTACTGATATTCTGAAAAATTGTCTCATTTTGTTAAAACAATAAATATTCCACACGAAGGATATCTTAAGTACAATATTGAACCTCAAGAATAATGTACGTAAAATAATGTTCCGACAATATTTTTGAAATAGGAATAATAGCCCAATGAGTCCAATGAACAGGATCCTCAAAATTGAAATCATATTTTAGAAGATTTAGAATATTGAATAATGGTCAATAAAAAAATAAAGTATTTTAAGAAATAATTCTCAACGGATGATATAGACTTTTTGACTGTTAGAAACTCGGTTTTATCTCTATACACGTATGTGTGACCCTTTTAATAGAACACGTCATGAGGGTATATGTTTATATTTTTATATCTTATTTCACTGTTATCGAGTACTAAAAAGAAATATAATCAATGCATATTATTTTTTTTACCCTCTGACATAAGTAGTTGCACACCAACCTACTGAGATCGGCCACTGAATGATGCTATAATTATTGTGCTTGCCACAGGATTTATATTTATTATTATTTTTAAACGCCATAAATATTATACGACCAGTTGACGAAACACATCACATTATATTTGTATTCATCGAATTCCTTTGTTTTTATTGTTACCAACCGAAACAGTGAAACTTATTGGCCGATTGAAAATACCGCATGTACAGTGTTTTAAAATTCTTTATACTAGCTAAAAAGAATAGGTCGAGACGTTTCGTGAACTAGCTATATTCGTAATTATTTCTCAAATAGTTCAAATACCTACCAAGAAGTTTTTACATTCCGTCTTTCGTAGATTACACACACGCACACATGTATTACAAACGATTCAAGCTGTCGTATTTTTTGCCACATATTTTATTTTGTTAAATAATAATATACAATGTATATAGAAACACGTTTATTTACAGCGTTTCTTTGTTTTTAGCATATAGGCTAAAATAAAGATTTTCCGTTACATAATTTACACTAAAAAGTAAGTTACCAGTGATACGTAACAGTTTATGTCTGTTTAGTTTTTTTTAATCACGAAATGCACGAGACAAATGGAAATTCGTTTTTAATTTACATCGCCATAAGTGTTAATAGAATCTTTAACAAAGTGTTATCTGACGTAGTATTAAATAAGCTCTAAGTCTAAACACAATGCAGATTAATCATTCTTTATTTTGCAATTCGAGTTATCTGTTGAAGCCATTAACTGTATGCGTTGCTTCACTTGACATTAAATATGATTTAACAAGATTATTGATATAAATAATATAAATATGTATAATATATGGTGTCGTAGATTCTTATTTATACGTCCGCTTAATAAAAAGCTATAGTATATAATGCCTATGCATAAGAGAGTACCTAATGTATATGTATGTAAATGTTAAATGGTTAAAATAAATGCCCACGTGATACCGAAATTGTTTTTTTTATTAATGTGCAAGGCTGGCCATTTAAAGTTTAAACTATAATAAAAAATAATTAAATAAATTTAAAAGTGTATTAATAAGGAAAAAATATGACGAAAACAAAGACACGTTTATATTTATACCGCTTATCAAATTTAATATTTTGTTACTTTCTATTTTTAACTAATAATTAATGTTAATACTACTTATAAATTTATCATCATGAATTCACGCTGTTAAGGGTAGATGGGATCTTGATAGGCCGAATGCGTAGGACAGTATAGATTTATATAGATCTAGATAATACCCTAATAACCAATAAAATATTATTATATTTAACTTACCATACAATCTGTATAATGTTGTGTTTTTGTAACTAACACTTGAGTAACACTATATAATAATTTACCGCGTGTAAAAAAGTTTATTCTCACAAAATATTTCACATCTATCGAAATCTATGTATGTATTGTATTTATACCTACTGTGTTCAAGACAAAAAAAAATTTATTTTACCGGACTATGAATTATTGCACCAAGCCAATGACTAAAATAAATTATGCAAATTACATTGCGTATAATACGAAATTAAAAAGTGTGAAGTGACAAAAAATACCATCTAAGTTTTGTTATATTGCACTAAACACTTGCCTACACTTATGTGTATATACGATGATAGGTATATCCTTATTTTTTTTCAAATCACGAACGGGGGAGGTACTGTGTTTGAAACTACTTTTTCCCTAAGATGATATATCCCAATCCAACCTGACCTAACTTAACGTTTGTGTGATTTTTCATTCATTCATTTTTAATGACTTTACAAAATATATAATAATAATCCTTAGTCCTGATACATAATATACGTGCACCAAAGCTAAAGAAGTCTTGTTTCATTGCCTACTCCGTATAATGCTACCAGGTCACCAACAAAGTAAAATATTATATTTAATTAACATTTCATTTTAATAAACATTACATGTTACTTAAATGTGCTGTAAAATTATTAACATCAAAACTTTCTCATATCCCCCGTTTGGTATTAATATGTCACTATTACACCATATCAAAGGTGGACAACATTTTATAGTTACTACCACATTAATGGGTATCGGGTATTATGAAAATTCGTTATGATTTAATAATAAATAATAAGTAGAACCTCTCGTTCATTGTTTTTGAGCAATTATGTAAAATTGCTGAACCATTATAATAGTAATAATTAATAACATTCTAGAAGTATCAGACGTGCGATATATTATGGATCAAATAATTACGAATATATCGTTATATCAAACTTGATGTCATCGTGGTGTGTTTTGCCAAGTAACAATGTATAAAGTTGTAAATCGTGAGACCACGACAAGCAGAAAATAGGACTTTTCAACTTAAAATATATTAGAATTCATAAAATGATATAATATTTACTGTAAATCTTGTACCTACTTATTATTGTTGTATTATACTCGTATAAATAAGAAACGATATTTAATCGAATACTTATCCTTATTACCCTACGCGACTTTCTTTGGATGTTAAAAAAACTCTCTCTATAATCAAAAAAAAAAAATAATAATAAGTATACATATAGTATGAGTGAATGTATGATATTTTATATTTTTATCGAACAATTAAGAAAAATAAATACTATTTAAAAAAATAGTTGAAATTATATTTGTATTAGGTATAGGCACTTTATTAATCAACTAAAAAATAATTAAATTATATAATTGTAAGTCATCAGGTACTTAATTAGGGAAAATTATTGAACTTTATAACAACTTTTATAATATAAAATTAACCAATTGGTTTTATACGTCATACGATCCAACCGTTTTAGATTACTAAACATTAGTTTTAAGTTTCCAAACGTAAGTTTAGAACATCTTATAATATACCTGTTTTCACCATATGTACTATTATTTTATTCGTTACTAGTACATGGTTACAATAATGTTAGTTAAAAATACATTTAACTAGAGTACTATCAATATGAATGTTTTCATAATGCACTTAAATAAATAAATAATTTTATAGGTATCGGTTTTATTCAAAGTAAATTCATACTAGTAAATATTAATGATGTATTCATTATAAATTTTAAAATGCATAATAAAAAATATTAATAACTAGGTAGATATCAAAAAAAAAGTCACCAAATTCTTTTTAAATTATAGTTTATTTGGATTTTATTAAAATATACGTTTAAGCAAGATTTAAGCACGCTTGCAGAGTAAGCTTTTTTAACTTGTTTTAAGTTCCTTACCACCATGTTTTTTCAAATTAAAATGTAAAAAAAAAAAAAACAAAAACTATAAAAATCTCGTTGCTATTGTCAACTGAATAATGTAGAAATATATAATATTTGTTTCTGTATCATTGTTTTATTGTTACAATTAATATAGTGAAAAATGTATTCTAGTCTGAAAATATTATAACATACATTTATTATAAAATATTACCGTACAATTATAATCATGCAGAATGTCGCAGTACAGAATATGCCATTTTCGTATACCCTCAATTGCTCGAGTCTAAAAATCCAAATTTCTTAAAAATGTTATTTTTTTATTTCATTATAAAATAACATACTAGTTCAGGTACTTGGAATTCTCAAAAATCTTGTTATTCTAGTTTAAAAATAAAAATTTAAGTAATTTAAACCTACTTTTCGAGTGATTGAGTATAGAACAAATAAAATAGGAGCATTTCTCGAACAACTAGCAATCAATTTTGATATCGAATCATATAAAACGTGAAGAAAATTTAATTAAATGCCTTGGCTCTACAAGTTACTTAATTAAAAAGAAACGCGCGACTGTCCTGAGTTATTGAGTGAATTACCTACTTTCAAACATTAAACGTGTTAGCACTGTTAGCGTATTTATAAACATTCCATACAACAATACCTACCATTATAATTACAGTCACTTTTTTGCTCCGATTAGTAGATTGTAATAATTAAAGTAAATTCAATAATACATTTTAATTTTTTTAATAATGACTGAACCAGATTAAAACCCTTATCCCAAATCATTATAAGACACATAATACATTTTATAATTATTAATTAATATTTTAATTGTGTACATTCTATAATAAGTGTTTGATATACTGTACTGATTCGGTACGAGTACTTACGAAATATTATAAAAATTACATTTTTACATCATTCGGGTGAGTGAACACTCACCGTTCCGTCATAAAGCTCTGACACAATAATGTCATATTGATCATCTTATTACAAATTTTATTCTATACTTATACATCGAATATAGTTCAATACAGACACCATAATACATGTTTATGTATAGTGTATATATATATATTTTATTTACTCCTATATGGAATATTTACTCTATTATAAAGATTATTATGGAATCTTTTTTCTTCGTATTAGTACGTTGAATAAATCTTCAGAGGTCCTCTCTGGCAAGTTGCACAGATTTCTCGTAACTTTTAAGCCGCTTCATTACACTGAACCGTAAATAATATTATTAATATAATATTGACACACCCTCTGTAAACGACTGAACATGACATGTGCATATGATAATTCGACATATCGGTAACATAATTATTTTTATTCATCCGTCCAAATCTTCGTCGGTACACGTCATATCCTGCAGGGGTCCGTAGTAGGTAATTGAATGTGAATTATTTATCATACGATAATAATAAAGAATATAATATGCACATGCATATGTTATATAAATGTATTTTAAATTATTACATGCACTTATGTATATTTGTATTATATTGTTTCAAGTATAAATGGATAGACAGACGTCGTAAATAGATCCATACTAAATATTCTTAATTTAACCATTCGTGAAATCAAATGTTTAGTAATAGTATTATTATTTTTTTATTATTCTTGATAATGTACTTATATCATAGCACGTAAGTTGTGGAAAAAAGCTACTCTGGGACCGATTATTGAGTTTGCAGCTGTTACGTAACTATAAACTTAAATAAACACAACTACTGGCTGATTTCTAATTAAAATTAAATTAGTTTACAATAACACATAATATTATAGAAATTGAAAACAAATACAAGTATTTTAGTTTTTTTTGTTTTTTGTTGATTACAAATTATTTTTTACATACAAACAATACGTAAAAAACAAAAGAATATAATCACAATTTCATTAAGTTACAACAATGAAAAAATAAATGTGTGTATTGTGTATATGTTTATGTCCTATACTCACATCGTATCCAAGTTTTTTACTAGGTAACTATGGATTATTGTAAAAGTTAAAATTGAGTAGGATATCTGTTAAATTTTGTTTTATACTTTCTTATTTTGCAAAAAACAGTTTTAAATTGTAAAGCAAAAAATGAGAAAATTAATTGTATAGACCATTAAAAGTGATGCAATTAAAATAAAAATGTGAGCTCATAACAATCCAAATAATGATTTCAAAATAATTTTAAACCAATAATATTTAATAACGAAATTAACAACTACATAATACATTGTAGCTATGTACGCAAATTTAATAAATTTACTGCCTTGATTATTGTGTTTAACTCTCGCTATAACGTTACATAAAAAAGTCAATATAGATTTTTTTATGTTTCCACAAATTAATTTCTCAGAGTTAAAATTAATATTCAGTTGATTCATATCATACGCTTTAAGTTAAATGTAATTTTTATTTATTTGTCAGTACAAAATAAATATTATTATTTATGAACAATAAAATATTGAAAACCTTGCTATAAATGGGGAAAATAATTTATTTCATTAGTACTTTAATAATACTTTTTTCATTTTTTCTCAGCTAAATTTTAAAAACGTTTAGTAGGTACATATTCCATACAAATACCAATTCATTTTAATACCTAATAATTATTATTATAAGTCAATTAAGACTATAATAATAGTTATGATATGATAGAGAATTTCAATTGTTTTTCACTTAAAATAGTTGTATGCTTTTTCTTGGGCACGTATCAAGCTATTAAATTACTTAAAATTAATATAGGTACCTTCTTATACTAAAATAATTTACTTATAGTTTAAATCTTCAAGTGTACTACTAAAATATAATATATACCTTTGATAGCAGAAAATTTTTTTTCGTATATACCTAAATATTATAACAGTACAAATTGTACGTTCAACATATCGCTTGAATACTTAAAAAGTTGAACATCAAGTACCAATATATATGTTTATTTTTTTTTTGATGACTGTTCGAAGGCAGATTATAACAGATTGTAATTTAAAAATTAACTATGATTTTTATTCGTTTTGGTTTTCAATTATAAAATTATAACTTATGACGTTTAGTAGGAACATTTTACGTGAAACATGTATAAATTACATTAATCAAATATCATCCACATATTATAGAATATGTGTATAGGTGTAACGGATTTGTATTACTACTGAAGAGTGCGGACTACTATATCAATACAATATATATGATTTATTATTTGTACAACCATAAAAATCGCAGCCAAAAATGCTGTTACACTCATATATTATTATAATCTTTGACATTAATGGTTGAAATTTGAATTGTGGAGTATAAAATATAGAAGTACCTATTGTATATTGTATAAACATATGTATTTTCATGAAACGAAGTAATACTATTAGAGGATTTTGATGTTAAATTAGACAGCACGTTTATTTTTACATAGTAAAATTCAACATATATTCAAATAAAATGTAAATGTTATATTTTACTTTACCGTTGATCCTTTGGCAATACGCGAAACAGGCGATGAACTTGAACTGCTCCGACACGTCATAATATACATAAAAACGGGCCAAATGATTATTATTATACATTTTTTAAAGTAATCGAAACTAGTAGGTTAGGAATATGTGAAGGCACTTTGTGATAATCATAACAAATTCAAAATGATACAAGCGTCTTGGGTACATTATATTATATAAATAATGTATGTTTATTAATAATGAAATATAAACGCCTATGCCTTAATGATGGTTCACACTATTATACTAATTTCTTACTGCGCATTATTTTTTTATTATTAATTTTAATAGTGTTATTAATTTAAAATAATAAATTAATAATTTTTATTTTTTAATTTTTAATTGCGTTTTATGGATGAAAAATATATGACATTAAAAAACGGTTTTGTGTTAATTGTGAAAAAAGAGTACGAGTGTCGAAAACATTCAGAGAAATAGGTATACAAAAAAAAGTTACTGTTATTTTTTATTTATACCTACTCGTTTTATCAAGTGCAACTTCAACGAATTTAATTTGCTCTCAATAAAAATGTAACAGAAAATAACTGTATACAAAATAAAGTTTTATACAGAAAATATTGTACATTCACTCAATCATACGTCATGTACGGTTACACACAAACCCATCGAATTATTTGAACCTCAGAAAGATATTATATAACTTGTTTATTTTAACTGTCTTACCGTGACATTTCTGTAAGTAGGTAGATTATATTATTTTGCAATAAAAAAACTATTTTGAAAAAGACGGTTTATGTCATGTGCATTATAGACGAATAAGATTGATTCAAAAGCGTTAAAATGGCATATATTATGTAGCCAGTTTACACAAAATCTTAACATTGTTGTTATATTCATGATGCGTGTGCCACAAGGGGAATAAAATCAGAATGATGGATTGGATGACAAAATATGTAACACTTGTTGAACACAAAATTTAAAATTTTCATGAGTTACAACAACTAGTGTATTATTATAAACAAATATAACTACACAGTTATAGTAAGTAATTTTCAGGGCTCAAATTAGGATTGTACAATAAGGTATTAAAATAGGTTTTGAAGATAAAGGACTACGTTAATTTGAAAAATATATTATCAATCTACATATGTTAATCTATGGATATTTATAATTTATAAAAAATGGTTCAAGTATAATAAATACTAAATCAAATATTATATATGTTTTATTTATGTATTTTTTTAAAACTTATAAAAAATGTTATTCTTAACACACAATCAATGTTAATAACTGAAAAACTATTCGATCAAATTTTTATTTACAGCAAACAAAGAGTGCAGATTTTCGTTTAAAATTGTCTGAGACAGAAATCGGTACTCCCACAAGTCACTATATCCTTTACTTTGTACAAGCAGTCAAAAATACGATCTTTATAAGTATCTATATTGAAACATTTTAAAAATCAGAGTTTGAATACGCGGGCATCGTTCAATGCAAAAAAAAAAAAATGGGTTAAGCACGCTCGGCGAATCAACTCGTGGCTTGTACAAAATAATCGTATCTGACTATGCGGTAGACGCGACGTCGGAACTCGGAAACGCTAATCATTTGTTTTATTATTTTTTACTTAGTCAGCCGTAATATCGTGCGCTCATCGTGCTACTCGTACATAGGTAGGTAATATTTTTATTATCCCCGCAAGTCTCTCGTACTGTCGTCGTCCGCTCGCACAGCTACCCGTGCTAATATACAATATTATTATTAAATACATATATTATAATACGCAGACGATAAACCGCAAATTACGTACCTACTATATCTCCAACGGTATTGTGTGCCGCGCGTACACACGATCGTAGGGATGTTGTGGCCGTATACGTATATGATATTATGTTATTACGGTGTATACACCTAGACAGCGTATTATAAACCGTCGTCGGCATTAGACGCGAATTCTACCGAACCGTCATTATACCCACCGCCCCGGCACATCATATACCTAATAATAATAATATATGCATAATAAAATATATATTATTATAACACGTGCGCGGTGTAAATATCGTATAGATCGCATAATATAATATTATGTATTATTACAATATAATCTGCGAGTGGTGGTGATTATTACCTGTGATAATGTGCGTACACAATAATATTTGTTCATAACATTGTACACACACAGCCGTACACACGTGTGCCTATACCTATATATTATTATGTGTTATATCGCCATATTCGACGTTGGTCGTCGCCGCCGACTCGTGCGCACGGACTGACACCGCTCGCGTCGTAATAATATAATATCTGCTCTCCGAGAACGGCATCGCGTATCCTATCCATATATAATATATACCTATATGAACACTTCCGGACGCGTATACCGTGGTCGTCTGGCACATAATATTATGTACCGTTGAACGGCCACTGGATCACTCGGTCAAATGACCGCCGCCGTACATGCGTATAACCTTATACCGCCGTGTGTGTTATAACTCGTACTCATATATATATATATATATTACATTATACGCTGCAGATCGGCCGGCGATGCCCCGCTCGGAGGGCGGAAGAAAATGCGATTTTATTCTTCTCTCTCGCTAGCACTCACTCTCTCCGTTTCATCTCTGCTCCGACTATTATTACATCCTCTTCGTCGTCGTCGTCGTCCCACAATAGGTCACCGGCGTTTGCCATTCATAGGCGGTGGGTATTGAATTTTTTCATTTTTTTTTCTCACTCGTTTCCGCGGACGACGTTCGATGCATTTTTTGCACCACACGCCGCCGACGGAAGTTCAAAACTCGTAACAACGCCGCCGCCGCCGCCGCCGTGTTCTATACCTACCGATTTTATCGACGCCCCCGCGGATATTCGATTTCGATCACTTTTAAACCACAAACTACTTACACACGTGCACATTGCATATATACGTCTGTTATAACTGTTTTTTTTCATTATTATTATCATATTGTACTCGTAATAATGCACTTGTGAACGAACAACGAGTGTTGGTTTTTTGTGGTTATTTTAATTGCACGTACAGACAATAAATGTCTATGAATATACGTCATGATATATCAGATTGAGATTATTATAATGTTATCCTATTTGCTACCAAAAAACTCGATAATATATATTATTATTATTATTATTATTACCTATATGATGACGAGTGATCGAACGATACGCTCCGCAAATTAACAATAATCCAATAACAATTATTCAGCATTACGTACGGCATTAGCGATCCACTACCATAGAATAAAATATATTTTACTATCGTGTTTAATAAGAGCATTGTTGACGATAGAGTCTAAACAAAATCCAATCGTCTCAGCACAAAACTCTATATCTTTAATAATTACGGTATGTAGAATACTTGAAAATTTAAATTAATATAAATGAGTTTCATCATGTAAATGCATTTAAGTTGTACTTCAAGAATAACGATTGTACTCATATATATTTTTAATTACATGTACCTACATCTTATTAGATACATCACAATATCACAACTGGATTAAACTCTCAGACACAAGTTATGTCTACAGGGAAATATTATTATTATATTATTATGTCAATTACTCCACAGAGTTTTACGCGCGAATTGTATCTAGTGTACGAATCATTTTTTCGACCTATATTCATAATAATTATATATAATTCGCTCTATGATAATATTCTCGACAGTATTATAATTTTTAAACATGAACGTGAGATTTTTTTTTCTTTATCAATTTTCAAAGATACGGCTGACGTACAAAAAAATATTGTAATACATACAAACTTAAACCATAATACGAGTATAATAAATAGAAAACTGCAGAGTGTAGGTACCTTTTGATTTGGAAGTTTTTCAGCGTGACCTATGGAAAATCTCTTGTTCTGGTACAATTTACAAATAAGTATTATGATATTTATTAAATATATTCTTTTTTTGGTTAACGATTATACCACAATAATGTTGTCTGAAGGCGTCTGCAGTATACCAACTATTGTGTTAAAACTTCAAATGTACTTTATTGAATTCAAACACCGATTTATCAACTTATGCATTTACTGAGTTCTCGTTAGTGTTGTCTCTTGCGGCAACTTGTATCACGAAATATTGTCTATGTATGTTCTACGCTTCAAGTTTCAATTCGGGTTTTCCTTTAACTTCTTTACTCGCGGGTTGTAATAAAAATGAATATTATATTACTGAAAAAAATTTATTTTATACAATCTCTGTCAATTATTTATTTTTACATAATTATACTATAAATACTATTTTTTATAACAATTATTACACTATACTGTATCAACGCAATTTCACTAAAATATACAATTTTTATTTAAAAAATATTTTCTTATTTTTATACAGTTTTAATGTGATTTAAAACATAGCTTTAATTTTAAATTGATTCCACTTAGTTATTATTATAAATATTATTATTTAAATATTTTACTTTTAGAAAAATTACAATTATTTCTTGTTATCTTGTTAACAATAATGTTTTGGTAAGTATTTAATAGTAGGTATTTCGTCTATCCACTAAATAGTTTTAATGATAAACGTGTACCTTATTACTAATATTACAGATACATCTTGTTAAGAGTTTTTTTCAGTCAATTATTTTATTAACAACGATAATCAAATATCAATTATTTCTCATTTATATATATATATGAAAAACAAAACAATGGTTATTAAAGAAAATAAATACAATACTATAATTGCATTATTTTTTATGATGATAGAAAATCAAATGACAAATTTTTGATTTCATCAGTGAACAGAAAATAAATGTATTAGGTAAAAACGTGTTGTATTAATTTTTACAGTGACACAATAAAAAACAAAAAAAAAATATTATGTAAGGTACGGCTATTGTGTAGGATGATTGAATTTTATTTTAGCTATATAATTGCACTACATAGAAATTATTTTCAAAAAATTCAATATGATTTTCTGGCTTATTTTAAGTATCATTATAACAATAGTAAACGCCCACGTTATAAAATAAATTGAATAACATGTTTATTATTTAAGGTAACTCCACATACGCATAGTACTTTGTAATCATGAAATTCCATGTTAATAATGAATATTGAATTATTTTTATGAAGTTTAACTTACAATTTGCAGCTATATCCTTATGTTTAATACATTCTTATGTAGTGGGTAACTAAAAAGCAAAAAAATAATATATTTATAAAATCTAAATATAGTGAATAACAAATAAAAATACAAATAAAACTTTCAAATTGAACAACTTAATATTTTGTAGTAAAAAATTGTAATTTATTATAATCACACAATATATTTACTACAATAATTATTGAGTTGATATTTTATAAATAGTAGTTGGACCTGAAGTTAAAAGTATTTTTAAACAGTTTAATATTATTTATTACCATATTTCGTATACCATTCTATGAGGTATATAATGCGTTAGAATATCTCGTACCATTTTATACGATGATTGTTGAATTTGTTTAACAATTATTATTTATTTAAATAATTTGAAATTTTTAATAATACAAGATAAATAACCATTATATTCCTCAAATAGTATGTTAAATTTACGAAGTCATACCTACATCTACTAGAATATTTTTTACACGCCTAACAATATTGATTGTTGTCGGCAACAATCGTCGATCGTCGTGTCAATATCATATTTTATATACTCGTATATAGCTATATATATGTATATATATATGTGTGTGTGTATGTGCATGCACCCGTCGCAGACTAACAGCCATTACATATAATATTTACACTGCCCCTATACATACAGTATACCTACCGATCTACGTGCATTGTGACCGGAAAACCCAATAGAAAGGCAAAATTGTAAGTTTCCGTCGACATTATTACTGCGCACATATAGCATATTGTACACGTTATGATTATGTTACGTACCGACATTTCAACGGATTATACCCGATTCCACACAAGAGGTATACTATATGGGAACGTAGTTATTATTACATTGACCCGTTACTTTCCAGACGTATACGGCTGCGGTACATGCGCCGAACGACCGTCGTCCGCGTTCATCGTCTGACTGGTTCTCGTATTGTGTTATGCATTATTATTACTATTATACAGTTTGTCGCGATAAGAGTGTATAATAATATTATTATATAGAACAAACGCGGGGCCGATAACTTTTCGGGATGACTTGAAAAAATCCAATTTTCTGTCCTCTACGTAATATGCAGCGCCGAAGAGGATGATATAATAATAAAATAATATGATATTATTACGGTAGTAGGTAAAGGTACCTACTTACTTGTTATATTACGTGCATAATTTATTGACGCCATTGCGTTATTTTTTTTGATATTGCCGGCATTTGCAACGGTCGTAAACGTCGTCGTCGCGGACATCGTCGAGACCGGCAAACAAGCTGTCGTGTCGTATTTCTAATACAGAGAGTTCAAACGTCGCGAGTACTGGTCCTGTAGCAGGGGTTTCCAACTATTTTGGGTTCGCGGCATTACCGATTTTGAAAGCAATTTAAACAGCTCGAATGCGAATAATGACGATAATAATAAAATAAACGACATTTTATTCTTTACAGCGGACTCTTCTTACTTGATAATAACCACCGACGCCCCCGGGAGCCGCGATGCACAGGTTTAAAACCCCTGGTGTATAATATTATAAGGGTGTCCTACAACGTTTGACCTCGTACGTTACCCGCCCACCGACTACAACACAATATTGTGTATACGTCATCAGCTCATCCATCAGCATCTCTCGTTTGAACTTTAAAACTTAATGCATATTACATAACAGCGTAATACAAATAGGTAGCATACTTAACGAAAATTCCTAATTAACGTTTATCATATATCTAGTTATTTATACCAACAGATAAACCATATTACTACCTGTCTGTACAAATTGGCCGTCTCAGATGTTTGAGCAACATAAAAATAAATATATATATTTTTAAATACTTTTTTTTTCTATTTCACATAAGAAAACATGAATTTACAATTTATTCAATTTGCACAGTAAGTAAAATAGATAAAATAAAAATACACTATGACGCGAGAGAAAAAATGTAGGTAGGTCACATATTTTTGAAATAGCTCTTTATAAATTTGTATTGTATTACACGGTATTACAGAACTTTAGTGTACATTTATTTTTTCAAATAAGTACTTAAATTGTAATATATTTGGATCTTTATAATAAAGTAACGATTTTCAAAAATATTAGTAAGAAAAATAATAATTCAGAGAGTTAAAATATTACAGGAGAAGTTGACTACATTTGAAATATATTAGTCATGTTATAATCAGAATTTATTATACAAAAATACATTCAATTTATTAATATATTTTATTTTAAATAAATGTTCGATGAAAAAAATGTGATTTTTAAAAGAAACGGCATAATCGTTGATGGAAAATAAGCAAATGGTGTTTTGAGTTTAAAACAACGGAACCATTTGCAAATGGCTTTAAATAAATTATTCCCCAAGGATAAAATGGTATAGAAAACAATTTTAAAACTTATCTTTTCCCATTGCACTTATTGATATTTTCTATTATTTATATTTACCTATATAATATTATATATGTTACCGTGTATTTATTTTATTTAAAAAAAAAATAACCATCTATATAATTGCAGGAATGATACACAGGAAATCCTTCTTCTCATATTGACAATATTGTAGTTGCCAAACATCAATAATATTAAACATTTGAATCATTAAAGCATAAAAACGAATCGGAAAATAAAGTAATGATTTAATATTTCAATTGATATAGTACCTACTTATTGCATACCTATTATATATTATAATAGGACTAGTACCTACCATTATTTTGGTATTTAGAAATAATTTTAAATGTCTTATGTACATACATTTTTTCACTGTAATAATGCGGGTTAGAAAAATTATTACAATAACGCACACTTTTTTACAGGAAAAGCATAATACTATAACATTGCCGTGACTTGTGTTATTTGTATTCCAAGTTATTGTTGTTAATGTCAACACTGTTATTATGATCTGAATTCATCGTGCGAATATTGTCGGAATAGCAGAATACAGAATGCAGTTACTTGTCTGACAGAGATGTACGGAAACATATTGTAAATTGTAATAAACAATTTTGTCACCATTTCATTTTTATTTATTTCTTTACAACATATCTCTGCCCCTGATAACATTAATACACATACCTTTTATTATAATGACTATTTTATAGGTCAGGGTTTCAAACCGAAATTATTATTATTATTATTATTGCTATTCATTTATTTATTAATTTTGTTTTTGTTTTCCTGCTTATATATACTGGTGCATAGATATATGATAAATATCAATGTATTTCACTTATTGTATAAGTACCTATATACTATTTATATATTATTGATTAACGACTTCAACTAAATAACACTTTTATATTATAATTTATAATCATTTTTTAAACCAGAATAATATGTATAAAATTAATTAAAAAATCGTATACAGAGAAAAAGAAAATCGAACGGAAAATTATAATTCTCATTAAATATTTCGTTTCAATAAAATAATAAACTTTGTTTTAGTTTTCGTAAATGTAAACTGCGGATTTAACTGGTTTGAAGCCCTACTATATTATTATTTAAAAGAAGAATGTATATATTTCCTATTTGATGATATCTACCTAAAACATATATTATTAGTGCTAACTTTTTTTTTTTTGTCAATACTACTTCCATCCAATGTGTTCATTGGTCGCTTGATTGATTTTAACAAGATGATTGTGAAGGGGTTGAAAATATTCCAACAACGGTTCTATTTCTATCCGTTGATGTCCGACTATTGCCTCAAATAGAAATTGCCATTTCGTAGAAGAGCCTCTCGACATAACTGATCTAAGACATAAACAAATCATCGTTTTAATGCATTTATATTACATCTTACATTGTTTATTTCATTTTGGTATAGCTAAATACTTGATAATTTTTCCAACTTTTTTATATCCACGAAGATTGCATTCGTACAAGTGTTTGGTTCTCACGCGTTTAGATTTGTACTCGCCACAAATCGTACACAAAGCTTTGAATACTTGAAATTCTATTATAGGTCCTAAGAAGTCTCTGTTTTTACAAAACATTCAATTATTCGCATTGAAAATAATATATTATATATAGTATCGTATAATCGCGTTACGTTATAGCATTAATGATAATATAATTGTCGAGTAGACGTCGTTGTCATTTAATTATCACAATAATACTATACCATACGCACAAACATACATAATAGTATTACAGTAGGTATATACTTGATGTGTGGTAGCTCAATCGCCTCAGCGTACGCCATACTCGGATCAAACGGTTTATAATTGGGATTCGTACATTTATCCATGTCTTTGGAAATAGGCGAAACAACGCCCTCGTATTTGAGTCTATGCATAATACATTTAATTAGATCGATCGAGCCTAACCTGCTACATTAATTTTATGATATGTGATTTTGAAAAAAAAATTTAAAAGTACTAATGTGTTTTTTATTTTTTTAAACATTTTAGCGACAAAATCCATCATTCGTTTAAAGAACAAGAACCTATTAATACTTTTATAAGTATATAAATTTCTAATGTTGTGTAAAATATTAATATGAATAAAGAACAAAATTGCTTTTGTATTTTATTTATATACGTTTAATAATAATTCAGATAAGATTGATAATATATGAGAGAAGTGCTAAAGAGTAGTATCTTATACTATACGGAAATATGGTGAACAAAACTTTAATATTTAATTACTCATGAATATAAAAACGCAGTATTCGATACTTAAGCTTAACAGTTTTAGGATAATTAGTATTCCTCTGTTTTGGAATACAGAATAAAAATTGATTACTACTTTTTCTAACAATTATAAATGTTGTTTTAAATATTTGTTTTTTAACATAAATATCAACTTCCTAACAATAAAATGAATCTCAGACGACTGATACTCATTTGTCTCTATTGTTAATTGTTTATTTTTGCTCCAAAATTGTAGATACTTTCTAATGTATAGTTTATTATGGTGTGAATAAAGTTTAATTCGGGTACTATTATACTAAGAAGAATAATATTTAAAACTAGCTACTAGTTAGTTTGCTAAAGATACATGCATAATTGTTATCGTGTGAAAAGAGCTTTCGTAACCAATGTTAAATTATAAAATAATAATGTAACATTATTTACTAGGGTCCCGATTTGAATGCAAAATATATTATTTTTTTCGGAAGTCCCAGGATATGTTTTTAAGTATAAAATTCGTTCCATGCACCAGATAATAGAAAACTTAAAAACAAAAATTTTTATATTTTTAGAGGATTTTTTTTTATTTTGTTAATTTTTAGTACATGTTTATACATTATATGTATTTTTAGGTAAACAATTTTGAATGTGTACAAATGAGCTGCACTACTTTATAGGTATATTACCCTCGTTGGGTGGTACTACTGAGTACCTTCCCACTATGTAATTTTCCTTTATTTCAAACTATTATACAAATTACTTATTGTACAAACATTAGTGCATAATAGATTGTAATTATGTTTTATATTAATAATAAAAAAAAGGTAATTTATAGTGTGATTAACAGTTGTTGTGTGCTGGTACTCAAACAGAGGTAGAATTTAACATAAACTTAATTATAAAATAAATGTTGGTTTGTTTAGATTGTTTAGAATGTTTTCAGCCTCAAAGCGATGTTCTTTGAAAGTAAACGTTCAGACCCATTGTCAACACATCAACACATATCCATTAAACATTTTCAGATTATTTGTAGTGAAATAAAAATTACTAAATAAATAAATAAAACATTTAGAAAATTATTGCAGTTATTTTTTCTATTTTTGAGAGTTTTAATATGTTTTAATAGTTTTTAATACATTAAAATCCAGGCCCTAATTATAATCAGTGTACGACACAGTGATTTTTTTTTATAATATGAATACCTATAAAAAAATTGAAGCAATATATATTTTTTTTATATATATATAAGCATAATATAATTATAATATGAGTGAAAAGTCAAAAGGTACTTCGCTAAAGTTGTGGTGAACTATAGCTAGTAGCTACTATAGGTACTTTGGATGATCAATAGTGTTAATACTTTATTAATAAAAAAAAAAAATAATGATGTGTTAATATACTTGATATCATTTTTCAACGTTTTTAATAAAAAGTATTCTGTTTCAGATTATATGAAATCAAAAATAGTATAGGTTGAAAAAAGGTTAAAATACCTAGGTAGTCAATAATCGTTTTACTCACAAGCACTAGATCGAAAAAAAATATATCAATAAAAAAAATTGAAATATCACAATAGAAAAATGTATAATACTTTCTTAAAAATTAAACAATTGTATACATCGTATCAATGCATTATTTCGGCAGCATCCACATCGATCCGGAATATGGTTGCTGTCTATATTCTGACGCTATTTCTGACGCTGAGAAAATTGCCCTTAACACTTACGATATATAAAACAAAGGCTAAGATATAAAATATACCCATCTAAATATTATTATACAGTCATACGCTAACTGTTGACTATCTTATCTATGTTACACGAATTCGTGTCTTTGATTCTACTACCACAATTCGCTAAAATGTATGATATGACTGATTGAAAGGATGGTTCTTAACCAGTACTTCACGAATCTCTAATATTAGACCCATTAGGGCCTGATGAATCTGTACATGATGGATACTTGGTGATTTGTGTAGTATTCTTTGAACGATCGGAAAAAATGTAAATTTCCAAACGCGATCATTTTGTACTAGGTATTATATACATATAAACATGCATAATATATAGTATATATTATAAGATATAATATGAACCATGGAAATTAGTAATGCCATTATTATTGATAGTTATTTTATTGATATATATTATATTATTCATTGCCAAAATATAGGTAATATTTTCTAAATGCAATGCCGAACTTAATTGAATTACCGTTTACGTACTCGTATATCGTTGAAATTGATTTCACTAACACGACGATTGTTATGATGGCGGCAACACTAATTGAAACCAAATTGAAACCAAAACTCGTCAACAATGATTTTGACTATACCGCATTAAAATAGAATTTGAATAATATACGTTGGAAATGTTCAGCAAGTACGAGTAACGATAAAACGTCCAAAAATAATATAGAACCGGTAATAATTTATATATAAATATTTTATTGTTTGTGACTTGCTAAGACATTTACTCTAGCCAATTCTTTTAACTCAAATATTTACTTTTTTGCAGTAGAACGAAATTACTAAGTAAATAATAAGAAATAAAACAATATTATGTGATACAACATTATATGCCGTTAACAATGCTAAGAGCGATAAAAAATAAAGTGCAATTATTAACAATAAAGGAAGTACAAACCAAATTCTTTTATTAATCGCATATCAATGTAATGGTAAGAAAATAGTAAAATAATTTATTTCTATAGAGAAATATTTTATAGGTATATCTATTAATGTTTAATAAGGATACAGTTTATTCAAAATTGGGCAATTCTGGTGAGTAACTGATTTTTTAATTTATGACAACGAAAAGGAACATCGAATTTTGATTTTTATTACAACTGGAATTCTTCCTGACTTATCTTAAACAAGTCAATGGTTTATAAATTACACATTTAATATTAAAATGTTCTAGTATATTCGCTCAATTGTTTGGCATATGAGTAGAATTTGAAGAAAATTTACAAACCCGTGTATTTGTTTTTCTTCCAGAAAAATAGGAAAATACTTATCAAGAAATGCTATTAAATTTCGTTATACCATCTATTCGAAATGAAACTCCACTCAAGCCATAGCGATGATTACCTAATACATTTTTAGTTAGGAATAATAAATGTAATAAATCGATTTTTTGAATGGGGCACAAATCTATGGTTGTTTTTTTAATTTATGTCAGTTTGTATGATGATAACTCAGCAATTTGGATTAGCAAAATTATATAAAGAAAACGAACGTATATCTAAAGAGAATAAAATAATCACTTCATTAATATTTTTACCAGTATTAACGAAATAAGACGTATGTATATACGAAATTTTCTAATGAATTATTGACTTTTATTTCATACGTTGACAAAACTTATATTAGTGGGAATAACAATAATACATGGTATCTTTCTTCTATTTGAAATGTAAGATAATAAACAATGCCAAAATCTCATCGGACTCACAATTTTAGTGAAGAGTGAAATAGTGCTTTCAACGAACTAGTTAGTACAACTTATCTAAGTTTTAGGACAGTTTTACTGGCGATACAATTAGATGAATGTGGTGATAGACTCAATAAAAGACAAAAATCTAAGGTCGATGAGAAAATAATATTAAATCTATGTGCAACCACCTCGAACAAAAAAAAAAAAATTACAAATATCGAATTTTTAAATTGCATTTATTATATTTGTAGTTTTTAAATTTAAAGTTGATAAATGTATTTTCGATAAATAACATTATTATACCAACTACCCAATACCCATATTATACTCATTTATCATGACGTGTTTATGTCAAAAATATTTTTATTTTACATTTTAAAATGTTAAATATTATTTGTATGTGTGTAATACATATAGTATATACTTTATACTATGTAAACTTATATCACGTAATAGTGGTACAAAGTGCCATTTCGTTCTGCAATCTAAAATCTTTCCCTCCGTAAAAAATGTTCACGTTTTACATTTTAAACAATGGACTATTTACGATGAAGTAGATTTCATCATTATTTGTATTGATATTTTTATGTATTTAGTTTTATAAAACGTGTAAGCTTATACTTGTTTAAACTTTTTATTAATATTTGAAATGAAATTTGTTTGTGTAGTCATTATACTACTGATTTACCTACATTTGAACGTAAACGGTCATCTCATCCTACGTTGTACTTAATTAATATCCTTAGTTATAAATAAAACATGTATAAATAAGTTACAATATGAATATTCAACATCAACTAATAGCTGTTATATCTGACTCGATTCGGGGAATCATCATACGGAATGTAAACAAAAACTCCAGATCAGAGACCGAACTGTAGAAAACTACCCATTTATAACACATTAACGTCCCTTCCCATTTCAAATTTTTGGCCACGTAATTGTGTGTATATAAGGCAAAAAGGTACCTTTTGCTCCACCAGAGATTGTTCATACGCTTTGGCGCAAAAGACCCCGTGCCTGTGTCCGATTGCCAAACGTCGGCCGCGTACGCAAACGGCAGGACGGTGACCTTTTCCATGGCCAACCGCAACAGATAGATTTGCCGACTGCTTGCGCTATCGTTATACCTGCCAATGAAGTCTTGATACCGTACGGACAATGTTAGAGCGTTAATCAAGCCATACACGAACGCTGTGTGTCACCCAAACGACAATCAAATTATATTTTACTTTTTTTTTATATATAATATATTAATGTGAAAAAAACGTATTATAGTCTAACTATTATAAAATACCGAAAAATAAAATCTACCTTAGCTCCATCACATAATACTATAATTAAATTAATTAGCTTCACGTCACCAAAAACATATTGATAACAATTAGCACAGTTAAAACATAAAAGTTTTTATCAACAAATAGATATTTGATGTGATCTACAATCACTATATTTATATAAATTATGATTTATGATTGATAAGGACATCTCAGATGTCACAAGATATTCGCATAATTATTAATTTATAGAATCTGTTATTGTACATAGTACATCAGAGAAAATTTAATAATCTTTACAGTTATTACTTTTTATTTTCTATAGCTATGATGCTATGTTATTTTGTTGGTACAGTGGTAAGCAGATAATAAGAATGGACAGGATTATAATTTTAAAATACCTTAAAATTTAAGGTCTCACATAACTGATAATATAATGTTTATATTATTTCGGTTAAACCGTATCGTATAGTCCATAGATAATTAACGTTAGTTATTAATGTTATTAGTTATTACTTTATTAGTAGTTTATTTATTTTACAATAATTCGATTTTAAAATAATATCTAGATTTTACCGTCGTTCAAATAAACAGTTTATAGAAAATAACAATTTTTTCTAGTGAAAATATTTTTAATATATTTCAAAGTTCTTAAAGAAAAATAATATAATTACATTTTCAATCGCTCTTTTTTTTCTTGAAATGACGCTGAAAGTTTACTCCCTCTTCCCTCCCCTTATTTTCATAGACGAGTATTATACTGAAGTATATGAAATCAGTAAATCATAATATTCCCAGACAACTACCAAGTTAGGTTAGGATAGAGTTAAACATTTATCATAGGTATCTAATATAGATATGCATAGTTTTGTTACAATAAATTAACATTTATCATCACCTGGGTCGGATGTATGTTGATATGCGATCGGCTGTTTTTTGTAAGCCACGAAATAATGCACTAACCCAAGTTGCTTGTGCATGGTGTACACGTCGTCGACCGTGTTTTGAAAATCCATTTTTATCCTGAAAAATGCTGGCTGCGTTTTAATAAACACTGTCACGTGTGTAAACTATATATATAAACGGTTCCCTAGTTATGGAAAATGTATACTGTATATGAAAAATCCAAAAGTGAAAATAAATTTGTTCAATTTGAACGTTTCATTTTAAACAATATTTTACAACAATAAATCGATTTAATAAATTTTATATAATAGATGTCTAAAAGTTAAAATTATAAATATTAATAACAGGTATTTATTAAAATCTCACCTGTAATCGTTATTTGCGTACATATCCCATGATGATGGTACGGTATTAGAAAAATGTTTATTTTCAATAAATACTGAATGGGACCAAACCCTTTTTGGCACACATCCCATACCAATCGATACAAAGAATCTATTAGTTTGATCAAAAATTCGCTTTGGAGTCTGCAATAGTTCACTTAAATGTAGTTAATAATATAATATACTCCATTTATTGTTCAAATCAAATAAATATTAATACCTTCGAATTTGTTTTGCCATTTTCGTGTATACCGAGTTCTTGAACTATAAACTGTATCAATTTTGTCCATGGTTGACCCAATACCGAACCTGATAATTTAGCGATCAAACAATTTTTTTTAAAAAAAAACGCTAAAATCTCTAAACTTAAGAATAAGCCTAAATACAAATAAAACTTGATGATTTAATCATGTAAAAAGTAGTAATTATTATTTAAAACAAAATAGTAAAAATATATCATATTAAAATATATAAGAATTATAAGAAAACCTATCTAATAATATAAGAGTTTAGTCCAATTGAATCATAATATTATTAAATATTATAAATATCATATAATATATATATATATATATAAAAAAGTAATACCAATAAAAAATATTAAAGAATATTTAAAAAAAAATTGTTAACACTTTGTATTAATTCGTATAGTTTTGAAAAAATATTTATCAATATAAAAATTATATTCATTGAATATCTGTGAGTTTTTTTAAAGTATTACACGGTTTATTAGTAATCATTTATTATTTACTTATTACGATTTGTTGTGAACTATATACACTTTAGATATTATACCCCAGTTTCACTAATTAAGTTTCAACAATTATTGTTGAAATTGTATTCTAGATTTTAATTGTATGTAATAAAAATTAAAGTATGTCAAAAGAGAAATTTTCCGTTAAAAACATAATATTTTTTTTTTAAATAAATATTTTAAGGTACTTTATATAGTTATTAAAAACATTCTACTCTGGATTTCAATTATTTTTTTATTATAGGTTTACTGATGAATATATTGTGTATTATATTATATGGGTTTGAAAATTATATAGCTGACTACATAGTAATTACGCTGCATATTTACTTACTACATAAGTAATATAAGAAACCAAAAATGTGATTAATCAACACGTCGTAATTTTATTATATAAAACTCAAACGTATGACTGGTATGTAGATGAGTATATAATTTATTAAAATGATTATTATTACGACTACCCCTTGATACATATATATTGGAAACTTTATAAGTCTTGGCGCTCTCAACATGCAGTAATACTTATAATAGAAATTTATTTTCAACAACTGTTTTCATATAATACACTATTGAAATTTCATTCTTATGAATATATATTTTTTACAATTATATTATAAAAAATGACCAATCGGGAAATAAAATGAGTTTACGTATTTTCGTAATACTTAGAAAAATCGACAATTCCAGGTGTCTATAAAATGCTCAAAAAAAAAATTGAAACTTTAACTTTATAGTGTATATAGATAACACTTATATAAATATTTCGTAAACATTTTAAGTATTTACAGTGATTTTTTTTTTTTTTTGAGTTTTAAACTTATAACTATATAAAAAAATCGATTTTTTTTTTTAAACTACTGGAAAATGTTTACTTTTTACTTAAATAATGCACGAAGGATATTCACTTTGTTATCGGAAACTACCTCTAAAGATTGAAATTGAAGCATTATTTTGACAAGTTATGCTGTACACAAACACAAAAAAAAAATATACATCATTGTAAAATCAATAAATTCATCACTTAGTTCAGAAGCTAAAATAAATAAATGTACAAATTTAAAGGCTTACATATTTTAGCGAGTTCATTTTTTTATCAGTTATTTTTCAAAAAAGTGAATAATATAAAAATATAGGTAATTTCGAAGAAATAGGTATTAAATCAACAAATTAAGCGTTTTAGTGGATACTTTTAACATACTATTCAAATAGAATCTGGTAATGAAATTAATATAAAATATTTCTACCACATGACGAAATTAACAACGTGATAAGTTAAAATAAATGTAAAATACACATTAAACTTATTTGCCACACCGGATACACAATACGTCATAGATTTTTAATCTTCCAGAATTACAATTTACAATTAAATCAAATTTGTTACCAAAAACCACCTCTGAAGTTAAAAATCGTAGTTTTTGTACTACCTCAAAAGGCAATGGCATACAGAAAATAATACACACGTCTATATGTCATTGTAAAACCAATACAACCATCGCTCAGTTCAGAATCTAAAAAAGTGCATATATTTTAATATTGTATAACATTTAAAGATATAGGTATCATGACAAATTATATTGATTTACAATTCACCCTATGTAGTGCACATATATTACTGTATAATAGGCTAGAAAATATGTTTTACATATGAGTAAAGTAACCGTCACCAAAAAACCAGAAAAAAAAACGAATTTTCTGTTACACTAATAAATATAATGTCTTTCAAATAAAATTAACAGCAGTTAATAACGTGACTAGCGCGATACTGATCCATAGTTTTTTCGTAAATGTCGGATTCGAGGAGTTCTTAAGAAAGTGCTTACTACTTACTCAAGCATCACTCACCCTCTCTATAATCAGTTAGGAAAAGAAAAATATCGATACTGATCGGTTTTCTTTTATGACTTCAAAGATATTGAGTGCACCTTATAGACTATTCTAAAACTTACCCAATAAATGGACGGGGACTGGACCATTGGCAGACACAGCCGCTGTTCCAAATTTTTCCCTGAGAATTTTACGAACGTGCGTGTAAATATGCAAGTACAGTGGTCTTATACCTTCGTACATCTGATCGGTGTTCAATTGGCCTTGGTTGTATGAGTATGGTTCCATATAGTAATGAATTTCGTTAGAAAAATCTTTAAATATAAAATAATCTTAATGAATAAACATGTATCACAATTAAGTAATTTAAACATAATATAATAACATTGGTCTATATAATAATTGTTATTAATCGAAATAATTTTTTTAACACAATCATAAAAACGTGTAATGGTACACATTGATAAAATTCAATATAAATATTCAAATATTAAGGTATTGTGTTGTTTGTTTCAATATAATTTACTATTCAAATGGGCCATATAGTTCAACATTTCAATATACTTCATATATATATTTTTCACTGCGAAGCTGGTGTGATTGTGCCAAGCTTTCCAATAATATTTTAACTCTACTGCATCTGATGACTTAACCATAATGACATTTATTTCTAAAAATCGATTACAGCAAAATTAATAAATGTATAATGTTGATCTGTTGTATACTCGTAGATTTTGCATGACTGATTTTTTTACCCAACTTCATTATCGCTTATGACTGTGTGTTTAATTTAGGTTATTGAAACATGTGTTAAGTTGAAATTCATATTATATAAGTTTGTGTATATGTATATATATATATTTATATATGTTTAAAAATTAAATTATTATGATATGTGCAGTGATTAAATAACGTTTCTGACCATAAATTATAATAATGTTGTCTTAATTTAAAATATTCAAAGAAACCTTAGGATCAGAATGAGTTGGTACAAGTCT
This sequence comes from Aphis gossypii, assembly GCF_020184175.1. NCBI lineage: Eukaryota > Metazoa > Arthropoda > Insecta > Hemiptera > Aphididae > Aphis > Aphis gossypii. The sequence goes on from NC_065530.1 coordinate 73,152,179, forward strand.
AATGATGGTTTCTCCACAACATTATCCACGTGAATGATTAAAGTTCCGTTGCTAATAATTAACAAGAAATTCAAAACACCAGGGCAAGTTTAGGACCAAGATAGGTATATAGTTATTTAATATAATATGGTTTCAGTTAATCGTATAATGCGTATAATATATATATATATATCTACTCGTAATATATCTGCATTATATGTTACGGGCCGCAATACTTCCGAATAAGAAAGTTAAACATCCACCCAGGAAATCTCAAAGTTTAGTACCATAAATGCAGTACTGAATATTATTATAATATGAAAATATACATTTTAAAAACCACATCGAATAACCACCACAACGAATATAAAAACTATTCACACAATATTTTGTTTAGTGCTTTTGTGTAATTAAGCTTGATTTAAAACAACACTGCAATCGTTACCGTTCGCTTTTATGTCACACGGATGATTAGTCTTCCGGTATTCGCAAACTGTTAGTTCGTTAATCGTTGTTATTAGTTTCCTCTTCAGCATTATAGTCTACAATCAATTCGAATACAAAATATAATATTGCGACACTTCCGTCGATCTTATCACACACGAAGTTACCTTCAATGATTAATGGGGGTTTTTTTTAAGTGACGGGATAGTGTAAATTAAAAAGCTATGCCATTTTAAATTGGTGAATCTTTATTGGACTCTCGTATGTAATTATAGAAAATAAATGGACATACTCTCTTATACTCGTTCACATTCAGCTGACAAAGTCCTCGGTCTTCCATAAAATACATTGAGGGCAACAGGTCTTCGTAGTTCATGCCTAAAGTTACAGACATATTTTCGGCAGATGTTAAAAGTAGTTTTTGATATAAGAACAATCGAGTGGAAGATTTCAACTACAAAATAAACAATCGTTACAATAGTATTACAAAAAAATATATAATTTAATATTACAAGCTAACAGATTGTGAGTAATTTACAAAAAGTTTTATTTTATTAATTAAATATTACAAAAAATGTGTTAATGCACATCCAGTATGTATTTGAAACATTAAAAACGTATTTTCATAAATATTACAAACTATATACTAGGTACCTACTTAATACTAGTAAATAGTAATTTAATTTTATGTTAACAATTTTTCAATAAACGTTGATAGTTTAGTTTTAGTGCTATTATTATACTATATAGTTATATATAACTTATGTGCCAGATAAAAATATCGATCTCTTTGATATATGTAAAATAATTTAAGCATCGTGTATTGGGGCTATATTATAATATGAATACCTTATATGTACGAACAAACTCTGAACGGAAAACAATTGAAGCTATTGATTTTGCCACGATGCTGTTTTTTTCACTTTTAGTAGATATATATTTGGGGTAACAAAGTGATCAAAACTTTTATGATAGAGCTACTTGATGTACTGAGAGCTTTATACAGAAGACGGGGTAGTAGGTAGCAGATACTCAGCAGAAGTGATTATTTTTTTATTTTTCCTGCAATGGTGTAAATATAGATTGGTAAATTGCTAAAAAAAAAAATAAAAAAAATACCTATAAGTAGTATCTATCGATAAATAGACATAAAATAAATGACCACGCGAGATACTAAAATATTTGTACTAAAATATACGTAATAAATAATAAAATATAATATACTTTTAATAATAACAATAAATACCCTACTACCGTAATTTTAAAGACATATAGATCTTACAACGAAATCATAATGCTATTTTTCACTGAAGTTTAATGACTTTGGTATTTCTAGTGAAATATGGTCTCTGTAAGAATCCTATTTTCATGTGCACCATTACGACTTACATGTTTATAAGATTATAACTTTGTGCTCGTATAAAAGTATAATTCATTAAATTGAATCGTTTGCGACGTTAATTAAATATCTATTTGAAAAATGAATATGTAAATATTTCATTCTGCACCCAGAAACGAATATATTAGAAGTAAATGAAAAACCGATGGTTTAAAAAAACCAGCAATATACAATAGAATAATATTAATATGATATTTATATCGCGAAAAATTGAGTATAGGCAAACAAAATTACAGTTCAACTGTGTATTGTGTATCTAAAATTCCTTTTCGTTCAAATATAATAGAACGCCGTTTACTTATCACTTGAATAATTGTATGAGTATTTCAACAACCTCGAACAGTCAATATGTGATCGACAACTTAGTTACTAATAAGTATGAATGGGCAATGAACTAAAAATAAAAATAATAATAACAACATTTGAAAACTTATTTTGAACAAGTGTATAATATTATCATAAATTTCAATATTTATTTTAAGTCAATTCTCGTGATTTTCTAACCTTTATAATGTAAAAACGAATACCTAAACGTTTTATTTTGTCATTTCTTATATTATAAATTATTCGTGAGTTTCGTGTGCTTAAAAAAGCGTAAAAATGGTTAAATAATATATTGTTTTCAAAACCTCAAAATAATATATAAATAATAATTGTTATGTACGGCAAACATTATGATAACACAATAGGTATACATACAAAATACATCCAATTAATATTTAGTATTGACAAAGATCATATTTTAATCGAAAATATTATAAGAGAATACTTGTGGTTTGATGAAATAATCTGTTACGAACAGGCACAATTTCATTAATAACTAATACTATACATAATAGTATAGATAGTCGCTGTTTATCTCTTTAATTATTTTTATCGCATGTCTTATAATAAGAATTAAAATATACAAGTGTATAATGAGAACAGGAAATACGACCAAGAAGCGCAAGAATTTTATTTGTTTCTGTGTTTTCAAGCGTTTGCAAAGTATTAATAATTTAACTCGACGTCAAATGAGGGAAGGAATTATATACGGGTTTTATACTACTTTCACGTCATGTTGAAAAGACATTTTTAAGGGTTTTGAAATTTAAAAAAAAAAGAAAGAAAGAAACATAGATGAAAGTATTATAATATAATGCTGAAAATTATTATTATTTAAAACAATAACATAAAATCCACACGGGTGCGCTAACGTGTGTTAAACTGCAGATTTTATTAAAAACCTTTGTTTCTGATATATACGACTATTAAAACAGAACAAAAATACGTACACAGAGATAAATTATAAAATACATAGGCATAATAAGTATATTAGATAACGTACAATTATTACACGATGTAAATATATACTACAAATTCAATAAAAGTAGCGTTTAATTTTAAAAGGTACTTAACGGAAAATTATTCATAAAATACAAGATTTAATTACAAGTCGTCAAATATTGTAGAACTTTGAATTACCCTGAAAGTTGCAACAATGTAATAGTTCTGTATCATATTATTAGTTAAAAGTTTGAACGGTTCTATTTGTATTTAAACACTCGTCATAAATACTTATGAGTCATGATCCAATGTCTACTCAAGTTCCGTACATTCATTTGATTTTAATTAATTTCTTTATGAATATTTTATTTTATCGAAAAGTTAGGAACCAAATTTGTAGTTAGTATGTTAATGTATGACTGTTATTTAAACTCAATTTTCTCAGTAGGTACAATTTTTTTTTTTTTTACTTGAAGTTTTCGAACACCGTCCAACTGATTTATAGAGTCATTTTTACAAAATATAGAAAACAATATCACTGCTCTTCTATAATTTTTTATTGTGTTTTGTTAAAACGTAAATAATATGGGGTAATTATTTTATTGGAATCCCGTTAACTCATTCCCGACAATCCCAACACATGGGAGAAGGGCACTTCAGAATTTAAATGCGGAAGCATTGGAAGCAAACATTTTAAACAGTCCAATACTCCAATGTCACATAATTTATTTACCTCCCATGTACTAGTACTTGTCATAATTTATGTAGGTACCTGTGGTAAATCTACACTACGCTTAGGTTGTGACCGCGAGAGAATGAATAGGTATAATCGACATATGTATGTTTTATTTTAACTATTATAGTTATGACGTGTGTATCGAGTCCAAATATTCCTACTCTTGGACAAAAATTAAAAAATTAAATTTCAATAGCAAACCAGATAAATCCTAAGTCTATTAAATGGATGTCAGCATAATATTTGTTTTCTCTCTAATACCCACGTGCAACATAGATAAAACTTTTCACTTAAAATCATTTTTATTATTATTATTATTATTATTATTATTTTTAAGTAATCTTAAAGTAAAATCACCTACCTATTACAAAAACTATAGAGGATAATATTTTTGAGGCTATGCGTATCGGTTTTATATTTTATTTTGTAACTTACTTAAAAAAAAAAAATTTAATTTAAATGACGTTTAAGTTTTTTTGAGGCAATATTTAGAAAAATCGATTTGTTTTACCCTCAAAGATATTATTCTCTATAGTTTTTGTTTGGGTGTTTTTACTCTAAGATTATTCAAAAATAAAAAAATAAAAATGATTCTGCGTAAATGCGTTTTGTCTATGTTGCGTATGGGTCAGAGAGAGAGAGAGAAAATAAACAGAGCGCTTTTAACCGTCTGATAACCAACACGAAAATTGAAATACCAATAGGCATATTATATAGGAACTCAAATACTTTACGCGGATAAGACTTACGGCCTCGTTCTCCGTTACTTCGGTTTTGTTAACGTGATAATTCCACTGAGCCAACGCGTACTCGTTCAGCTTTTTCTTAGTAAACTTGTGCAAGCAATTGATTTTATACTCGTCCAATTGCTCTGTCACAGTGCCGGTCTACATAATACGTGAAAAAAAAAACTATATCATTTCGGTTTGTATCTAACGTTGGATCGCGTACTCGCACTTTTTCGTTCATTATCTTACTCTGTCCGTCGAATGAACGAACGGGCGGCACTAACAGATGGTAATACAAACAAATATTGTAGAAGTAGCAGTGAACGAAAAACGTTAATCGAAACGAGAACATTGCGCTTTTCGTACGGCGACTGTTGAAAAAAAAATATGAATATTTATACGCAGAAAGCTATTAGTGGTAATAAATAATATAAACAAACGATATCACAGCTGTCATGCTGCTATTGACCACCGTCGCTGACAAAAATGAACATGACGACAAAATCACGGGACAGAGATTTCGATCATTAAAATATTATAATAATACGCTGCAGGGTTCGTTTATAAGGGATACACGTTTTCGTGTTCAATTTTTTTTCGATTCTAGGTAGCAGTTGTTCAATACTTCGGGGTCGATAATGTTTCACCGACGCTTAGGGACATCAACGATATTATTTCGTAGCAATTATGACTATACAAAAACAAATATACGTACCGATAAATTGTAATATATTAATGACTTCCTATTACCTAGCTACCTATTATATTTGCATGTTTACTGTTGTTACAACGATCAACTGTGAGTATAATATAAAATATTGATCCAATTATTCCGTATGCGTATTCTGTGGTACAACTGAACGAAATACCTAATAAAAAAAAACAACAACATAGTGTGTACCTATTACTACCTAATTATATATTGTATGCAAATAGATCACATGTTTAATTGTAATAGATACCCATTAAACTTTTAGGTTAGGTACCAAACCAGTACCTATCACCACCTGTCACAGATGCAGATACTTAATGAGGGGTCGTTAGATTATTTTCAATTCTATTTTTTATTTCAACAGTATAATTAATAATAGGTATAATACAATTGATAATATGTAGGTATAACGTTGTATATAATATAGCCCATTATAGGTTTACAGGACGGTTTTAAGTGTGAACAATTATAATTTAAACCGATACCTACATAATATATAGGTTATATAGAGCTACGGTGACCTCCCTTTTAGTTATTAAGTACATTATCAATATAACGTTGTTTATAATTAAGCAAGTTTATACGTCAGATATAATGAGTATAATACACTAATATATTACATTAGTATATCTAATACGATACTTTTATTTTATGCCATTAAATTATTTAATGAAAGGTATTAAATTACTTAAATGCAATTATTTATAAACATATTTTTCATTAGTTTATCAATTAATTAAATATATATATATATCGTATATACATTTACGTATATTATAAATCAGTGTTATTTGCTATTATAATATCGGCATACTCAAGTCAGTGTACAACGTATTCAGCAACAAAATTACACATAAATATTTATCTTCAAATATTTCATAAAAATATATTGTATTTCCTTTACAACATACGATTACAATTATTTATTATTTACAAAAATCGTAAAAACAACTTGGGAAATGTTATTAAAAATATATCATTCTACATAATATGTAAATTAAAAATGTAAGCATTAAAACGAATGCATACATTGGGAACAACTGTATTTTAAAATTTTATGAAATCACAAAAGTAAATAATAAATATCTAACGTAAAAAAATTTAAATTTTTACTTTTTTCCAACGATCTGTGGTATGTTCCCATACAGTAATTTTCCAAACTGATATTTTTTAAAGCGTGTAATATAGCACTTAGGATCAAATAATACCTTAATTCAAAGAAAAACAGATTGAGAATTATATATATTTTTAACTCTTAACAATAACAAATAAATCTGCATGTAATAACACGCAGCTACGTTTAGTTAATTAATATAATAATTATTTCCTTAATTAACAATAATATATATATACACATAATTATTTATACACAATAAAATAGTAATACATATTTACACTGAATACCTGATACAATGGTAAATAAATAAAATTTATCCACTTATTATAATTATTGTATTTTATATCGTGTGCAGTTGATTTTCTGGACACAAATGTATTTTGGCGGATACGCCTTCGAAACCAGTAGATCCGGTGTTGGTCACTCGGAACAGAGCACCCGAATATGGACGTTTGGCCCTTTGTGCTTCGGTTAACTGATAACCGGCTGTCGTCACATAGAGCTCGTCCAATTTAGGTCCACCGAATGCGGCTGAAGTGATCTGATAGGCAGGAAATTGGACAGTTGTCAACAGCGTGCCGGTGATGGGATCGATTTTCAAGATCTAAACATAATAGGTAGTTATCATAATATAAACGCACAAGAAATGGCGAATTACAAAAATAAAAATACATTTTTTTTTTTTTTTGAAAACATGCGAAGGCAACACTTACGTGATTGCTGTTGAAACACGCCACCCACAGATTTCCGTTCTTATCAATGGTCATGCCGTCCGGTTCGCCGACGACTTTATTGGCCGTTAAGTCAAAAATCACTCTTCCGTTGGCTACACATCAAGTGATAGTTGTCGTTTTGTAAAAAAATTAACACATAATTACGCACATGGTATTATCGTGATCCAGGCATGATAAGTGATAACATAATAAAGGATCTCGGTGGCGAGATACTCACATAGGTCTCCAGTAACGATATCGAAATCATATGCCTCGACCGCGAACTTATAAGTGTCCACGTAGTAGAACTGTTTGTTGTCTGGGCTCCACGCCAAACCGTTAGATATGCTCACGTTGGACAAGCGCTTTTTAACGGTGCCGTCAGATTCTACCGAGAACAGCGAACCACGACGCTTGTAGTAGTGACCCGGGTTGTTCGGTATCTCCGAACCCATGGATCCTATATTAGCGAAGAGAAACAAATGATTATACGTCGGATTAAACAAAAATGCGTGTAAAATTAATAGCTACATTATATGTATGCTGTTAGGAATTTTAATACAAAAAAAAAACATTGTACACGCAGATTTTTTATGCATTTAAGTATTTATACGGTTTTAAAACAGTAAAAATGTAGATCATAAAAATATATTTTTTGAGTGGGCACTATTATTTACCTCTTTAGCAATAACATTTTTATGTTTTTCTCGAAACCCAAAAGCTTGGCTACCTAATAACTAATAGATTTTAAAAATTAAAATGTACTAATTTATGTTTTAAACTCACCGACCCAAAGTCGACCAGTGGCGTCCGCTTTACCGTCGTTCAGACGATTACCCGAAGTCTCGTCGATCAGTTTCACGTACTCAGGCTGACTCGTTGTATTCGAATACCCGTCCCACTGCACTATGCCGATTGAAGGGCCCAAACCGACCACAAACAAACCAGCCTTGCCCTCGATTGGCACAATGAGCGTCACATCTTTGTAGCCTTCTGCAACAAAAACCAACACAATAACAATATATTAATACAAATTTAATAACGTAAACGTGGCGAATGGCGACACATGTTGGTTTCTCGTGTACACGAACCTATCATCTTCTGTACACGATATATTGTATAATAATATTAATAATATATCGGCATGTAAATCCTTAATCGCGGGAAAATTACTAAATTGTTTTAGTAACCAAGTAACAGTTACTAATTTATATATAGACCATAAGTCATAAATCATTAAGAAAGAATATACAACTACTCGTAAGAAAAATTATCTAAATTAAATTAGTAAGGTTAAAAGCAGTTATTTTGTTGTTTGTGATGTTTTCGACAAAGTTAAAGTATTTTTTTTACTCATTACGACAAGAAATATTTTCCATTAATAACAAATAGTTTAGATTGATATGCATTCAATTTAAACAATATTTTGCATCATTATTTTGTCAATAATGTTTTTAATACTGGTTGACGAAAATGCAAAACGAAAAGTTAAAAATAATCAATGCAAAATGTAGGCGACAGCGTGAAAGTTACTAAGTTACTGCTTATAAAAACTTAGGAAACATAATATTTCTGTGATTATATTTTTATTGTGTACCTATACTGGCACTGAAGTAACCATTCGATTCCGGGTGGTATCTATTGATCTTGCCCTGATGAAGATCGACAAAATATAAGCTGCGGGTCGACGAGTCCCAGTGCGGGCCTTCTCCGAGTTCTAAAGCTGGTGATACGCGTTCGACGTTAAACTTCTGACGTGCCTATAGAAAAACAAATACATTCTGTCATTAATTTTCTACAAACAAAAGGCAACTTTTTTTTAATTTTTTAATTACACAACCAACGAATAGACATCAAAATAAAAAAATAAAAACATTGCACACCTCGACTGGTTTAGCGATTGTCATTTTAGCTAAGAGACCGCTGCAGATGAACATCGACCAAAAAATCAATGGACGGTTGTTGTTGTTATTCGACACAGGCATATTTTATCGGAAGGATATTAGCACTTAGGGTAAATCTAGGTAGGTACGCGGCGGAAAAAACAACTATGTTACATGGCGAGTCAAACGGTCGTATTTATAAGACCGCATCCGGGCGGCGGTGGAGGTACGTCATTCATCGCTGAATTGTTTATACGTAGTTGTATAAATGTTACGCTTGTTTATCGTAATTTCAAACTGTATACGCACCTGCATAGACGATGGCAGCGGTGTCGGCGACTGCGTTAGCGAACTCATATCTGCGTAAAATGTTTCCACTCCTTGACCGTAAACAATAACTTTAACTTCGTCTCTGGAAAACATATTACAGTAAGTATAACATCTTTGAAAATCAAATTTTTAACAATATTATTATTTTATGTGCGTATTGTATTTCGTACAAGATTTCGAAGGATCCGATATTTTTGAATATTATTTTGTGTTATTAATATTATTATTATTACACAAATTTAAATAAATAATATAAGAATCTTCCTTTATGCCCCCAACAAAATGGACACTTATTAGACGCGACACCTGTCAGTCACGTACGCAAATCGAAAAGCTGTAATAACTTAACCTGAGACCAATAAAAAACAACAAACATACTTCGCGATCGGTATTTTTGTAAACGTATTTTGCTAGTCAAATGTCGACAGTAAAAAAAGATAGCTACAACTAATAAATTCTATTAGGTATCCATGAATAACGAAGAACGAAGAACATCATTATGTACACTACATTACTATTTATATGTGTGGTATACACTAAAAACGAATCAACTCAACAGTCGAATAAATCGATTACATATTCATGACGACAATAAAAGTATAAAAAAATATATTTTATCTAAATTATACGTCTTAACGTTTTAAGAAGACACTCCAAACCTACATGTTTTTGTCAACAAATTTGCATTTAGTAAATCCATAGAACCAATATTACATTTTTCAGATATTGCCTAAATCACCTTTATGATATCCTCTACTTTTTTTGGTGGGGATTTATCAATTTCTATTTAAACTGTTATACATTTATGAAAACGATTTGTATTGATTGCGCTAGCTAGTGTTTATAATATATTTATATTTTTTTAATAAAATCAACACATAATATTACAAAATGGGATATTATTAAGTTACAATTTTGATTGACTTGCCTCCTTTAAGCTTTGCAGCTTGAGTTGGAGATAGGAAGTTATAATTATTAAATACTACAATAGGTAGTAAAATAAATATTAACAATATAATATGAACATAATAATACAAGATTATTGAAAAATCATAATTTCTAAATTATTTTTATTATCTAAGTTCTTATATAATAATGATACCTAATTTAAAATTTTTTAGTAAGCACATAATAATAATTTTTTATATAAATACCTTACTGGTAAAACCCCAAAATTATTTGTAATTTTAGTTCGTAGATCCTTTAAGTCTTAAGAGTACATTTATAAGCATACCAACATTATGACTTGTGTGTTAAGATGAATTAGTTTAAGATTTATTACTAAGATAATAGTATAAAGTATCAATAAAAAGTCAATTAATTTACTTGAATATATCGTTTATAATGTTTATATTTATAAATAAACATTTATTATACAATTTAATCTTATTTATTTTGGTTCGGTTCATGTAACGCAGTAATCATTAAAACAAAAACTTCATTTATCCAGAGAGAAATAAACCTGCAACTAATACTGAGCAAATAGTTTTAATCAGCTCTTGGTTGATTTGAAATTATAATATGCAATAAAGTATGATTTACAAAAGTATTATACTAATACTTTAATCACTAATAATAACCTACAAAATGAAATGTTAGTTTTTGAAATGGTAATACAAGTATGTTGGCCAGAAGTAAACTCAAATTTTATCTTGTCAGCTAAAAATTATTTTGTGACTTGAATTCAAACAAATTAAAATAAATTCCTGTTTCTTTTTTATATTTTTAACAATATAATTTGTGTATAACAATTTACAAGTAATATAAAGTATTGGAATATTATACTGCGAATATTATTGTTGTACGTTTATACTACTTAATAAATAATAATATTTGAAATTATTAAAATTATCAATATAACACTAATGCGTAGTCAGTGTCTAGTATGTTCATTGTAGTTAAAGAAACTACAATTATTAAACTTAGTCGTCTATATTTTATTAAAAATTATATTTTTTAATTTTTTAATAATTTAATGGATTATACATAAAATAATATAAATATAAAATGTATTAATAATATGTACAGCGAATGCACTATAAATTATGCAAAGGAATTATGGGAACAAGAAAAAAAAATTTTTTTTTTAAACGCAGTATGTATTGTACACGCCGTAAACAATTTGTCCTGAAAACTCGAAGTCTAATCGACTATAGGTACAGTTCAAAATAGAAACGTAGTAAATAAAAAAACATCAAAATTTTAGTCGATAACATCACCGGTGATAAATATTTTTATAATATACCTACGTAGGTATATAAGATGCGTCAGACGTCATAGTCGAAGACATAATACAAAATAGGCCATGGTGGGCAATAATAATTATTATTTTAGTTTATATGTATTGTAAATAAATGCGTTGTTTATAATATAAAGTCATCCAAGGACTTCAAGGTGATCAATGAGCATATTATTATAGCATTCGAAAGCAACTAGGACCAATCAGCGAAAATAATGAATTGAATAAACAATAAACAAAATAATTTTATGTATAAAAAACTACAGTGTAACCACTAACCACCGATTTTGTGTGAATATAAATTGTTTTCTTTCTTGAAACGATTAAAACGAACGATTTCCAAAGATTATTGTCGTACTTATAGTATTAAGGTTCCATATAGTTATAATACAATACAGGTACCTAATCGAAGTAAATATGATACACGTTAATGTATCGTATTATAATTTATGAAATAGTTAAAATTAAGTAGGTACGTACTTAATAGAATAAACTAAATCTAAACACACTAACACAGAGATATGTCTCAATAAATTAATAATAATAAATGCATAACATCGGATACAGAGAGTAGGGTTAAGGTGTACAAGGATTTATTAGATAGGAACGGTTTTTTAGTTAAATTCTGCTTGAAAATTAAATCGCCTTGTTTTGTACTTACACGATTATAAACACAATGTAGATAACATACTTTAATTTATGCTCGTAGGCGAAAGAGACATCTGTCACTCGAGTAAGCACGAATAATGTGATTCAGGTGTCTCGATACCTATTATTATATGGTATATTGTGATTATACCAGGGACTAGTGTAACTCGATTCCAGCATTTGCAAACTGCCTTCGATTTCTTGGAGTAGGCAGTATGAAAATTCTTTCACAGTAAAATTGGTCGGGGAGTAAGTCGGGAGTGATTTAAAGATGTCTAGATAGAAGACATCTGCAAGAAAAAGTTCCTTGCAACATTTTTGTCGATGCTTTTTCGTATGTAAAACAATAGGTAAACCAATTACCGTCTTTGTGTGTCTAACAGTCAGTCATCGCCCGATGTAAATCGATATCTGGCTAGGCCAATATAGTATGTCGTAATATTTACAATAATATCACGACAAGTTTATTATAAAAAAAAATACATCTTATCGGTCATATAAAAAAAATCATACAGGACAGCAAAAAAAAAATACCTTATAAGATAAAGTACCTATATGGTTTTATCTTTAAATATTCTATGTAAAAAAACATAAATTACTGGAATCATTGCATGCGAATTTTATATTTTAATAACTTACTAAAACTGTACTGACTACTGATAATATTTAAATAAAAATACCTATTGGCTATTATAACACCAATAGAAATTTATTATTCTTATGGATGACATGATTTTATGTATTTATTGTTAAATATTATGAACACGTGTCCAATTTACAATAAAGTGTACTTTAATAGTAACAACGATATATTAATAATAATAAGCTATAATTGGCATTATTCGTTGTATCTTAATACAATAGATATAATCAGTGGCACAACTACATTTGTTTGTATGTGTTTATGGGAAGGGGTTACAAACTTTTCTACAATCACGATTCCTTGCATATTTCACTCTATTTTTCAAACATTAAATATTATTTATTAACCATGTAAATGAAATACTAAAATAAATACAACAGAGGCAATATGAAAGGCATAAAAAACAAACCAGGAACATAAAATCGATGAAAATTTCTTAAATTGGATAAATTAATATTGTAAAATCTACAACCATCATTATAAATGTATGTATAGTATTCATCATGAATAATTATACATCTACTTACCTACTAAGTAATATCACCATATCACAAATTGGTGTTCGGAAATATAATTTTAAACTTTCAAATTTACACTTTAATTTCATCAAGGCTAAATGGATAGGACTTTATTTTTGATGACGCAGGAAAAAAATTATAGTGACTTTTTTTGTATGTTTTAATAGAAATCGTTATAATCAAGGACCAATAATTGTTAGAAATCTTATAAACGCCGAGATAATAAATATATCAAAATGTTCTTAACTTTTTCGCTACGTATAAAATGCGATTTAAAATATAATACATGCCATAACGAATATTTTAGCCTTGAAAAACAATTAATTTAACTTAATCAATTCAAAATATATAAAAATAAATTTATAAGCATTAAAAAAAAAATAATGTTACGTAAAATACGCATAATTCTGCAGAGACTAGCTATTTTCAGTTCCAAAAATGTTTTTTTCAATTTCTATACCAAGAATATAACAACAAAATGAAACATCGGATAATTAGACATTACTACAAGATATAAAATGATAGAATTTAACATAATAATCAACATTCATAAGAATGTACTATAAACAGTTATTATTAAAAACAAGATTTAAAATGATAAGTTTAAAAAAGCTTCAATAGTTGGATTAACATTAAATGATATAAAATATATAATAAATAGTTTTAAAAACAAAACACATGATTTGTTAAAGGTAATAACATTGGTCAAAGAAAATTTTGTTGAGGGAATAACGTATGACGTTAAAAAACTTTCGACCTAAATAGTGAACCAGTGTTTTTTTTATTTATACATATTAATTTGAATACCTAAGCACCATTAAACACAGGATAAATTTCAATAGTAACATAGCCCACAATTGATATAATAATAAATAACATATTGTTAAAATAATGTGGGCTTAAATAATTTTAAACTACAAGTATGAATTGAAAGACCCCATGTCAAATAAACATCATTGTAAAACTTTCATTAAAAATCTAAAACTTTGTAACGGAGTACGACATAAAACGGTCCTTTTCAGGACCACTAACAACCAAAAAGCACACTCAACAGTGTTAAACGCAATTCCAAACGGTAGGTTCTACACAATAAGAGTTCAACATTACGACGAGGAAAAACCGCATCGAGCTTATGACAACTATCAGGCAACGATGCGATGATGACTCGTCATACCAACAACTTACAACCAATCAGCAACAACCTTGACAATCTAAATGTGTATATATACCAGCACATTTCCAAAACTAAAACACACTTCAATCTCATCTCTAATCGTCAACAAGTCATCAAGAACTTAAACATTGACGACCGGAGACCAGAAGTAACAACGCCGACTTTACCGCACAAATACAAATCGCCAAGCAGACCACCGTTGAGACGAAACGAGTACGATCGTGACCAAAATCCAGCCGACCAGTAGTAGCTGTGGAACGACGACCACCGAGCCGGCATTAACAGATTTCACGACGCTGATCACTCAAGACGACTATCGGGATCAGCGGACCGAACGATACGTAACATCCCATACGACTGCTGCCATCGATCCCGCTCTTCCCCCCCAAATCGGCCACTTGCTCAAGTACCGCCGACCCGAGTTCTTTTCCGCCAAGTAGTAGCCGCTTATACAAGTTACGCGCTACTGACGGGGGACTCCTTCCCATTTATGACCTCACGTTACATTACTTAGTCCCCATTATATGTGATAGGACTGATCGTATATCGTCGGTCGAACACGAGCTATCACCGCGTCAGTCTGCTTGCGTAAGCCTGGCTGGCGCACCCGTGAATCTCGCTCCTCCCTATATTACTTTGTATAAATGTTGAATAATTTTAAATAAAAGACCAAACATAAAACATAAGACTAAGGTATATTTATTTCTACTGAACGGTTGGTAACGAAACTTACCTTATAAAATTACTAACCTAACAGTATACATTTGATATAATATAATACAAAATAAGAATTCTCCACATTAAATAATTGTTCGATAGGTATATATGCCAAAAATAAAAATAATAAAATCAACGTATTTAATGTGGGAAGATCTTAACACTGGCGAAGTTCCATATACTCATCACAGGAAAAAAAGAAAATAGGCTGAGTTTAAAATTGCATGTGTAATTTTTAGTAAATTATTACATCTAATATATATATTCATTTTAAATTATAATTAATAGAAATAAAATATTGTACCTTGGAAAGTGTGTAGACAAATTATGATTTCGTCAAATAGCTTAACATATAAAATATAAAACAATACAGTTGTAAATATTTAATCACTTAAGAAACATTAATTAATAAACGTATCATTCTATTACTTTATTCAAATACAACAGTATTAAAATAATACTTATAAATAAAAAACAATTTTTATTGTTCGTAGAGTATAAGAATTAGAATAAAAACGCACAAATTTCAGTTCATTGTAGTAAAAAAATATTATCACTAAATAAATGATAGCAGAACATATGTTACTTATGATAAAGATAATGAACAATATTGTATAAAATTATATTATGCAATGGCCATCATATCCCATAAGAAGATTCTTTAATAAAGAAACCCCAAAAGTGAGTAATGTTAATTTAATTACAACAGTTACTTAAAAAACGGTCAACCTTACCCATCGCAATAATTAATAATAAATTATGTATGGTAAGGGTAACATAAATATGGTACACAACTTTGAGTTCTTGTCTACGGTATATTATACGGTATAAAATTATATGTATAAAATCACTTGAGAGGTGGACATATTTATATCATGAAAGTAAAAACGTTATCATGTATAAATATAACTATGAAAGTAAGTAGAGTATTATTTTTCGTACACTACATTCGGGTGTCGATTGAATATTATCTTTGAATACATAATTATGGTCCTAGTAAATTCCAAAGATTCTGTGGCTATGTCAAACTACAACATCGATTGAAACCGAAAATTCAATAGTACTAATCACTATACTCAATATAATGTTAAAATAAAATAAAACATTTGAATTAATAATGTTGTACTTATGTGAAGTTTTCATTTTGTGATTTATGTATTGAAGCTATAAGTAGTGAAACTATATTATAACTCTAATTTAGATGAACTCAAATAAAAAAAAAATATTTTACCTACTTACATTATTGACTACATTATCCGTAAAGAAGAATTTATATAATAGATTTTACAAATCAAACATTTAAAATTAAAATTAAAAAACATTATAATACATCGAGATAAAATTATTTTATCGTATACCTACTTGTGATTCTAATAGTGATCTATATAATAAATTACATGGTGCTAATACAGTATACTGTCGCCTTATAATTAGGGTGATCTACTTGTGGTCTATCGAGCATAAAACTATGAATATGAAAAATGATACAAATTTGTGGAAATTAACAGCTATATTCGTACATACAAACTAATTCAAACATTTTATAATCAGTTATAACCAGCAATATAAATAATATTTAATTTTTTTTTAATGTATAATATTTTTCATAAAGTAAAAAAAAAAATTTACAATGATTATAATTATGATTATAATTATTGGTATGAAATGGAAAAGGGAGCTAGATTAATTTATACATATATTATTATATTACTAATATGATTATTATACGATACATTTGAAGTATTTTATTACAGTCTTACCGTCAGACCGCATCATACTGAATTATATCTATTAGCACCCATTATTGGAATGATATAAAAATATATATTGTTTACAATACCTGTGGAGTATGTTGTATGTACGCCATTTATTAAATTATCTTAGTATATATTATTGAATTATAATACAATAGAACTAATTTGAGAAAATAAATGAGTAGGCACTTACGTTAAGCTTTTTCAAATTCATTATGAAAAGTAACGAACTGCAGTTGTACAAATAATTTGATGATATTGGTAGGTATAAAATATAAAATAAAATTGTTAAGACAAGTGATTTATAAAATATGATTTAAAAAAAAAGAAAAAAAAGAATGGTGTTAATTCCAATAAATAAAATAAAATATCATTCCGCTGTCAGTATTATCTCATTATTAATTATTATTTACCACATTGTGGTGTTTAATTTAAAATAATAATATAATAATAATATAAAGTAATATATAATAAATATAGAATAATATAGAATCTAATTTAAATAAAATAACTATGATATTAAATTTTAATGACGTAATCGGCCTTAGCGAGAGCCAAGAACTCAAAAGATAACGATTTCTGTTAATAAAACAATTTAATTTTAAAATATAAAATAATTTATATAATAGCATAACCTAACCTGCATGTTTACATAATATGATTTATTCAATAATAAACATAAAAATAAACCATAAATAGCATTTTATTTTATTTGTTTATTTTAATTCGTTATTTATTTGTAACAAAAGTTAATAATTTAATACCAGAAGGCTTTTAAAATAAACTTTAATAATTCGGATCAAATTAAAAACGTGATATAGAAATATCGTATACAATTTGTATACACCTATTTATGATATTTCTTACATTAAAATTTTAACATTTTTATGTGAAGGAAAAAGAAAAAGACAGTTCAATACGCAATACGCATTGAAGTATTTACTTACGCCTTACATATATTTATTTCTAATCATATTCTTAAACCTCCGTAAAAAAATAAATAAAATACAATAGCATAATTTTCATGTCCCCATTTTATTTATTATTAATTTTCATTAAAACGAACAATAGAATATGCGAATATTTATTCTATAGACATAAAATTCTTGATGCATGTATAAATAAACAAACAAAAAAAAAAAAAATTATGCGAAATATAAATCACAGTAAGTCCTTCAGGTTATAATTATTTTACTATTTGTCTTAGATTCAAAGCGAATAATGTTTTTGTTTTTAATATTTCCCATGTATAATGTATATATATATTTTTTTAATATGAGTATTTATGTTATCGGAACAAAATGTCAATATTTTTTAATAATTGATAACCTTATATAGTTACATTCATTAATTGCGCAGATGTATAATGCTTGGTCTGGTTATGAGATATTATATACATTATTAACTTTTAAGTTTATAATTATTTAATGTAGGTATATTGTATGTACGTTAATATCCATAGTTATAAATTAATAAACACATACTATAATAGTGTTGTTGTTGTAGATCAAATTTGTAATTCATTAGAACTTAGAAACCGAGAACATAACTATAATATAACAAATCAAGTAAATGAAAATGAAATCCATATATTGAATCATTCAATACTAAACTGGTATTTATATAAATTAGAAAATCAAAAATTAAACAATAACAATACAATGTAGATCTGTAATTATTGAGAGTATTAGTATTCTACTGAATCAACTATTAATAAAACATCTAACATTGAAATATATAATGTAAACATTTTAACATTATATTAGAATAGTTTTACGCAAAATACGGTTTTCTATTTATGAAAATTTTTTTTTTTAATTTGATTATTTTTTCTTTCATTACATTTTATTTAATTATTGCATTATTATTTTGAATTATTTTTATTCTCTCCCTATTTAAAACTAATAAGTAATAACAGTCAAACTGTAGGTACAGCGTAAACACAGCGAGAAGATAATATAAGAAATGAGAAAGGTTTCTAGTTTCTAAGAGAAGATGATAGGACGCTAGTAACAGGACAGGGGAAGCTTTTGGAGAAGTGGACCGATTGTTTTAAGAAAACCCTTAATTGTGATGACCCAACTGAAGAATTTCCAAGAATGGATTTAAGAGCTAATGATAGCGCTTGCCCAGCACCTTTTAAAACAAGAAATTTCATTATAAGTTGCATATATTGGTGACGCTTTCTCTCATATTCTCTTTAACCTAGTGTTGGAAAAAATAGTCCGAGAATTAAATGTTATTGACGGAGTTACGATGATAATAGGATTACTAGCGTACGCCGATGATTTAGCCCTTTTGGGAAATAACTTAGACATTATAAAACAGCATTGTAAAAAATTAATAAATACAG
This sequence comes from Aphis gossypii, assembly GCF_020184175.1. Lineage (NCBI taxonomy): Eukaryota > Metazoa > Arthropoda > Insecta > Hemiptera > Aphididae > Aphis > Aphis gossypii. Next base: position 73,171,532 of record NC_065530.1, read on the forward strand.
CAGGCAAGTGTGGCCTAAAGATCAACAACAAAAAAAACAGAGTATGTCATAATTGGACAAAAAAGTAGTGTATAACGACAAAGAGAATTTATAGAAGTGAAACGTCATAAATTTAAGAAAATGTCACATTTTAAAAATCTAGGATCCAAAATAACACAAGATAATGACCTTAATATGGAGGTGGGTACTAGGATACCAATGGGAAATAAAAAAAATTCAAAAATCAATTTTTCATGACCCTGAAAAGACCAATAGTGTTATATAGTTCTGAGACATGAAGTCTAAGAAAGGTAAAGAAAATAAGACTTGCTGTGTTTGAACGGAAATTCTAAGAAGAATTTATGAACCATGTATCGATTCTGACACTAGGGAATGGAGGATAAGTCACGATGATGAATTGAAGAACTTGTTTCAAAAACTAGATATTATTGCGGAAATTACAAGGAAACGATTAATATGGACTGGGCAGTGGACATACTTGTAGGAAAGAGGATTCATTTATTAAGGCGGTTATTAAAGAAAATCCTTTTTGGAAAAGGCCATTTGGTAGACCACAGTTACAAAGGGAGGATCGTATCAAAAAATATATTAAAGCTGTAGAACCAAATGTTGAATGGAGAAAAGTTGCAGAGGATAGAGAAAGATGGCAGCAAATTTGTTGGCAAGAATGGTCTTGAAAGCCGAAACCCACAAGAGTAAAAAGGTACAACACTACAACGTATTTTAATTGTTATCAGCTCAATAGATAATTATGATGAATTCAATAATAAAAAGACAGCAACTATAAACCATAAAGTATAAAATGATAACAATATTTAATTACCTAATTGCTGAATAAATATTTTTAGAAAAATGTTACTCTACAAAATCAAACTATTTTTAAAAGTTATAATATCTAACCTTATGAATTTGGATTCAAACACTTTCCTCTACAAATCTCAAATTATAAAGGATTTCCAAAATTATATTGATAGATTCGATAACCAACAAGTGTACGACCATAGCATTGTTTGATATATTATAAATCTTTGATTAAGTGTGTCATCATAGACTTAAATTTAAATTAAAAACCCCTATATTTTCAAATAAACCTCTAAGACAAACTCTAATCACAACTTCTTGGTAAAAGTAGAATCCAACCCCTGCAAAGTATCCAAATAAAAATGAGCATCCTTTAAGTATATGTTCTAGAACCGACTTTGTTTAAAATATCTGACATATTAACACCAAATAACTGCAAGCTGGCAATGTTTGAAGATAAGATCATACCACAATTATAATGCAAAACCAAATTCTAGAATTGTCAATAAAAGATCTAAAAAATTCTTTTGATCAACTATCTGTTTGGTTCTCAAATATTAGTAACAATATATTAGTACATTGGTATCAGCAACAATGTTACATATAATTATTTTCTTTCTTAAAAGAAACACACTAGCTAAATATAAATTGTTTTTATACATTAATTAGTGAATGATTAATGTGAAATGTAATAATACATTTTTATTGTACTTATTTATTATGAATTATAATTTATGATAAATTGATAAATAACCAGTCTTAGATTAAAAAGTAAATTCATATTAGTTAATATGATTAAATAATTCAATACCTAAATAAACTTAAATAATAAACTATAACGGTAACTAGGGTATTGAAAAAGATAAATAATGTATGGATAATCTTTATAAAAACTTATTAAACATAATTTCAATTAATAAAAATCTAATATTTAAAATTAAAAAAAGTCTATAAATATTTTTAATTGTACTTACTCATATTTATGAGCTATTAAACCATGGATGTCAGCAACTGTTGTAAAGTATGATGCAAATGGTGATACTTGTATAGTTTTGGAACTCAAATCATAACTCCATGAGGAAAAAATAATTTTTTGATCCACAGATGTAGTTATAACAAATCGATTGTATACTTTAACACCTAAATAATTATCAACCAATATGTACAGTAAACTACTCTATATGCTATTTTAAAGATTAAGTTAATTAATAAAAAATAATAATACCTGTAACTTGAGAACAATGGATACAAATAGAAACATTACATAATAATGTTACAGTATCTTTATAGTAAAAAATTGATAAACTTAAGTGTTGATCATCTCCACCAGTAGTCAATAATCCATAATTATTTTCAATTTCTAACCAATCACAACAATTTATACCAGACTGATGTAAACTATGTCTATACTTTGGTATAAACGTTAATTCGGCATCGCTTTCATCAACATACTTTGAAATATCCCAAAAATTAATAAATCCTTTTGTATCAGCAGTTAAAACATAATGGAAAATATTTAATTGAACACATAAAATTTTTAATATACAGTTGTTGCAGTCCAAATTGTCTTCAATTAAACTCAAAGTTTTATTGTTTGTATCATAATTATATAACCTGTAATTTTATAATATATTAATATAATGTTTATTGCTAATTTATCACCACACATTGTGTTCCTATTTAGATATTTATAAATACATTTGTATGACCTTGTACATGCATGCTAAATTTAACATGGCAATTAATAATATAACTAAATTAATGCTACAATAGGTTTATTGAATTTATTATTCATTAAACATAAATCTAAATACTAATTTTTCATACAGTGAAGTTATAGAATAGTATAATTGTGTGAAAAATTTGTACTAATTTTTTTAGTAATATAGGGTTATAAAATATTTTTATTTTTTTAAGGAAAGTTAAGTTAACATTAAAAATGTTAGAATGTTAAATTACAAATAAATAGTTTATAAACAATAAATTTGCATTAAACGTTTAAAGGAATATGAAGAAAAATATAAACTTAAATCAATTAAAAATAATTAATTTAATATTTATTTTTGTTACTACTTGATCACACATGGTGATTATGAAATTTTTAAGTATGTTAAATACATACTAATACATAATAAAAATGCATTATTGTAATTCCCTGATACCTTTTTATTGTGTATTAGCTATAGGAGTTTAGGAAATTGTATACTTGGATCTACAAAATTTTTAAATCATGATATATTTATTAGTAAGTAGTATTTTAAATTATTAGGTAGGTACAGTAACTAGCGAGATAAAATTAAAAATAACTAATTAGTTATTTGATATATTATACAAGCTATAAGCAAAATATTGAACTTACATACTAGTATATTTAATTTAAACTAGAAAAAGCAAAATGATAACATAGATTATATAAGCAGAGCTTTCTTTGCTGTCAGTTAAACAGGAAAAAAATAAGTTATTTAGTTAATTAAAAAATTAATTTTTTAAACAAGATTAATTATATATTATACGTAATAGTATTTAATGATTATACTTCTATTAGAACAAAATAGATTTAAGTATTTTTTGAAGAAAATTTTTAAAGCATAAGAATTATTATATTGAACCAGTGATGAAGGTATTTAGGATATCTTTGAAAGGGAAGATATGACTAAAATTGTAGATGTCAAACGTCCAAGCATTTTATTATCATAAGAATAAAAGTATAATCATATAAATATAAGTTTAAGAAAAAGAGTTAAAAGGGGAGATATATTTCCGTAATCTCCCCCCTCGTAAATAAACCACTGAGTTAAACAGTGGATTTTAATTTAGCAAATAAGAGAGGTTATTCAATGAACAAATGATTAATATTTAAATATAAAAAGTTAATTTAAAAATACTTTAAGAATATTAATCATAGTTATGCTAAAACCAAGGAAGAAAATAGAAAAATAATTAGGTGCTTAATTTATTAGAGATCAACATTTTTCTAATTTTTATCAAACATATACTGATGTTATATCTAAAAATATATTTTTGGACCTTTTCCGTTTATTCACTACCAATGACTACACATGCGTGTTTCGGCACTCGTCGCTACGCTCCGCACAAATCGAAAATATCCCTCGACTTGCTATGCAACGCCACCTCAAGTAAGTCACAGGATAATCACTGCCCATATACTACGACATAACTTACCCTGTGACCTACTTGAGGTGGCGTTGCATAGCAAGTCGAGTGATATTTTCGATTTGTGCGGAGCGTAGCGACGAGTGCGGAAACACGCATATAGTTATTGGTAGTAACTATATACACATAAAGCACACTTCATAACCCCAGAATCTAAATAATATGTTTATGGATTAATGTTAGTGAATGAACAGAAAAATCAAAAAAAGTAGTGGTAGTGAACTAACGGAAAAGGTCCATATTTTTATCTACAAAAACTATATTTTGATTAATATTTTGAACAAATAATTTATTTTTTGAGAGTAAGGATTTGTTATTTTTCTAAAAACAATACATTATTTTATTATTTTATTTTTTTATATAAATGTTTACTATTCATACAATTATTTGTTTATTACCTAAGAATTGCATCAGAACATCCAACAGAAATTAAAATTGATTTTGATTTAGTGTACTGAACACAAACATCCATAAAGCGTGTCTCACCTTCATTCGAAGGTACAACTGATCTCCAAGGTCTTTTTTCTTGTTTAGTTTTTAATAAATGTGATATTGATTCTTCACAATAAACACCTATTATAACAGAAATCATTATAAATAGGTAAGTGCAAATATAATATAATATAATTCGATTCTAAATACTGACTATTATCTATTATATTCAAAGTCCAAATTTTCAACTGAGCTCTACCGCCAGCTGTAACAATAATGTTTACATTAGGATTTAAAGTAATACAAGATACAGAACGAACTGATGATATATGACTTCTTAGTGTTAATAAATGATCAACCTCATCATTAAAACGAGTCAGTCTAACAGTAGTGTCATCACTGCCAGTTAACATTATATCATCAGTAATTTGTGCCATGCAATTTACAATCATTGAATGAAAACCTTTCTAAAGACAACCAACAATAAAATTATATAATATTAAAATAATTTAATGGTTATAAACATATAAGTAATATTTACTATATTACTAGTAATTTTCCTAACATACCAATAACATATGTTGACCATGTAGAGGTATTTTATTTGATTCTAATTTATTACTTGAAGAGCTGCAAACAAAATATATTGAATCATGATCATTAATAAATGACAAATCCCATGCTCTATGACCACCACCACAAGGAACGGTTGCTAAAATTCTCTGTTCCACTGAACTGTAGACAATTAAATTGCTCTAAAACATAAACATATTAATAAAAGGTGTTATAAATAGTAAAAATGTCCTACTATTAAAAAATATTAAAAATTGTTAAGTGGCGTGTATCAAATTAATTTTGAAGATTCAAGTCATAATTACAAATTTTGTTTATTTCTCTAATTTAATTATACAGATAAGGTTAAACATTATATTACTTGAATAAAGTCTGTTTTTATAAACATTATATTTTAAATATTCTACGAAAATAAAAACATCTCTAACTATTTATTTTTCAAAGGCAAAAAACCAAATTAATTACATCAAATATGAAATAAATAAGAATGAAGAAAATAAACAAGATTCAAGATTGTGATGTTGCACAGTTTAAATAAAAGTACTTATACTAATTTTTTGTGACTAATGTATTACATTTTAATAAATTATGATAATATTCACTTTAACAGATTAACTAAAGGACTTTAAGTAAATCTTACTTCTTTAAAACCACAAATTAATAGTCCATGAACTTTAGAGTTAGTTATGATAAATGGCCATTTTGTAGGTAATATATCACATCGTATTTCAAACACTGATTCTGATAGTGTACTGACATTCCAGTATCTATGTTGACCATCTCGTCCTACAGAACTAACGACTGTAAAATTAGAATACTTCTCATGTATCCACATTGCAGTAACTCCAGCAAAACTGTGAATTCTACTGAATACTTTTAATGGTTCCTAAAATTATATTCATAAAATTTTAAAAAGTGTCACTATTAATGTTAAAAAAACAAATAAAAAAGTTATTGTAATATGTTATATTACAATATAATATTAAGAGGAATTGAAGTGATGATTTTTTTTGTACATATTCAACACGTGTACAACAGAGAAATTAAGACATATTCTACTTTCAATATATCAATAGATTTAATGAAGTAACAAAAGCTATAAAAATAGATTTGAATTTTTCACATTTTTGATTATAACTATTTTAAAAATAGAAAAATATCAATTTTTAAAGTTCTACTTCATTAATATAAATTAGTCATAACTTAGAGAAATTAAATAAAAAAATGAGGTAAAGATGATCTCAAGTAGACTTTAAAGCAAATCAAAATTTTTCAGAATTCTTATCGAAGTTATTAGATCAATCAGTACATTGGAAATAGAACATATTTAAATTCCTATATTGTGCATAGGTTAGACAAGGGGTGGCCAAACTTTTTTTGGTCACAATCTACTAAAAATAAACTTCACCTTTGAGGATCGACTTCCATAGAAAATTTTTTTTATTATTGAATAACTTAAATTATTAAGAAACATATAGGGAGCATGGTTCTAAAAATAAATTCTAATATGATCGACTTTAAAATTGTCCGCGATCGATTGTTTGGCCACCCCTGGGTTAGACTAAGACCAAAAACACTACTTCCAATCCCTGGTAATGACACTTAAGTATAGTTTAATGTAACATTTTAAAAAACACAACTTAAGTTCTAAAATAATAAAAATTTTTATTTTTATAAATTTTTATCCAAAGCAAAATTTAAAAAAAAGAAAAAGTACCTGATGATTTAATTTGAATAAGTAAATAGATCCTTCATTACAACCAGCAAATATTAGACCTTCAATTAATACAGCAGTTGTTATCCAAGAACTAGTTTTTGAAGAAATGCAAAATGTATCCAAATGATTTATTTTTAGGTCTATTATTCATATGTATAAAAAAAAAGTAAATTATACAATATACATACTATTAAGATAATACTACCCTCTCTTAGTTGCATGTGTTGTCTCCATCTCACTTAACTAACAACATACCAAATTTGTTGCTCAGTATTATATACCTAATTCAAAATAAGACCGTGACTCGGCGGCCAAGTTATGCGCATGGACTTGGCCTTATTCCACAGCGCTACATACCCGATTGGAATTGTTTAACTAGGTGTCTGACAGTCGCGGACAATAACTAGTTCGTAGCCGGGTAATGGTCTTATTTTGAATTAGGTATAGTTCTTATATTTTAATTTTTGAATAAGATATAGGATTGTGAAAATTACAAGTTAAAAATGCACGTTTCTAGCTTAAAACTTAAAATATCAAAAAAGCCAAAGCTTAAGTACAGATTATGTTCTTGTCTTTAAATTTGATAATAGATCAATTCATTCTTATATTAAGTCTAACATAACTCAATTAGTTCTACTGAACATAAATTTGCTATGTTGTATCTTAAATGTTTGTAAGATGGAAAGAACACATACAAGGGAAGTTTTCTCTAAACTTATAATGATAATGATAATGATTATTTAATAATTAATAAATAGAAGTAAAAAATTTTACCATAAAATACTTCATAACGAAAAATTGTATTTCCATTACAACAAACGATTATTTGATTATTATTTAACCAAATTGTAGAAACAATTTTCACTGCAGAAATCTTATCAAAAAATACTTGTACACTTTTGCCTAAAAAATATATAAATTGAAATTTAAAAGTATTGAAATAAATGCATTTTCAGTCAATAATTATAGGTATTCACTTTTTAGAATGACTATATGTCCACTACTAGTTGTAAAAATGATTTTTGTTTCACAAGGGGATTTTACCATTGTCAGAGTGCAACATAAAACATTGTTCTGGTAGACATCATGACTAGTATTGTTTTTGTACGAGACAACATGGCCATCAGAATAAAGTACATATGTGTTAGTATTACTTAACACAACTAAATGTTTTGGATAACGGTTGTCTTTTTTATAATCTGCTAACATTTCACTTTTAGGAACAGTGTCTAATGACCATAATCCAACACTCCCAGTTGTACACCCACTAGCTGCAAGATTTTTTATTTCCATACAGTCTAAACTACGAACTTGAGAACCTCTACTTTCTTCCCATTGGTAAGTTCTAGAAGAGGTTTTCAGACATATTTGACCATCCTGTACATAGGGTTTATTTTATTTTATTTGAAGGCATTAGGTAATAGAAATGTAAAAAGTTCAAAATGTTACTTCTCCAGCGCTCAGTATATCGCCAGATTGCATTAAAATACTTTTCCAAACTCTAGCTTTGTGTGCATAAAATGAATAAGCTGGTGTAATCTTTGCAAATTTCCAGTGGTCATAAGTATTTTGGTGCTTGGCAAATGGCTCAACATTCCAAATCACTATACTTCTATCGTCAGAAGTAGAACTTATAATAGAATTAGATTTATTCACCATAATTGAAAATATAACACCCTATTAAAAAAATACATGAATATAAATAGCAAGCAATTAAATTTAATGAAAATTATTATAATACTATATAAATGCATATTTTTTACTTCATGTAATTTTAATCTATGTAAGATATTTAAGCCATTTGTTCTCCTAAAAGGACTCCATATCACAATTTCCCTAAAAACTGTTCCTGAAAATACAATAATATTTTCTTCGTCTTCTCCGGTTGATGTTGCTGAGTATCTGATTAATTTAATAAATAGGATTCATAAACAGATTATTAAAGAATTTAAAAATATAAATTATGTGAAAGTTTAAATAATTGTAAAAAGAGGATACAATATACATCTTTCATCACAACTCGAAGAATTGATTTTCTTTTTAAAATCTAAACTCCAAACTGTTGCCACATTATGAGCAGACACTGTTAATAAACAATTTGAATTCATCCATAGAATATTACAGACCCAATCAGTAGTTGTTAAAATACATTCAAATTCAATGCTAAAAATTATAATAATAATTTAAAACTTTTTCATAAAAATAATGAAATGCAAAATATGAATTACAGAAAACCTATTTGAACCATCACTTTATAAATTGCCACATTATTTTCTCCGTGAATGGCCACCAACATTTGTTTGTCATTAAACTGAATACCGTGTATTGAAGATTTATCAAAGATTTTTCTACGCACACACAGTTCACGGGAATCCGTGTCGTAGACCAGCAAAACATTGCCAATACCTGAACGGAAAACAATATATTTTGATTAAGTGAAACTACATAAAAATAAAATAAACAATGAAATACCCACCAGCTAATAGGAATCTATCAATAAACTTAACACATGATACAGTATTGATCAAAGATACGGATTTAAATAATCTTGACTTCTCGACATCTTTGCAGGAAAACATGATTTCATCTAAAACCTCAAATACCTAACCGCTAAATGACAAAATCTGAGTTAAGACAACCAATAAATGCAAATTTAAAGGCGAAAAATCTTGTAAAATGTAAAATGTTGTATTACATTTACTAGTTGGCTGTTTCTTTACAACTGAAAAACAAATAATAATGAATTTTTGATTTTTGAATAACTGTTATCACTTCTCGGACATATTGTGCGGCTTTAGATCATAATATTATTATCTAAGCCGTACACGATAATGTTGTTGAAAAAAAACCATGAAGATTAGAGATATTTCTAATCTTCATGGTTGTGATAATATAATCATTACAACTACTATCAAAGAACCATAGACAATCTATACAATGATAAGGTTTCAAATAATTTGTATTATTATTTTTTATTTTTTTACCTAAACATTAAAAATGGTTAAGTGCTGTTTTGTACCAGGGTGTAATACTGGTTATGCTTTAGATGTCAAACTACAAAAATCAATTATTTATATTATTATTATTTATATATTATATATAATATTTTGAATTTTAAACTTTTTTTACAGGAAACATCTTTTGAACTTTACTTGTATATTTAAGTATACTTAAATATAAGCAGGTAATAAGTAATGAATGATAATTTATATTTCATTCAAATACAAAAATAACGTACATTTATAGTAAAATACATATAATATGTGGTAAAACCATAGACATAATATAGATGGACTGCGCGTTCCTACCCCCTCACCTTCAATAAATTCAGCCATAATAATACGAACGGAGAAGGTAAAATATCATGGAAGAAAACATTTTTACTGTTTTTATTCTAAGGTATAATTGGGATTTAAAAAAAAAGATAAGATTTGTAAAATGTAAATATTAAATAATAAATATACAATTTTATTACTTTTCTATGAAATATACCTTAAATCTTAATAGATATTGTATTATTATTAATTTTTTAAATAAAATATTACACTATTAACTATAAAATACAATAACAATTTCAATATTGTTTATAAGTTCTATTACTATACTTAAGATACTAAACTATGCACAATAGTGTTAAGAATTTAAAGGTAATTTAATTATTGAATGTATTTTGCCGTCAAATTTTAGCCACAATACCAGTGTATAATAATTAATATAATATATATAATAAGAAGTTATTGATGCCTAAAATGAATAGCTTTTGTCAATACTGCCCGTATTCTTGAAACAGGTTCACTTTTTGTTTTATTTAAATAATGCAATCGTATTGTCATATAAAATTTTAAAGCTAGCCTGATAATTTGTGAAGTATGATGGTTAAGTGGATCTTGGGTTTTGATATGTTCATTCAGACAGTTAAAATAATTTGTGATTTGAATACTAGAAATTGATTTTATTGTTAAAAATTCTATGATGTTTTTTTGAATGTCTATTTTATGTTGAAATGATCTGAAAGTAAATTCTGCAATTTTGCATATTTCCGCTATATTTTTATTTGGTTTTGTTAATGCTCCTCTACTTTTTATGTTGATTAATGATGCATTTTGTTGAATATCCATCATTAAAGCTGAAATACAAACACTACATTTAATTACTTTTGTAACTTTTTTAGTTACGACACCGGCTATGTACTCAATGACATCATTAATATATTTATCATTATATAAATTATCAAATTTATTAAACAGCTCGCTATCATTTTCTATTTCAGCAAAACTAAAGATGTCATCATTATTACAAATGTTATTTGCTTTGTTAGTACTTGAAACATGTAAAATTGAAGTAGAATCTTGTGATGCACAATTAGTTCCAGAGTTTGTGGCTATTTGACTTAATTCTGTATGTACAATCAATCTTTTATATGCTGCTTCAAATTGCGAGGCTGTTGGGTTGTTATTAAATCCTCCACGTGTTCTAATTAATGAAAAAAACATTTCCAAGTGGTCCTGGGAAGTCTTGTATGTAAGTAAAAAATCAATTTCTTTTGTTTTTATATTTTCTTTAAAAAAATTGCTCATACTAGTTAAACAAATTATCAGCCCTAAAAATCCTGTTTTTCTTTTTGATTCAATTATAGGAATGTGATTTAATTTATTTTCTTTTTTGTTCCATACTTTAGTTTGCAAAGATTTTAAGTATTCAATTGCCGTACTGATAAACTCATCCACAAAAGTCTCTTTATCTAATTTAATTGGTTTTTTGTACTCAGTTTGCCCCAAAAAGTTCCTCGTATTCAAAAAATCAAAAATATTATTTATCATCCTACAAAAAAATGTGGTTGACTCACTATTCGAAAATTCTTTCAGCCCGATATTTTTAGAATAATCAATAGCATCCGCTACACTGCTACTAAATACTTGGGCCGCTAATTTTACCTTCATTTTTTCTTTATGGTAATTAATGTGTCTGTTCCTGATTTTTGTTGCTAAGTGAAGATCTTTTTCATTTTGTAGTTCTACTAATGACTTAAAAAACTGCCACTTAATTGCATCACCATTCTTGTCAAAAAATACTTTCCAGTCACCAAGTGTGTTCCGGCAAAGTTTAAGCATATGACATGCATCATAAAATATGTGAATATTTTCTTTGGTAATTGGGTGTTTAAAATAAGGTTGACAATTTGAAATATTTAAATTAGCTCCTAATTTAGTAGCCATCATAATATTTGAACTTGCTCCATCAAAAGTTAAAGTTTTAACTTTAGCACCAGTTTGATGAACTGCTTCTAAACATAAATTTACTATATTGGCTTTCTCTTGACCCAATAAGCCATTTGTAAGGAAATATGCTATTGGTATTTTCCAATTAGAGTTGAGTGCAACTAACATGATCACCAGTGCTTCTCTTGCTAAAGGTAAATTATCACAGTCTTCCATCATACCCATGCCAAAATCTATAAATCCTTGATTTTTTTTGCCGTTAAAATGGATGTCCTCTTTAATACACATTTCATCAAGCATCATAGCACATATTAAATTTTTACCACGAGATTTCATTTCATCGTTTTTTAACTCAATTGCTACTAATGATTCTTTTGTAATACCTGGTGAACCATCTACCACTGTATACCATTTTCGAAGTGTGCTCGGATGTGGTAGGCATTTATTAAATTTTTTTCTAACATAGTTATATGCACTTGATGAATAAAAATTAAGAGTTAATGCAAAAGATCTCAATTCAGGTGTAACAGATCTCTGTGTAGTCATATTCAGTTGTTTTAAAATAATTTCTTTTTGGATGTCAGGAAGGGAATCCTATAAATTATAAATTCATTCTTAAACTATAATTATTACTAACTAAAAATATGACAGTTATCCCAGAGTAATAAAATAAACACATACAAAACACAAACATATAGTTAAGAATATAAATATATTTTATGTACAACATAGCATATCACATTAAGAAATATATAAAAATTAAGAACACATAAAGTACATGCAAAACTAAATACAACAATTATTAATATTATAATTTATATATAAACAAATATTTTTAGAAGTTAAATCACATTTACATTTAAAGCACATACAAAGTGCAAATTCAAAAATATTGGTTAAAATAAAATTTATTAAACTATCAATATTAACTAAGTAAACACTAAACATAGAACAACACAATACATTACATTAAAAAATACATATACAGGGTGTCCCATGAGGATTTACCCATTGCGATATCTCCTGAAACAATGGATATTTCATAATTCTGATTTTTTAATAAGACTCACAGGGACAAGAACAACAAATATTTTATGTTTTAATTTATTGTAATATTTTGGTAAAAAAGTTAAAAATATATTTTTTTATTTAATTATTTTCAAAAAAATCGAAGATAGCCATTTTATAGAGTTATTTTTTTTGAAAATATTGATGTTTCAACATTTTTATTTCATTAATCTCCTGATTTTTAATATTTTTTCTAGTTTATAGAAGATATCACAATGGGTAAATCCTCACGGGACACCCTGTACAACTAAATTACCACATAACATAATATTAATAATCGTGTTTAGGAAATAATACCTTTAACATTGAGTAACATTCATCAGAAATTTTGTTGGTTTTCTGTAAATGTGAAATTAACTGCTCAACATTTTTGATTTTATTTCTCAGGTACTGATTTCGATTTTCTAAGCTCTTTATTCTACGCTTGTACTCATTAAATGTTCTCTGTGAGGTATTCCAATATTTTTTTCTTTTTCTAGGAGTATCTAAATCATTTTCATTAAAGTCTCCAACAAAAGTTTTTCTTTTTCTAGAAAAAAATGTCTTAAATCTAAAATGTTTCTTAGTAAAATAAACCTATTAATATTTTTAAAAGTATTACATTCTGGTAACTAATGAACTTGTAAGCAAATTATCTGCCACTCCCAATACTGAAGAAGTGTCTAGAAACAATTACAATTATATTATAATATTTTATAGTCTAATATTATACAATATTTCTTAATTAACTACTTACCGCTGTTTGACAGATTATATTTTAAGCTAGTACTTGCTTCAGAATATTCTGATGTATTTGAAATAGTTTCATTCACTTTTGTATCGTCTGGAAATTAACATATTCATATTTTATAGTCTAATATTATACAATATTTCTTAATTAACTACTTACCGCTGTTTGACAGATTATATTTTAAGCTAGTACTTGCTTCAGAATATTCTGATGTATTTGAAATAGTTTCATTCACTTTTGTATCGTCTGGAAATTAACATATTCATATTTTATAGTCTAATATTATACAATATTTCTTAATTAACTACTTACCGCTGTTTGACAGATTATATTTTAAGCTAGTACTTGCTTCAGAATATTCTGATGTATTTGAAATAGTTTCATTCACTTTTGTATCGTCTGGAAATTAACATATTCATATTTTATAGTCTAATATTATACAATATTTCTTAATTAACTACTTACCGCTGTTTGACAGATTATATTTTAAGCTAGTACTTGCTTCAGATATTCTGATGTATTTGAAATAGTTTCATTCACTTTTGTATCGTCTGGAAATTAACATATTCATATTTTATAGTCTAATATTATACAATATTTCTTAATTAACTACTTACCGCTGTTTGACAGATTATATTTTAAGCTAGTACTTGCTTCAGAATATTCTGATGTATTTGAAATAGTTTCATTCACTTTTGTATCGTCTGGAAATTAACATATTCATATTTTATAGTCTAATATTATACAATATTTCTTAATTAACTACTTACCGCTGTTTGACAGATTATATTTTAAGCTAGTACTTGCTTCAGAATATTCTGATGTATTTGAAATAGTTTCATTCACTTTTGTATCGTCTGGAAATTAACATATTCATATTTTATAGTCTAATATTATACAATATTTCTTAATTAACTACTTACCGCTGTTTGACAGATTATATTTTAAACTATCACAGTTCTTGGGTAAATCTTCAAATATTTTCATCAATGACTTTCTACTAGCTAAATAACAAATAATAGTTTTAAATTATAATTTAATAGTACAATATAATATGAAAGGAAGGTGTACTTAACTAATAGCTAATTAGGTATTATTTAATATTACTTGTTAAAAAAATACTTGGCACAGCATTATCATTTAATTTTATTTTTTTATAGTTCAAGTTGTAATCAGAAGTTTTAAAATGAGCACTACAAATCATTGATGATTTTAAAGGCATGTACGATGGTTGTATTTTTTTAATTATGTTAGTCCATTTCATGGCTGTTTGTTCATTACTCGGAAATCTTAAAAACATGTCAAATAGTTAAAATTAATAAAAATTTAAAACATTTTTAACTTACTTATGCATATGAATACCATCCTTGCCAATGTTTCTACAGCTTTTTATAGAACATATATTCACCATTTTACCTCTGTTATAGAAAATATCAACAACCGAAACTAATAAACCTAATATAATTCATTTAATAATATTACTTCGAATTAATATGTTTTATTATTTCTGAGCTATAATATTACCACAGAATGAAAAAATGTAAGCAAAAAACACGGAAACTCTCATTACAGTTAATCACAGTTTTAATCGTGCCGAAATCGAATTAGCCCGGTTAAATATAACTGTCTGTATCATGGAAGAAAGATGTAGAGATAAACATTTTCCCATGATTATTTACCTTTTACATAAGTTTATTATTGCTGACATGATAAGGGCTAAACGCGCAGTCCATCTATATTATGTCTATGGGTAAAACATAGCCCTCTAATCGAACGACGCGCTCCTGGTGGCAGAATAACCGTGCGACTTTTGTCGGGCCACTTTATAAACGGGCGGCTCATAGGAGTTTGGTCTCCTTATCTCAAATCTTCATGCACCAGTGCTACGACTATTATATACTACTAATTAATTATAAATAATTCAATATTTAGTATGGGTTATTTTGGTTGTGTATTATTCTACAGAATAATACCTTGAATACCTTATAAGTTTGGTTTTCATATCTTTCATAATCGCAGAGTTATACGCAGCTAAACATTACAGGTCTTTTGTGATTTTAATTATTGGCAATTTATAATTTTTCTAAACATCAAGTATAACTTAGGCATAAACTCATTAGGGGCGATAGCAGCAGAAGAAATACGACAAAATCATGCTGAAATACAAAGGACTACACAAAGTGTTTCATTTAGAGCTCAAGCTTGTTTGCAGTTAGGTGGGGAACACTTTGAAAATCTTATTAATTAATCAAATAAACATAACATTTATTTCCTTGTTATTTAATTATTATTATTATTAAACTACTTTATTTTTATTTTATTTTTAAAAAAAATTGACTTCTTACATTATTTATATCACCTAACATTACCATAAAATAAATTGCCAATAATTAAAATCACAAAAGACCTGTAATGTTTAGCTGCGTATAACTCTGCGATTATGAAAGATATGAAAACCAAACTTATAAGGTAATTAAGGTATTATTCTGTAGAATAATACACAACCAAAATAACCCATACTAAATATTGAATTATTTTGAGTAATACGAGATTTATTTTTAAAAATTCCAACTTTTGATAAAAAAATTTAATTTTTTCAATTTAATAATAATTATTTACATAAGTTTGGTTTAATTGCGTATGTTGGTTGAAAGGACAATTAAATAGCTTTAAAACAAAAAAAAATTATGTTAAAATGTTGAAAAGTTTCGGAGAAACATAAAAAAATCCGTGGTAGTTTTTGTTTGGTTTAAAAAAACTTAAATTGCCCATAACTCAAAAAAAAAAGAGTTAGACCCCCACTTTAAAGGTTATTTCTTCGTCATTTTAGGTATACTTTCATATGACGGCGGCTGGTCACTTCGCCCCGGGACAGATTGTATAATATTTATCATCATATTGTAAGATTTCAATGTTTAAAGCTTTTGCAAAACAACCAGATTTTGATGAGTGATAAATATGGTTAAAGCGAAAAGGGATATGGTTATAATATAGTACTAAATATAAATTAATTAATTCATACAAAACACTTCAAGAAAAAAACAAACTTATAAGGTTTTGGACATCTGAAAAGGAAATCTTATAAACCCAAGTATTCGTAGAGTTGTATAAAGTGTTTTCTAGAATTAATCTTAAGATATTAAATTATTAAAATATTGTTTCTTGTATAAATACACAGTACATTCTTCTGTTTTATTAAATTAAACTTAGAAAGCTTAGAAGTTATCTTCTATATCTATACCGCGGATACACGTAAATGTATATTATTATTTTTGTAATAAACCAATCATTCTTGGAAACAGTCCCGACGACCATTGAATATTTTAGTCTGTACTCTGCGCTCCTTTTATTATCCATGTATTTAGCACGGTCTTAGAAGATAAGGTCGAGACATTTCCCTATTTAACAACGTTAATCAATTCGGTCGCTTAGAAACACAAATTTCTATGACGCCAAAAACATACAACAGTCGTGAACAGACTATACCTACTTACTCATTAGTCATTTTCACGAATATATCTTTCAAGATCATATGGATGTATGGCACATACCTACCAATGTTATTTATTAGAGACCAGCCTGGGCAGGGGGTCATACAACAATAATACAAAAGTCTAAAGGTCATACAGGTAGTTACTAATTCCTAAATGTCTCATTCCTTTTTATTGTATACTCCACATATATATTACTTCTCACAAGTCACAACATCTATACTGTGGTCACTTTTTTCTCACTCATCTTGTATAGTTGTGTTAAACACGTGTTCTAACTTATAGTGAAATTATATTTTAATTTCAATATTTTTGTTAGTGTGATTATTATCTATGGTTATTACACTTAACACATTTGCATAGACATTTTAGAGCATAACATATATTTCCATTTATTATTGAGACAGGCGTGGTTCTAGGGCTACATTTTCGTATGGGCCACAGTATAGATTTATAATTTTAATTAAGTTTTAATTGCGAATAATATTTATAATTTCCTTCCCCTTTTCATTACCTTTAAAAATAAGGGACACCAGAAATGTTGGAATGGGCAGCTGCCCAGCTGCCTATACACTAGAACCGCCACTGTATTGAGATCATTATAAGACATTTTCATCTATTCTGTGGTATAAATAATCTTCACTGATATCTACGGGGTAGTTCTTCTTTCTTGATCAGTGTTGGATACAGCTCTGGAATGATCGACGATATTCTCGATCATTCAATAAACGCGCCTGGGCCACTGCGACAAACTCGAATATTCTAGACGCGACACCCCCTCCCCCCACTGCTGATCTATCCACGACGGTCCCTATATATATGGGCCGCCGCGACCGTTTGACCCGCTAGTCACCGTATTCTTTTGCGTTGGTAATTTCCACGTAATTTCCACGTAATTTCCACGTAATTATTGGTGTTTTTTGTCGGCTGTTGCAGTGGCGCAGTACGCGGTAAGAGCTTTGTTGTTTATTGTTTCTTTTATATATAATTTATATTGGTATAATTTGTTGTAATAATTGTATTGTAATTTTATACAATTATATCTTGATGTATTAATTGATAATTTATATTGACTTTGTTATATTATATTTTAATACATCTCATTGTCTATACACATTATATATATCTTAATTATACATACAGTCCACTTGTCGTTAGACATATTCATTTTAAAGCGTGGTTACCCCGAACAACGATTTGCTAGGGACCTCGCTTACAATCAGTGTTGATCAAAGCCATCAAAGCTATCAAACTCTAGTTTGTATAGCAAATAAAAAATTGTTCTACAAAACATAACACACTCATTTTTCCATTCTATCTATGAGGTCGTCGGATGTCAGGGTTTTATTGACACGAATTGATGATGTTAAAATTGCTTTATATTATATATGTAATAACTAATAACGCAAAAATAAAATAAATTAAATTAAATAATACCAGAATAAAAGTGTAAGGTATAAATATATTGTTATGTTTGTGATTAGTAGATAGTTATGATTATGTATTTTAAATAAATGCTAGGCAACACAAGGGACACAAGCCTTGAATGATAGCCGGATTTATTATATGATATTTAAATTTGCGTTATTACCTTCCTCTTGATAAATTATAATACATTTAATAAATAAAGTATAATATTATATTATTATTTATTATGTAAAACTAGCTGATCCGACACGGCGTTGCCCCTGTATTACTTTCTTTTCTTGCATTTTCGTATGTCGTGTATTAGTTTTTAATTTAATTGTATGGATAATGCCAATATCACGTCAAATTCTCAATTTAATTTTGTGTGTGTGGGTGTGTTAAAGATTCATTGAAAACATACATTTATAGGCCTTGAATATTATTATATTTTTTTATTATTATTATTAGCACCTCCTTATATACTACATTGGTTGTTTTTCCACTTGTGCCAAAAATGACTAAATGTAAATGTCATACATAGAGCACCTTACGTCACCAAATAATTTTCCTTTAGTCAAGAGTGCCATTAATTTCTTTACTTTAATATGAAATACTCTCGCTATAATGTCATGACGATCGTCCAGCTTTTGTCCAGAAAACAGTGCATCTATGATGTCTTTCCAAGTAGGGTTACATGTAAATGTGATGAATAGATCAGGGCGACCATGTACGCGGACATATGCTTACCGAATTATGATTAGGCAAGATGAAGTTAACCATATTATATACTTCCGCTCCCTCTTGACGTAAGGTGCTCTATGTATGACATTTACATTTAGTCATTTTTGCCACAAGTTGAAAAACAACCAATGTAGTATATAAGGAGGTGCTAATAATAATAATAAAAAAAATATAATAATATTCAAGGCCTATAAATGTATGTTTTCAATGAATCTTTAACACACCCACACACACAAAATTAAATTGAGAATTTGACGTGATATTGGCACTATCCATAGAATTAAATTAAAAACTAATACACGACATACGAAAATGCAAAAAAAGAAAGTAATACACGGACAACTTGTTTTCGCTTACAAAATGTAGTCTACTTTTTGTATTGATCTGGTGAAGTTTCTCTATGAGGAAATTTATAAAAATGTATTTTTCCCGGACCATTATTTTTTGAACTATTGCAATTGCAACCAAATACTGAACACAACATTTTAGCGGCTGCAAATAACCAAACACACCACTATGTTTACAACGTGAGTGCAGTGTACGAAATGAGACGTATATTGTTAATTGTTACTTGTTAGATTGTAATAACATAATATGCCACGACGGATAAAACTATTTTTATAATAACCACGATGGATAAAACTAATATTATCTTTAGGTACACCATACACGATGTCACGATCGTCAAAACAATATTACACACGTTAACTGCAGACTGCAGTGCAATTTATAATACGAAAATTCGTATTATAATTTATCTAAGTGTTATTTTTTTCTACAATATTAAACCAAAATGTGATATAATTATACAAATGTAAAGTCTATGAGGTAATCTTAAATAAATTTAATTAGTTCATTCGAAAAAAAATTAGTTAATTAACAGCATTTTACGTTAAACCAAAAACGGATAAATATTGCCGTGCATAATTTATGGCCGCCGCCGCGGCGAATGAATCCATGACGTCACACGCAATGTCAAAAATCATAGTGACTAACGAACGAATAGTCACAAACGTATTTCATTGATATCTTTATCCTAGTTTAACTCTATTCTATTAATTAGGGTAATAAAAAAATTATTGATTTTATGAGTTGGATGGTCCTTTAAAACTCGGAGTTCTTACACGAATCAGCACGTTGAGTGTAATATTGGCCCAGAGATAAAGTCGAATGTATAATATTATTATTAAATAGGGTATTCATTTTGGATACAAAATATGTATAAGTTAATCTTAACAGTGTACACAGCTGCACTATTTATCTAATGCAGTGTTTCCCAATTTGGGAGATACGCGCCTCTGGTGGAAGAGAGAGTGTAAGCATTGTTGTACAATGTAGGGAAAAAATGAAAAATTATTATAAAAAGGGGGGGGGTTGATATTTTTGAAAACCACTATGGGGCGAAGGCAGTGCCGTAACTAGACTACTGGAGGCCTGTGTGCAAACTAAAATCTAGAGGCCCCTTGTTATAGATACATAATTTTCAATTTTTTCTTTGTTTTTTTTTTGTTGGAGGGGGTGGTGCTGAATAAAAAAGTAAATAAAATATAAAATACAGTTTTCAGAATAATATATATATATATTTTATAACATATAATATAATACACAAAGTACATTAATAAACAATTAAACAAATATTGTATTTTAAAACCACTTGTGTAGTTGTATTTTTGTAGGACTGTAGGTAACTTCTTTGTGATTAATAATTATTAAATTTAAACAATACTTAAATAAATTTAATCTATTTTAAAAAATTCTTTTTTCTGGCTTTTAAATTAGCGAAATTATTAATAATAGAATCTACATCGATCCGCGAAGTATGAAGCCTTTCAATATTTAATAAAGCAATATTAGTTAACCGATCTTGTGATGTAGTATTACGAAGATAATTTTTAATAAGCTTAAGTTTGGAAAATGAACGCTCCGCTGAAGCTGATGTTACAGGAATAGTCATAAATATACAACAACTTGTAAAAATATCTGGAAATATAATAGATAAATCATTACTAATTATATATTCTGCTAGTTTTTGAATAGTCATTTTTTTTAAATCTTCACATTTAAAATTAGATATTAAAAAATTCTTTAACGATAAAATTTGGCGTGTGAAATCTGAGTTGATATCATCTGAGTATTTATTTATAAAATCATAAGCAAACTTAATTAATTCTCCTTCTGGTATTGTAGTCATTGTGTATGGTATTAATATACTAAAATTATCATTAATTGTCTGCATGCCAACAAATCTCTCTTTGAGTTTTTGTAAGGTAGTATCTATTAAAGGATAAAAGATGGCTACTTTAAAATTATCTTCTGTTACGGTCAGACTTCTATCAGTATCAAACTCATCATAGAACTTTGTTGCAAATCGTTGGCGTTTGTTAAGAAATTTAAAGGGTATGCTCCACAATTTACATACAGTCTTAGAATTTTCTACAAAAATATTAAACTCGTCTCTAAATTTTAGAATGTCTGCATGAGCATTTTTTAACAGCTCAAATGCTTGTTGTAAATCTATATTTATAGATTGAAGTATTTTGGACACAACAAATAAAGACTTCAGAATTTTTTCCCAAACACATAAAAGTAAAACAAACTCTGCAGATTCAAGCTTCTTTTTAAGAGCTGTGGCTATATTAATCTCATCTTTTTTAGTACTTGTTAGCTGAATTTTAGTAAAAGCTTTTAAAACATCAACAAAACGCTGTTTCAGTGAAAATAAGGCATTGTGACGCGCTTCCCAACGCGTAGCACACATTTTTTTTAATGTTCTTTTTCTTAATTTGACACTTTCTTCTTCCCCAAGAGCTAGTTGAGACCACCGTGGTGCACTGGAACTAAAAAAGTTGTATACATCTTGAACAGTTTCAAAAAAAGATGATATTTCTCGGGTACTTTTGGCAGCATCACTTATCACCAAATTTAAATTATGAGAGCAACAATGTACAAATGTAGCATTTGGTATGATTTCAAGGATTCTTTTTTGAACTCCAGAGTTAGCTCCACTCATGACAGCTGCCCCATCATACCCTTGGCCTCTACATTTTTCTATATTTAATCGATAATCGGATAGAGTATGTTTCAAAAGTTCAGCATAATCAGAGGCACCATGGTTTTTTAATAAAAAAAACCCTAAAAATGATTCCTTGATTTCTACTTTCTTTTCTTCATAATTAACAACAGTGTAACGAATTATAAGACTAACTTGATCTTCTTTAGTTATATCTTGTGTTGAGTCTAAGATAACTGAGAAAAAACAACTAGACCTAATGTCATCACAAATTATACGACGTAAATCAGAAGATAAAATATCTATTATTTCGTTCTGAATTAACGGACTGAGATATTTAATATTTTGTTTTTCGTCATTTATTACATTATTTAAAACAGGATCAAACTCGGCAAGCAGTTTTACAGTTCGTATAAAATTGCCTTCATTTGGATTTTTTATCTTTAAGCTACCTTCATTACCACGTAAACCTGAATTACCAGCAGTCAAACATAAAATAATTTTTATTATACGCTTTAAAACATTTCTCCATAACATAGCTTCTTGGGAGTACTGCTTTTCTATATTTACATCAATAGTTTGATTTTTCATCCATAAAGATCTAACTTTAGATGCATACAAGTGTTGTATTGAACTCTCATGCCGTTGAATACTTTGTGATAAATGTTGCCAATCACTAACACCTTCTATCCATTCTTTATTGAATTTCCCACTAATTCGATCAGCAAATAGCCAACATGTTTCACAGTAAGTCACATCTAACAACACTGAATAGCATAACCAATCACGTGGAATTTTTAATCCTCCCTTTGTTATCATATAGTAATAATGCACTGAAAAACATCTATTTTCAGTCTTTGGAAATTTTATATTAGGCCTACATGGACCAAATTGTAAAATGCTTCTTTTCAATGTATCAGTTACAGTTTCATGAAATTGTCCACGGTCGGTTGGGTAATCTGATTTTAAATCTAGTTCATGGTCCATATCAATCTTATTGCCAACATTATTTTCTAATAAATATAAATATAATGTGATATGAATAATATAATTAATTAACAATAGGGTGATAAATATATGTAAGAGAAAGAAAGAGAGAGGAATATCAGAGAAAAAAAAATTAAAAACAAAAGTTAAATCAAATATTTGACTAATTAAATTATGTAGTATTAAATACATCTAAATTTGTATTTGAATTACCAGCAGACGTAAGCATATTCGTAGGAGTTAATAGCATATAATTTTAGGAAGTAGAGAAGAGAAAAAATAATGCTTTTTTTCTGGATTTAAATTAATAAATATTTAAAATATCTAAAACATTAAAATAGATATGTAAAAAGATACCTGTATCCTTGTTTTCTTCAGATTCAATACAACAGCTAGATGATAATGTTGGTCTTTCATCCTGAACATCTAAAATTACAAATAAATAGTTTTGAAATCAATTACTTTCAATTAATTTTAATAAATAATTTATCAAAAATTGTTTCAACTGTAACCAATCTTCCCTAATTGTTTGAATTACTTATAAAAAAAAATTTGACACCTAATGATTTTCTCAGTTGCCTTGTTTTTAAATTAAAATATATGAATTTTAGATTTTTATAAATATTTATCTT
Organism: Aphis gossypii; assembly: GCF_020184175.1. NCBI lineage: Eukaryota > Metazoa > Arthropoda > Insecta > Hemiptera > Aphididae > Aphis > Aphis gossypii. Next base: position 73,195,514 of record NC_065530.1, read on the forward strand.
AAACTTCAGGTTATATTATGTTTTAAATTAGTTCCACATATTATATTAAAAGTGAATGTGAATCATAAATAACTATGCTAGGTATTAAAATAGGTATGAAAAGAGATACCTGTATCCTTGTTTTCTTCAGATTCAATATAAGAGCTAGATGATAATGTTGGTCTTTCATCCTGAACATCTAAAATTACAAATAAATAGTTTTGAAATCAATTACTTTCAATTAATTTTAATAAATAATTTATCAAAAATTGTTTCAACTGTAACCAATCTTCCCTAATTGTTTGAATTACTTATAAAAAAAAAATTGACACCTAATGATTTTCTCAGTTGCCTTGTTTTTAAATTAAAATATATGAATTTTAGATTTTTATAAATATTTATCTTAAACTTCAGGTTATATTATGTTTTAAATAAGTTCCACATATTATATTAAAAGTGAATGTTAATCATAAATAACTATGCTAGGTATTAAAATAGGTATGAAAAGAGATACCTGTATCCTTGTTTTCTTCAGATTCAATATAAGAGCTAGATGTTAATGTTTGTCCATCATCCTGACCAATTTCACAAAAATCTAAAATTAAAAATAAATAGTTTAAAAATTACTTTCGGTTAGCTATAAAGTAAATTGTAATCACTAATAGCTAAACATAGTATAACAAACTTGACATAGTTGTATCCGAGGAAGTTTTATAGTTAATATCTTTTTTTTGTGTAACACTAATTGAATTAGTTGAAGTTGAATTCATGTCTTGTGATTCAGAAGAGCCTAAAATATTATTTTTTTATTCATAAATTATAATATAATCTTATAAAAGAAACTGAATAAATAATATTAATTAAATTTAATTAAATTATGTTTATTCGAATTCGTGTATAATATGTATAATATGTATATAATTATTAATGTCTCGTGTTAAGCAGCAGCATAGTTTTAATATATATATACATATTATAATATAATAAAGTAAAATAATTATTAATAATATGTTAAGTACCTAAGAACGTATATTTAATTATATGAAAATATTTTTATTCTTGCAAATATCGCAACTTATTATTAAAAATATAACACTGAATGTAAATAGGTATACATATTTTTATCAAATTTGATCTATTATGAACATCAAATAACTTACCTTTAGCCCAACTAAGTATGCAATTTGACAATTTTTCGTTTTCTACTAATTGTCTAGCTTTTTTTTTTCTCTTTTCGCAACCACTCTGAAACGTTCTTTTTGACATAATTTAAGTTTTAATAGAAAATAATAAACAGTAAAATGTAATAAACTACTTAGTATAATTGTACAGTAGGTACTACAGTGTGCACTTCAACAACACGACAAAGTCACATATTGCAGGCAATTGTATTTTGAATAGTGAATACGTACTACGTAGGGTAAAGGGAAGGATACAACAGCGGCGATCGGCGATTAATTCCGATAATCAGTCAAGACGTGTGTACGCCGTATATACCATAATACTATTAATAGTATTACATGGAAATACGGACGAAAATCTATATTTATACTTCTAATATTTATAGGCCTTATCAAAGTAATACGACAACAATAATAGTAAATTAGTTAATAGATACAAAATAACATTGGCTCCATTTTCAATTCAATAACTAATATTTGATATTTTAATAATTTAATAATATGTGTCATTAGTCCTTTTGACTTTTGAGGCCCTGAAATATATTTTGAGGCCCGAGGCCTGTGTGCGGTGCACACTCTGCACACCCGGTTTTTACGGCACTGGGCGAAGGATTAAAGAGGTTGGAACCATTGATCTAATTTCATGATATTGTTAAACGTGTATGCAAATAAGACTATAATTAATAATAATATATATATATACTATAAAGTAACATAACATAGCTAAGGTTAGGTTAGGTTAGGTAACCTAACCCTAGCTATTGCTGTGTTTTAAAATTATATCAAAAATAATTCCTTCACATTAAAAAAATAGAAGATAATTTATCAGTGACAAGCACATGGAAACTACGGGCTACGAGTAAACACTAAAAAATGAATTCCACGTAGGTATTTTAATATTATTTATTTTTAAATTAAAAATTTTAACATACAAGATAATTACCTAAGTTAAATTTTTAGGTTCATTATACAAATTTAATATACTTTTTATTGACTTTTGGTCTACCCTCAATAATCTTGATGTCTTCATTGGTAGGCTAGATATATTAATTCCAGTGATAAATCCTCAGTCACTGATAAAACCGTGAATTCTAAGTCCAAAGTATGAGCTGATATATTCAACGCACCAATTTTCATAATTAAATAGTACATGGGCTACAAACAAAAATAAAAGCTATATTATATTATGAATTTTTTTATTATTTAAATAGAAAGTTAAATATTTCAAATATTTTTTTGTAATTGTATTTTTTATAATTTATAAATATTTAGTTATCTGATACGTTTTATTTTATTATGAATTTGTAAAAATAATGAATAATGGCACAGACTATGTAAAAAAAAGCAATTAAATAAATAAATAAAAAATGAAAACAAAGAAAAATTTAAAAATTGATGAAAAAAACATAAAAATTTGACAGTATTAATAAGAATCATTCTTGTCAATTCAAACCGTGGTTTTCAGACAGATTACTAGAGAAATATGTTTTATTCCGTGTATACCGTATGTAGTTTAAGCGAAACTGTATTTACAACGTATTAGTAGGGTTTTATAGGATGTTACATCATATTTTCAGATACTCGCAGTGAGTAATTTGTAATGAGTATACTATAAATTATAAAATTTAGACATATGTTAATTTAAAAAATATTATTAATGTTTTGTGAATATATTATATTTTTGAAAGGTTTATAAAGTAATACAGTCGACTCTCGGTAACTAGAACCTTGATAAATCGAAATTCTCGATATCTCGAGTAATAAAATTCCCCATCAAATAACAATAATATTTAATGTTAAAATAGTTAATCTTGTTAATTCGAAAATTAATTAAACAATATTTCGAATTTCGATATCTCGAATCATTGTCGGTCTGGCTTATGTTTGGGCCCCCGGTACAGTAATTTACAAGGGCTCTCTTACAAAAAACCAAAAAAGTTTCTTACATTTATAATATTTATAAACATATAACATAAAGGTAATAAATAATAATTTCATTTTCCGTGTACATTTAATATGGAATTAAATTTTTTTATTATTAAACAATTAAATAAAATATACCTAGTAAATAAATAATATATTAAATATAACTAGTATTTAAAATCATTGGTTCAAAGTTTACAAATTAATTCTGGAATCCGAGTCCAGAATCGCGAGTTAACTTAGTATTCTTTTCCATTTAGGTATGGGCCTCTAATATATAAAGTGTCCAGGGGCCCCCAGCGATCGCCGGGTAGCCGGGTGGGTCAAATCGACTACACTGTCTCGAATTTTCTTATCCAAATTTAGACCCAAATACATGTAGTACTATATGTATAAGACGAATCGTCTCCGATATATTGGACAATGGTAAAGAAGAAGTCGAAATCTGCAAATAGAACCCGCTGTACCATAACAAGTAAAATAGCGACATTTGCTTTAGAAAAATTACGTAAATACATTGAAACCAGTGAAGGTATGAAAGATTTATTTAAACCACTCGATTATTTAGTAAATAGAATAGAGAACAATGTTTTAAATAAAAATAAATAATAACCTTTGGAGTAATTCTTTAAAAATAATTTGTAGGTACTCGGTATGAATATTTTATTATTTATTTGATGAAAACTACTAGATTAATATAAACTTTTTTTTTTTAAATAATAAATTGTTTGATAACTTGAAATTTTTAGTAAGTCGAATTTTTTTTTCTCCATCAACTTCGAGTTACCGAAAGTACACATAGTACACTGTATCTTTGTTTTTAATTATTTATTAAGTCATTTATTTAAATGTTTTTTCTTTATGTCTATACCAACCAAAAGTTGTTAAAGGTTAGAGAAAGTTGATTGTTGGATATTTAGATTCATACTTCTTAATACTACTCAATGAACATACTGATTTTAAATGCAATCACACTTTCACGTCGATCGTAATCATAATGATGGATCATAATCAACAAATTTACTATAAGGTATTGTTTATTTTTATTACTCGGAATCTTTTTGATTAATATTACAAATTAATTTAAACGATAGAAGATTGTTTTTACTGTTTTTAGTTTAAATCTTTATTGTTTCTTGTTTTAGGTTGTGTATGATTTTTCATTAATAATACAGTAACGCACACGTTATGCCCCAGTTGAAAGCTAAGTTATTAAAATAATAAATACGTACCGGTTGGTGTTGAAGCCTGTTTTAAATGAAAACGGTAGTAACCCATTGCTTCCTCTAAAAAAAAAAAATAATTAAAGAAATGTACCGCAGAATGTTTAATTTGTGAAACTATTTATTAAATGAAAACATACAAATAAAATTTATCTACTCGCAAAATACAAGTGGATTATTGTAGTAACGAATACTGCGTGTGAATTCCCTATGTTTTGTGTGACTTTCATTAAGAAAGGATTCAATTTGAATGGTTTTGGAGGTATAATTTATATCATCTAATTTTACTTTGTCATTAGAACAACATAAGCTTTGGCATTCGTCTTTTCATCTCAGAGTAGAACAAAACTAGCAAACTATTGTACGATTTTCTATACAAAAAATGCAGTCATTTTTTTAATCCACTATTAAATCACAGTGCACAGTAGAATAATCTTTGCTCGACCATGAACCTCTGTCGTCAATATTATCATTATTTGACTGTTGATTTCTACGAACTACACTTATTCTTTTGGCGTTTTACTGAGATCAACCAATTTTTAAATTTCGTCAAAGCATTTAAAAAAAAATGGGTGGATGAAGTGAAACTAAAATAAAAACTGATGTCCGTTTAAAAAAAAAATAACTTAGCACTGCTCTGTATTTATGAAAAATGTAAATAAATAAATGATTAATTATTAATCAAGTATATGTATACTTTATATAAATTATAATTATTATTTTTATTCATATAAATTTATATAAATTGTTCCACAAAATAATTTACCTGTCCATTTTCTACTGATTTCAGCTATAACAAAATATAATTATAAAATATATCGTTAAATGTACTATTAAAAACTACATTTTAGATTCAGAGCGGAGCGAGGAATGTATTGGTTTTATAATGATGTTTATTTCATTTTTATTCTGTAAACACTTTTTCTGTCCCTAGACTTGTTTAAAAGTACAAGTGTAGCATAATTTCTGAAAGTTAATGTTCTTGAGCTGGTACTTTAAAGAGGTCATTTTTCGATTTTCGAAATGATACTCAAAATAAAAGCGGTTAAAGGAGAAAAAATTTACATCAAAAATTTACATTATGTAGGTAATATAAAATAATTACGACTTTGTTTATCATCATAGAAACGAATAAAATTAAATAAAAAAGATCAACTCGTCCGCTCAAATTCGTTTTTTTATCGAATGCAATCATATTGCATTCAAATCGAATACCTATAGTAAAATTACACTATCCTGTCCGAGGACCGAAGGTACGATAGACAAATATCCACCACCGAAATGCGCTGACCTACTTTTTAAATCTTACTTCTAATCATTATATTACTCTACCTATTGTAACTGTAGTGTCATTTGAGGTGGTAATTTAACTTGTCTTAGAATCTTATGGGATGGTTAAATGTTTATTACTGAACAATTTTGGAACGGCTGTTGTAATATTGGACTAAATTGTACAGTCGGAAGCCGCTGAATAATGTCAAACGCCCCGCCGCCGTAGTAAAAGAAACAATAAAACCATAAATTTAATAGTTGTTTGATGTTAAATACAACATCATTTAATAATTTATGCATCCAGCTTTTACAAATCTGCAAATAATTTTCATCGAAAAATTATTGTTGCTTATTTACATGAACTTGTTGCAAAAAAAAAAACTGATATACAAGGTATATTCAGCTTTAAAAAACTCACTAGTTTTTAATGTTTTGCTTGTACTTTTCAAATATTCTTTGTCTTTTACTAGTTGTAAAATTATTATATTGAAAAAAGCAAAAATGAAATAGGTAAGGATCACCGGACGTACAGGATTACTGTGACTTGTGAGTGAAAAGATACGTAAATATGCGTCGAACGCAGTAATAGCTACTTAAACTATATTTTAGGTAATACGTAATTTTTACCTATTTTATTGTCAAAGCCTACAAAAAAAAAAAAAAAAATAAATAAATAATTAAATACATGCAGATGTTAATAATTATTAGTATATTTTAAGTTTCAAGTTGCTCTTAAAATAAAATCTTAAAAATATCAAGTATAGCGTCTTGTTTGGTGGTAAGGGGAGACAAAGGGCATATGCATATACCTAACCTGTGGGCTGTTAACCCGACTTTTTTTTTTTGTATCACAATTTTATTGTTATATCGAGTTTCTACAATAAAAATGACATAATTAATTAAAAAAAAAAAAAATAATAAATGACTATATAGTCATATATTAAGGGAGATATCTTCCCCTCAAGTCGTTGAGTCTTAGTAGCTGATAAATGTTGAGCTAGCATGTGTATGGATTGTGAAAATAACAACAAATAATATTATAAATACAGCGAATAAACTTAAATTGAAGGTCACTTTACATCTACAAATCGGTAGTAAGTGGAATAATGTTGAGTACTGATTTAGTGGAACACTTCTTCCTAAGAAGGACCTTTACAATGCATATCGTATGTATCATTATATTTATGCATTACTATAGTTACAAACTACATAAGTTTCCGTTTTCGTGATATGGGTCTACGAAGGTTTTAAAATCAAGAGCGTAAGTGTTAGATACTGCTGTATATCTTTCAGTAAATCTTGCAGATCAATATGGAGCCGCCCTAATTAATAATGAAATTTATTTGCTAATATATTATAAAAATTTAACTTATTAAATTTTTTGAAAATAAATAGTTAAATAAAAAGGTTTTTAATTTTGATTTTCTCTAGGTATATTACGTGATACATAATATATGTACCACGATATACACTATAAATTGTACGATTGACAACTAATATTTTATCATAGAATACTATTATAGTATAAAACATAAGATGATTGCATTGTGATACTATAGTCACAGAGTTTTGTGGAGAGTTGATTAGAGAAGTTACCTATCTGTTGAGAAATCTGTTATGAGACACGCTGTGACAATTGATTTAGTGTTTAGTCTTGTACATATTCATAAAATTATTGTTACTGTATGTATATCGGGCGTTATCAATGTAGAAAGGAATCTCCTAATCAATTTTTATGTGTATATTATATGACAATTAACCCAGTATGTCAGTATATCAAAAGAAGTTCTATATCATGCTCTGTCAACAAAATAGACAAATTATAGCAATAAATTAGACTAGATTGTGCGCATACTGGATGAATAGCATTTGTGGACTTAGGAGTTAGGATATGCAGCCAGCTATTCCAAACTAATTGAGTATAAGTTAGGGGATATTGTTATTTTTAAACGAGCTTTTAACCTAACTTTAAATACTGGATAATCAATGACAGTATGTCAATATGCAACAACAGTTTATCTAACCAATTTAAAGTGATATAATTTAAACGACGAAGCGGAAGACTAACTAATTAGTTATTCAGAAGGTACAGAAAAAAGAATCAACTGAAATAGAAACCACAGAAGGCACTAGTGACTGAAAAAGAACCGCTTCTAAAATATGTATAGGTATAAAGAAAAATGGCAAGACGTGTACCTACTCAGGTTGTTTTTCAATTCAAAATGATACGCCATGTGTATAAAAGTTATAAGATTAAAATTATGACATAACCGATATTAATGTAAAATTAATATTATAGAATATGTTACACCCAAGGGATGTAATTAGCTTTGTAAACAAAGACGAATTTATTGACAATTCGTGAAAATAAAATTCAATTAAAATTATTAATTGATGGCAATTAAGTTTCTTGTTTTGTTTTTGACGTTTTAATAAATCAAATGCATTTATATTATGTATTTATTTTTTATGTAATCCCAACTTCATAGATAATAATATATTAGTAAAACTTGATTAGTAAAATAAAATCAATCATTAAAGTTATAGGTAAACTATAATAATTTTCTTACTTAAGTCATATGACTCAATCGCATTTTTGAATTGATTATACTCTAATAAATAAATAATATATATTTTATTATTACATCCAATAATAGATATTTATCTTATTCTACTATAATTTTAATGTTTTCTGATCGTATTTAAATTTATAATTTATATATCCCATTAGACGTTCATTTAAAATCAGGTTGTATAAAATGTGACTAAGTAGAGGGTTCTATATTTTTAGTATTGGATTATTTTCGCTATACCCTTCAGTTGATACCAATAATATATGTATAAATTGCATAGAATTAATAACTTTACGCTAGTAGGTACCCCCATGTTTGGAATTTTTCTACAGAACATTCAACGAATTTTCAATGTAATAAAACCAAGATAAAATTGTTTATAACAGTCAAAAAATACAATGTTATGTACAAGCATGTTTTTAATGAAGTTAGACCAATAATGTGCACTTAACATAAACATGTATATTATGTCTGCGTATCTTTTTTAAAATTATATTATTATTAGTATTTAAGTTATGGAAATCATTTTATTCATATTTCTCAAATTGCAATAATTTAATAAGAATTTATAATAAATAATAAACTCTTAATGATATTTGTTATAATGTATGCTACAGTTAAGAAGAACATTTGAAAATTTACCACCAAGATCTCTGTGTTCAAGAATATGTTTTACGTCAAATATGTATACACTTACCGGTATATACACCTGTTGCAACAATATTATCTGTTTAAAAAAATATAATCAGACAAATTTATTGTTAATATAGTTGATACAAACACAATTTTGAATTCATTTTTTAAATGATACCTTCAACAATAATCATTAAACATCAACATGTATTGTTAGTTTTTATATTATATTAAGTCTGGGTAAAATAATAATATCTCACTAAAATTCAATATAATATAATAATGAACTAATATATTATGTTGGAAACTTAATACTGTACACAATTTAAATAAGCTCTCCTTAAAATTGTTATTAGTTATTAATATAATATTACCATGGTGTCATAAGAATAAATAAATGATAACATTTAAAGAGAGCCTTTTATGGCAGTTCATAAAGTTGTGCTGTAATTATAAACTGTCAATCATAGAAAGATGGGAAATAATTAACTATTATATTTATGATTAATTGATCGAAAAGACATTATGTGATTTTATAGGACCGTTTTGTTATACTCAAGGCTGGGCAAGTTAACTCTTTTATTTAACTCGTTAAGTTAATTTGAAAAAATCTTAGTTAAATTTTAAGTTAGAAGTTACTTTTATTTTTTATTTAACTTGTTAAAGTTACAAGTTAATTGGAAAAAATAAGTAACTTAACTTAGTTAAAAATAAGTTACTTTTTTTTTCATATAAAACTTATAATTATACCATTTACACTTCATGTTAAAGATTTACAAATAACATCCAGCGCCACAGAATAGTGTATAAATATTAATAATAATATGTTTTAAATAATAATAAGTTATATTGTAATAGTTCTTCGCCATTTTATTATATTATTCATCACACTTTGTTTCTTTTAAGAAATAATTCCTCGCCAAGTAAATAAATTATTGAAACAAAATACGTTTACTTAAATACAATATACTTAGCATTAATTCATGATATCACATCTTTATAGTGCTTAAAGATCTAATATTTTTTTTTACTTAGCCATTTTTACATGAAGTTTACGAAGGGTTTTTGTTATGATAATATTATAATGTAGATTGCAGGTCTTTATATCTTAAAGAATGTATTTTGCTGTAGGTACTTATTAATTATGAAATCTAATAAAATAATTAAATTAGTAAATAGTAAATATAATTGGTCACTCCCTCACTCCGAGTAAAATTATTCTTATCATTTCCATGAATGAATTTAAATATAACAAACCATAAATTTGAAATTTGAAAAACTGAGTTTACTAACGTACCTATATGGGATATTGGGTATTGATAATATTAAATATATGTTTTTCTTTTCCAAATAATAATTACACGCATTGCACTATTGTTTAATATTTAGATATACTATATTCTATGAAAAAGAAATTATATAAAATATTATTCTTTATTTCTCATAAGTCGTTTGGTATATTTTGACATTTTGTAAGATCCATTAACTATTAGTATTGTTTAAATATACAGTAACTATAATATTATAGTTTATTTAATCAATAATAGGTCTCTATACTTGTATTTGAACACGTTATTTTAAAATCTAGACATAGGTATTGTAGAATACTTCGACAGTCTATAATATTTAGAATACTCGATACCTACATAATAATATATAGCAGAATAATTTATATTTAATATAATAATTATTGTTATTATTATTATTATTTTTTTTATTATACAAAATGCAATAATACATTTTTGAGGTTCGTACAAAGAAAAAAAATAACTTGACGTGCCTATAAAATAAATAAACGCTTTAAGAGTTAGAAGTTTCTTAAAAAAAAAGTAATTCGTTATGATAGAAGTTACTTCTTTAAAAAAAAGTAACTCGTTAAGTAACTTAGTTAAAAGTAACTTTTTAACTTGTTAATGCCCAGCTTTGGTTATACTATTAGTTATTAAGGGATTGATAAAATAATTTATTTTTTAATATTTTCATTTGTTGACTTTGAATCTCATAAGATTATTTATTAGGTTAGATAATTAATTAACATTATGCCAGTTATCTTACTTATACAATCTAAAAGTACAAACAAATTATATATTAGAAATAAGTTTTATATTTACTTATTTAGAATCATATTTAATTCAACTATATTTACAGTAGAATGGAATAGAATCATATTTTTTTTTCAATATTTATAATAAATTATTAAATACAGGAGTACTATAATGATTTGAATGAATGTTGTTATAATTATTAGTCAAATAAAGTAAGTTTTTTTTAAGTAATTGAAATTGACTATGGTTATTGTTGTGTTAATATTACAGTTATGCTTAACAAATATATTATTTAATTCTTTAAAGTTAACTAAATTGATTTATAATTCATACAAGGCCCCCAAATACAATTTTGGGCTCCTTTACTAAATGTTTGTCAGAGCCCTTTATAAAACTTCCAAAAATACAATTTACCATCTATATAACAATTTTTGGAATAATATTTGTTTTTTAATTATACCAATTCAAATTCAATATTCATTGTTAAGACAGGACAACATATTATCTATCAGGTCAGCTAGTAAATTATAAAAAATCAAGATTCATAACTATTTCAACATTAATAATGTCTTTTCTATTTTGTTATTACAATATATCTAAATAAGAAAAGAAAAAAGCAAGTTTATTTTAATTTATATATTTTTAAATTATCTAAGTTATTAAGTTATTTTGTGGACTTTGAGATCCGCGTAATCAATGGTTAAATATTAAATTAACTATATTAATCAATGACTAAATACATTTGTATATATAATATATATATTTTATAAAATGTTATTTTACAATATTATTTAATATAAAATAAATATTTCTACTAAAATTTCAAAAATTACAAATAAATTCAACTGGCTCACGGGCCCTTAAAATAGCCGGGCCCCTATACTCAAGGTCCATTAGCCCCCCTCCTCTTGAGGGGCGCTCTGTATTTATAAATGCTATTCATTTAACTCCAACGTTTTTAATGAGTTACTATATCATTATAGAAGTATAGATACTAAGTAACGTATGTCTTAATGTATATGTACAATTATTATATTAATAATAAAAAAAGGTGTGACCTCACTTTGTAAATTATTTTCTACAGCCCGAACTGTTAACATAATAAAATAATTATAAATTATTTTATATTACATATTTGGTACAATAATAAATTCCAAGTCAAATTTTTCAATTTTTTTATTTTGAAAGTCATGCGGAATGCGTTGGATTTAAAATTATAGTGTTTTTTTCTATATCATGTGTTAAATCATGCGTTAAAATTGATTTGATATCAAATTTTGGAGCTTTTTTTTATACTATGTATTCTCACACTTTCCAAATGAATTCATAAGAGCTACCTATTTGAAAAAAATATCGAAAATATATTAACGAAATTTTGTTTGATTTGCGTTCGAAGTACGTATATTATGATTGAACTTGATATTTAAATTGAAAATTATGATCTTTCTTTTAATGAGTATAGCTTTATTTTCTTGTAATTTAAAACAAATAATCGGTAAAATTTTCCTCCGTTACTTAAATGGTTATAGTTTTAAATATTTAGATTAATGGAAATCTATTTATTTTACTCAAATATTCATAATATTATTTGGTACAAAATATTATAGGTACTGGAATATTTTATAGCTATTAAATTTGAATATATATTTTATGCATATTTATACGATTACTCACGTTCTTTTATACAAAATTGACTTGGAGTCAGTACCATTGCTGTAATAAATTAATAAAATAATATGTTATACTCTTTTTACTTGTTACATTATGAACACAAAAATACAAATACGAGACAAATATAAGTTTAATATATCTGGGAAGAATTCTATAAATTATTTGTATAAATAATTATAAAAATAAATATATTTAAGAATATTAGGTACTTACCTTCAAAGGTGTCAATATTGTTGCCTATGATACTCGTATAGAAAGTAAATATATATGCTGTCGGTAATAATTTAAAGATTAAATATAATATTCTACAAATTACAATCTTAAACAAGTTTTTTCTTTGTCAACAGTGTTCCTACAAATATTTTTTTCTAATTCTATTCGATATTAAAATACGGTTATTGATACAGGGCGATTCTTTTATTAAACAACACTTATTATTTCAAAAAGTATATATTTTCAAATTTGTTGATACATGTTTTTCTACAACTGTATAAAATTTTAATTTTTTTCACTCTCATATTTAATAGTAAAAAAGCTATCAACTTTCTATTTTCAAATACAATTTTATTATTTTATTTTTAAATATTAATAATTACATTAATTAATTAATAAAAGCCATTTTTTTATGAATTTTCACGTTAAAATTTCTAACTTTCGTTAATCCGTCGGTGAGTTATAACTTATAGCTGTTCAAAGTTGGTCAGTCTTAGAAGATTTTTAGGTGTTATATATCTGTACTAATTAGCACCGTCAGAACTGGAATTTTTATTTGTAATATCCTTTAGCTATAATAATAATGAATTCGATATCGTCGACCCCACAGTGTAGCGGAGTCGTGGTGATAATATTTCATATTTGTTCCTACTTGTTACTACCTGCCATAGCTTATTATCAATTTTCATTTAATTATAATTAATTAGACTAATATTACTAATTATTACTACTTACCTACTGACTAGCTATCACACATTTACACTTAATAAACACTTCACAAAACTACCCAACTTTGAGAAGCTATATCTCATTAACGGATAAACGAAAAATGAAATGTTGAATGTGATAATTCATAAAAAAATAGCCTTATTAATTTATGACATTTTAAGTATAGGTTGTCATTTTAAAATCAAAAGTTCATAGTGGTTTACCTAATAAATATAAGGGTGTAAATATGGAAGAGTTCTATAATTCTAGAACAGTATGGATCTTACATTTTGAAAAAAGTCAATACTTTTTGAAATAACGAGTGTTGTTTGATAGAAGAATCACCCTGTATAACGGATACTCGTTATCTACCCATGACAATCTGGGAATTATTTATTAATCTAATATATTTAATCTTGCTTATTCTAATAATATTTGGGTATATGATTTTTAAAACTATACTTTTAAAAATTATCCTTATATTATAGATTTTAAAAAATGTTTGTCGAACTCGTTTATCAAAAAAATACTGATAGGTTGTATAATTTAAAATTTTGGTTAACACATATGAAAGATGATCACATCTGTATAGCTATTGTAAAAATATATGAAATAACATACTTTCAATGTCATCCTGTGGTATTCTTGATTTTATTGGTCTATATAATGTGCTCTGTTGAAAACATAATTAAACACAATAAACCTGTGATCTGTGGTCTTTGCAATGAAATATTAAAATTGGGAAATGTTAAGACATAATTTCAAAAACAAGATAAGAATAGTAAATTACAAATGGCAGATGGTGCATTAGAATCACCTAATTATGTGACTCAATTTTAAAACAACTACCTGAACAAAAAGAGATTTTTTTCTATTGATTTATTTTTTGTTTAGTGTATTTTGATGATAATGTAAATAATCAATAATAATTAATAAAGAAATTTGCAAGCAATAATTATATGCTTAAAATATTTAGTTTAAATTAGATAAAAGTTATCGTTATTTTTTATTGTCTTGTAATTAAAGTATATTATTACTTGATATACTGAATATTAATATTAATTATTACATTGTTATTATGTATAAAATTCAAAATTAATAGATATGTCGAATGTATATATTTTTTAGAAAACCACAAAAAATGAAGTTTTAAAAAATAAAAACCAGAACTATATTTTGATAATTTTGTTAACATACAAGCCAACCGACTCACAGTTGAATACATTAGATTCAAATCTAATGTAACTAATTAACAAATGTCAGAAATAAATATTTGTTTGACTTGTTGAGAATTCGAAGGTAATGCTGCAAAATATTCAAAATGTATTTTGTTTGGTAAAATAAGGATTTCCTAATATTCAAGTATTTGGTTGTGCAGCTTTTATCACTCTATTAATCTATTAAAATGTAGTTACTTTGAAAAGGGGCACTTTTCTATACATACATTTGTGCGACTATTTTTCAAATTATCTACAACAGTGGTTTTTTCTTCTTTACCGCTAAGCTTAATATTTTGTTAAATTGTATATCCTTCATTAATCTTTTAAACTCGAATAAAACAAATTCAATATTTTTTCCGTTATAACCCAATATTTCCAAGTACAATTTGAAATCATCTCGAATATCTTCGGTTTGAAACTCTGGTCTATAAAAATCACTCATAGCTGGAGATCAATTTGAGCCATTCCTATGGCTTGCAAGAAACGAATTACACTTCGTATCTCACAAGCAGTGGAAGATAAAATTGTATTTTATAAGATATCATGGAAAATATTAGAATATTATTGAAAAAAAAGGTCAATATTCGGCATATTAGAGATTAATGTACTGGTAGAGATATTTAAAAGAAGTGCCTGTATTTGTTAAATATACATTTTACATAATATTAAAGAAACACCCGAATTGTGTTTATACTAGCTCTTAATAAGAGATGAGGAGATTTTCTTTTTCGTCTACTATTTCTTCAAAAAAATGTAAACTCTGAAGGTATCTGTTATTGCCTGTTTACTACACTAATAATCAGTTTATATAAAGATAATGAAAATAAAGAAAATTTAATTTTGAATATTTTGATTTAGTGTGAATTCTATTTCATCGAATACATTTTTATTTAATTTAATTCAAATTATTATTTTTTATTTATTTTTATAAATACTATAATATTTAGATAGAAATACTGATTGTTATATTTTAGGTTTGAAAAAGTTGTATTGATGAATAAATAGTTTTTGGTTACACGAGAAAGTGTAGTTGCTGTGTGTATTACATGAAAAATTAATTTACAAAACTCACATCTTCATTGTCGTAGTTTTCAAATACTTCGCTCACATGGTCTTTAAATATCTGGTCACCGTTAACTTGTATCCCTAGTATTGCATAATAATGATCCACAAACGTGAGTTATGACACAATTTATGAAAAAATTGTTATATTGTATTTATTATTCATAGGTATAATACGATACACACCGTATAATAATAAAGTTACTGGTTAGTAATCATTATAATAATTATATAACATTAAATACATTTAATTATTTAAACATAACCATCTGACATATTTGTGTATGGTGTATACTGTATACCACTTTTAATTACTTACTATATTGCATTGCGACATTAAAATTTGCAAATTGTGTGGTATCTACATAAATATAATGTATTACATTAGACGTTTTTATGTTATACGCAGATTTACGTATTGTTAACTTTTAATATTAATAGGTATAAGATGCAAATATGTTATATTATATGTCATTATACAATAGTTTCATTTATTTTATCTAATTAAATACATAAAAATTGATATAATAACATTTATTGATATCATATACATATACATACATTTAAACCCAACTTTTGTCAAATTTTCTGTTAGTTATTTTACAAAAAATAAAGATATAATATTAGTAAAATTATTGAAAATAATGTTTCAAAAAAATATAATTAAATAAAAAAATGACGGAAGTAAGCAAACACTTTTGCTTTACAAACTTTATTCAAATGTATTTTATTAGTCATCAATTGAGCAAGGACTTTTATGCATTCGTAAATTTTTTTTGGTTAACTTTTTCGTATGCTTATTAAGTATAGATACAATACATTTCACAATGTTTGTGATCAAATACTCGAAGTTTTTAATGCATATTTTTGCGTCAATATCATTAAATAAAAATAAGGGTGGTGGGTAACACTTTGCTATAGAGTAGGTATCGAGTGGACTTCGACATAGAATAGATCACTAAAACGGATGAGTTAAATATAAATACAATGATCGGTATCATTATTCATTGAATATGAAAAAAAATTCCAAGTGGAACTGATTTGTTAACCTAGGAAATATTTTCCACTGAGCAGTGAAAAAGATGGTTTATATTTTAATGACCCGCATATTCCAATAAAATCCAGTAAATCTTGTACAGAAATTGCCAATTTCAATAACTACTAACTAGTGTATGTTTCAAGCTTCTATGACTAGACATTTTTAACTATAACAAAAATCTAAAATTATATGATAGTAAATCGTTCTTTTACAAATTAATTTTGGATTTCGTAAAAATTTAAGCTAGAGATACATTTTTTTTAATTGGCTAACTTTTAACTTCTTTAATAATTATTGTAAGACAAACTCATGGAGAATCTTGTATTAAACTTTCAGTTCTTAGCTTCATATACAATATTTTTTATAAATTTTTAACTACTAAATAATTTGTAAATATTCATAATTTTTATGGATTTTTGTCAATATTTGAATTTTAAACACTTGTACAAAAATTGTGACAAACGATTTTTGATATTTTTTACTAGAATAACAAAAACTTGTATAAATCCATACATTACATTTTAAAGTATTTTTGTCTTCCAAAATTATTTAATTGGCATTTCAAAAAAAAATTCTTAAATGATAGAAAACTTCTGTTATCTATAAATATCTCAAAAAAAAATCATACTATTTTGAAAATTTAACCCTCCATAGATAACCTAATACAAACTATTTCAAGTATTTACAGTGATTCATTTACAATAACAATATAGAAAAATTGATCGTCTCACAAACAGGTTTTTCTTAAAAATTCCCGTTTTTCCTCCCCCCCCCCCGATTTTTTTGAAAACTACTGTAAATTTCTTGATTTTAATCTTTATAATGCATCAAGAATATTGAATTTGCTACCGTAAACCACCCCTCAAGTTTTAAATTGAGGTATTATTTCGACAACTTATCTTGTACATACACAAAAAAATAACACATACACTATTGTAGAATCAATACATTCATCTCTTTCATCCGAATTTATAAATAATTAAAGTTAATTATAATACTTGTGATTCTACTCACTGGTACAAAAGGATTTTCATAATAAATTAACGGTAATTTAAAAGAATAAGTATCTATCTGATTAAAAAAAATATGTTATGCATAATATAGAGTTAAATTTCGGTATGAAATAAATCTTGTGACGATTTTTTAATATCATAAAGACCTACCTAGTACAAAAATTTAAATACTTTTAATAATTTATTGATATAAAGTCCCTTACCATTGCATTCTAAAAAAATATAAAAATAAATTATTTGAGATTTAATATTTAAATATTTAACAATCATTGATTAGGTACTATAATAATGTACTATTCAGTACCTACATGTATATTTTAAGTAATAGTTATGCTATTTTTTTTAAATTAATCATAAATGTATTATTTATATAATTTACTAATATAAAGTGAATTTAAGTCTCTCACCATTTATTTCTAGAAATCAAAAATAAATTCTGCATTAAATTGATCGTTTGATATTACATAGGTATATGTATATTGTATATTATTTATTCAAAATTTCAATATTTTGTACAAAATAATATTTGAAAGTATCGTTGAAATATATATAGGTGTACCAAGTTCATACAATAAAATTTCTTTTTCATGGTTACAAATAAATTATAATATTTTTTAATAATTACTTATCGAAATTAAGTTTCTTACCTCCTGAGTAGTCTAGAAAAAAAAATATTTATATTTATTAAGTTTAAAATTCATAAATAAATATTGTAGTTGTTACCTCCTTTGACACAATTGCTGATAAAAAATATCACAGTTAATATTATTGAAACTTTAAATGAAGTCATAGTTATTATTCAGAGAACTACAAAGTGCGAGGATTAGTTTTCTTTTCAAAAAATATACCTAAAATGATTAGATTCTGAATAAGTATTAAGCTATTATAAATACTAAGCCAGTGCTTTTATATTTTAGTATTTATGCATTATAACAATTAAGTAAACATTTCTGCTGTTTTTGTCATAAACATTTGTTCTAAAATCTACAAATGAAACATAAGGACTATATGGTAAGGCAAAATGATCGACTTTAGCAGACTTATAAAAGTATAATATTTGTTTAGGAACAATAATGTGGCGTGGCGAACGTGCATCGATTGTCTCGCTCTTTCTCTTTCTCATATTATTATATTAGTTTGTGTGATTTGTGCAAGTGTAAAATGACAATATTATAATGACTAAAAAATATTATTCTGTGTTTATATAACACATTTATGGGTACTCGAAAAAAATAATAGATTATCTGAAAACATTACATCGAGTTAATTTATCTAGCCGCTATAGAAGCTAGCGGATAACAGTTAAATTGTCTGAAACTTCAAGGGAATAAGAATAAATCAAAATAATTCTAATTATTATATCTTATTGAAAAAGTCGTTTTATTAATATTTGTGTCTTTTGTAAGACTTTCCTATATTATATAAAGAATAATAATTGTACCCGTTAGTTTTTATGCAAAATTACTGCGTTGATTTCTTACTAAATAAAAAATACCATAATATTACATTTTTAAAAATTAATAAATTAAATTGTCCATGTCATAACCATTAACATCTCCTAAAACTATATTTGTTTTGCTATAAAATTTCAATTTTGACTTATTGTTTTGCAAACGAAATCATTGATTTATTTTGGAATAAAAATACATAAATTGATCGTTTTTAAATAAACATAAATTATTATTTTACATAATATTCTTTAATAGCTTCTATTTTAATATGACGTCAAACTAATTTAATTGGGATAAACGAACTGCACTTGGGTTAAGAGTAGATAATGATAGAACTAAATTTGTTAAAAATGGGGTTTTAATAAAAATTTCCGAAACACTTTTATACCTAATTTGGTATTAAAAGTTATTTTAATTATATTTTATAGTTTTCTTTTGTTCGGTATGTTGATGCTCAAATGGTATGCACGATAATTTGGTGAAGATAATCAGATAATGTACGAATCATAATGTGAGATTTAAATTTTAAAAATTTTATTAGTTTTATTTATGGATATTATGGCGTATTTAGTACTTTTTTAGTAATATATTATTAGTACCTGAATCAGTACATTATTATAATGTACCTAAAAGATGTTATGAGCTCGATTGTAATTATTCGCAATTATTACCGGTTTTACCCAAGTGAAATTTGGCTACATTAAGTGCAACTCAAGCATATACAGTTAAACAGTTGTATCGATATTTTAAGCAATTAAGAAATTGTTGAACAAACGCATTATTTTAAAACGAGCTAATTCTTTTTACAATTATCGTCGTGTTCGTGAAAGTTTTGACTGTTTTTTTGAGCTGCTTGAAATAGCAAATTTTTGAAAATTATTTCTGAACATGATTTTGATAGTTTGTATAATATAACAACACCATGTAATCCAAAATTTGCTCAACCACTTTTCAAAGGCGATGACAAATGTTTTTTAGAATCCATAATTAATCCTATCCGTATTTTTAAACTATTTTGAGTGATGGTTGCGTGTGTGATACGTCGCCATTTATATCCAGGCGATGAAGTTTTCCATAGAATATAAACAAGATAATTATGATTAGGTAATTCTTTTGAAAATTTTTAAATTGAAACAAAATGTGTACATAAAATCATCATATTAATTCCGAAATACTATTGTAGTATTTAATAATAGTAATAAATTGTGTCATTTAAAGGCATTTGAAGTTTATGATTAATATTAATTACCATTGTAATTTTATCACCTTGTGTCTGTTATAATTTTAAAAATTGGTATTATATAAGGTTGTCCCGTTATTCTATAGTACCAGTAGTGCTTACCAATATATATTTGTACAATATCTATTGTATAATCAATCATGCATCTATTTATACTACGTATTAAAAAAAACATATTAAATTATGGTGATCCTGTCTATATCTTATCTGATATCCAATTTTTTATTTCTGTCATAACATTTTAAAGACAATTTTTTTTTATCATAACATTTTACAATACACCTACTCGTAATATGGTAACTGGTTACCTCGATAGAATTTCGCAAATGCGTTACTACGGAGGTGAACTCATATAAGTCTGCAGCTATACCATGGGTGATAACAGTGGTGACCTGCACGGTAGTTTATACACGAGTATAATATGTGTCGCAGTCTTGACGGCTACCGGCGACTCAGCCGCTGCTATTCAAAAGCCTAAAAGAGCTTTGTCATTACTCATTGGACCATCGCAAAATTACACTGATAACTGGTACTGTGTACGTTTATACTTATCGTTCCATCAGTCATGATTGCATCCGGTCGCCACCCATATCGCATATCCGCAACACACCCGGAAACTGCTAGGACACACTGCAGCGCTGGTGGTAAAATTATGTTCGGACTTATTTTCACGCTATTGCCATCGCCACCGCTGCAGTGTGTGGGCATCTATTCCGACCTAAGTTATCCCGTTCATTATACAGTCTCATCTGCTGTGTCAACAAGTCACCGTACCAGTGTACCACTGTCGTCTGTAGCGTCAGCATTATCTAAGGTGATACTATTGTATTTGGTTCCACTCAGTAGTTGCGGATCTGCATCCGTACACGAATTGTATATTACGTTTTTGTGTAATGCGACATTGTACATCA